>NC_134786.1:28358155-28363155 GCF_046742065.1 Oratosquilla oratoria | reverse complement strand
CTGATTGATTTTCAAGATCCGAAAATAACATCATGCTTTCATATGTCTCTCGAAGTTGTTTCCTATCGTTCGTGTGGTTGATTATCTCCAAAATTGTATTTTTCCATGTTTCTTCATCAGCTAAGAGACCCAAAGCTTTGACAGCTTTTCTATTAGAGGGATACATTTTACCGTCAATTGTGCGAAGATCTTCGTATGACGTAGGACCTGGTTTATGCGTAAGCAGGAGCCTCAAGTAAAACAACTCTACTGTCTTGGTGGTCACCGCACGAATACGCCCCAGCGAGAAGGTACGGCCTTTTCGTTCTCCCCAACTTGAAGTGTTGGCGTTGTAAATGAAATGGCGCGGCACCTCGTGGTAATGTAGATCGGCAGCGAAGCTATTATTTGAACACAATTTGAAAAACGCAGTCAACTGCGTGTCTTTATTCGTTTTCTTCTTCATCTCTTCTTCTGGCGTGTTATCAGTGTAAAACACCTCATTTTCTCCTTCCAAATGTAAATCGAGTGTTGTCACAGGAGTATAATTTTTATGAATATCGAATTTGAATATTTTCCAAGTAGCTTCGTTAGCATTTACAAATCTTGCTTCTTGATAATTTTTAACCTCGTTTACATCTCCGTTGTCGGACGTTTTAGTGAAAAGAATGCGATCGCAACCCTTGTTCACGTATTTAGTAACGTAAGCGACGCATTTGATTGAGTTTGAGCATTCAACGTTTATATGAGCATTATACTTCAAACACAAATACGCGTTATATGGCACCACCCATGAATTGTCTATAGTTTTTTCGAAAGAATTACCTCCTTCTCCAACCGATCTTCTTTTGTATTCTGGGTATCCATTGTTTCCAAAAAATAAATCATTTCTGCAAGTCTTAGGGAAACCTTTTCCACATTTTTGTGCTCTCGAATGTTTGCCCTGACAACAAAGGTGTGATTCATCGTAGCCTTTACATGGCCCATGAATCATACACTTTGTGACAACATCGTAAAGTCTTGGTTCTTTTTCCTTGTCGGGAATTTCTGCTGAGATCAATTGTGAAACTGTATCCACGGTTACGCGTTCTTCCATCCACAACAATACGTGCACGTGAGGAAGTCCACGTTTTTGCCACTCTATGCTATACAGATATGCTTTAACACGACCAAAAATATGTTTGTGTGTCAAATCTTCTATTAGGCTATCAACTTTCAACTTAAATATCCTACTTACTAAATCGGGGCGGTCACACGATTTTGTTTCAGTGGAACCTGTTTTGTTCATCCCCTCGCGTAACTCACTCCAATTTGGATTCATAGTAAAAGTTATGAAATAGTCTGGAGAGCCATAATAAGAGACGTATGCGAGAGCGTCTTGTTGTCGTTGCTTCATGTATCGAGGTCCACCAACAAAGTTGGGAGGCAACACGACTCTTTGTCCAATGTCATTCTTGTTCGTAACGTTCAATATGTCCGCCCTCTCTTTGCGTATTTGATTCTGATGAAGTTCCAGAAACGACAATTTGTTAGATTCAACCTTCACGAAATTGTCTACTGCAAATTGCTGAAACAGCCTTCTACCTTTGGTTATGTAGTTGAAAACGCCTTCTCTTTCCATGTAAAGTGATGAATAAAACATAGCTGGTGAAAGTCGGTTATATTTCCCCTCTTTTTTCCCAGGTTGACATTTTTTGGTAATTTTGTAAGAGTACCCTATGTCGCCGTTGGGAATGAGTAAAGGATACTGGAATATGTCATAAAAGTAATTGTTATGGTCCAATATTTTGTTAGGAAATTTCGTGTTCGCTGCAGGGGAACTTATTATTATCTGAAGGGGGTCTTTGTCTGGACTCAAATCAACTATCCCTCCAACTTGCGAGGAAGACGTGGGTAAATGGTAAACCCCTTTATGCTCTCTCGTATTGATACCTTCGGCTGTTTTTAGCGTTATGGACATATCAGGAATTTTATCGGTCTTTTTAACGTAATCGTCGATCAATTGTCTTGAAGATTCAACTTCTTTGAGCATGCCCGAGAGACATATATTGTTAACCACTAAATAATCATACAATTGACTTATTATAGTTTCGTTTTTCACAACTTCATTTTCCTCTCTTTCTCGACGCTTTTTAACTCTCTTTCTGTAATTTATCTTTGTGTGGGTAAAAAAAAATCGCACATCCTCTGAACACGTAACTTTAATTGCTGTTTCTTATCGTGGTAGAAGTAAAGATCCAAAAATGAATTATCAGACTTCCAGAACGGCTTTTCTTTACCAGCAATTAATTCTGGTTTTAGAATTCCGATTTTATGATACACTTTTCCTTGAATCTTGTAACATAACGAACTTTCTTGCTTGTTTTGAGGTGTTCCTGAGGTTTTAAATGACGTAAAGGAAAATAACGTGTTAAATCCGACTAAATTCTTTAGAAAGCGATTCGATAAAGGGGACGTTCCGTTATATAAAGCCTCAAGATCGCCGTTGAGTTTCGTCGCTAAAAACATTGGTGTTTGTCCCACATTACAACATATGGTTCTACGTTCTTTTTCCCATAGTAACGCTTGACAAAACTTACATCTGAATGTTCCAATTTCACCGATTGAATGAAGTGGAACCCCTTTCTTATCAGTCTCTCGTAAAGATCCTATGTAAACCGTGGATAACCTCTCTAACGACTCCACAAATATTTCTTCTTTTTTTATTGAGTTTGTTACGTTGTTCTCGTAAGTCATCTATATAGGCGGTTTGTGCTGATGTTAAACCCCCATTTGAAATATCCCCTTTGGATTTTTTTAATTCCTTTTTTCCCTTAAGCAATAACTTTTCTTTAGCTTGCTTTTCTTGTTTCAAAACTTTGCGAACCGCTAAAGCTTTTGCTTTAGCCTCTCTCCGTTCCTTTCTGGCCTCCTTCTTCCTTGTTCGTTCCTTTTCCTCGGCTTTTTACGGTCCTCTTTTTGAATACGAACCATTTCAATTTTCTTTAGTCGTTCTTTCTTGTCTTCAATACGTTTCTTAATCATCAAATCTTTCGCTTCTTGAATTACGTTGACGTTTTCTTCCACTTTCGTGTCAGTACTTTTACTAATTTGATCTCTTACTTTTTTAATAACGTACTTGTTAACTCGATCTATTCTCCTCTGGGCTTTAAAAGTTCTTTCAAGATAATACTTTTGATAATCTGTGTGATCCGATTTACCACCCTTTTTCGTAAAACTTTTGTACCCTGCGAAGTAATGCTTTTCAAACGCACACAAACTCTCTTGTGAAATTTCCCCATCAAATGCTTCGAGAGACTCAAAAATTTCATCGCTATATTTGTAATTTTTATCTTTCAATCTCTTACTAAATGTTAATAGTTTTCGATGGAACAACTTTATTGATTCTCTCACTGAAAATGTATTGGTATTGCCGTATAAATTTGGAAAACTCGAAGCATGTTCACGCCTCAATTCACCCATTCGTTTTTTGTTTTCGTTCAGAAAAGCTTTGGTAAAAAAAAAAAGATCTGCGTAATCCATTTCCAAAAATGACGATTTCTCTACACCTTGAACCTCGATGACTCGGGCATCTTTAACGCGGGTAAAGAAGCGTCCTAAACACAGAACGCCAGGTTACATCGGTTACATCGCCAGGCGACCGGGGGATGTAACCGATTTGCCCCAAGTGTCGCTGGCCGCAGGAAAAGAAAATTTTCGGAAGACAAATATTTTTATTTAGTATATGATATATATATGTATATACACACACACACACACACACACATATATATATATATATATATATATATATATATATATATGTATATACATACATATACCAAGGCTTTCCCCCCCTTACAAGGGAGGTAACTAAAAAGGAAAAGGCATACAATCATTTCCACCCATTCCATCCCTGAATACACTCCACACCCCTCGACCCTCCCTTTTATCTTAGCACCTCCTGAATGACTGGTCATCCCTTCACCTTGTCCTCTGCCCTGGGTCAGAAGCAGTGTCGCAAGACACAGCACATCCACAGCAAGGCCGCTTCATTAAATCGGCGACCCCCCCCCCTCTCCGTCCCCTTATTGCATAAAAGGAGAAGACGGGGAGAAATCCCTTCGGGCTGCGTCAAATTTTGCTCACACATACTGCCTCACCCCCATCCCCCCGCCCATTCCACCTCATGCAATCACAACATCATCCATATACAACCATTCTCCATTCACCATTGTCTTCTGTCCTCTCCCGTCCTTCCTCAACAGACATTCCCCTCTTTCCCAAAGCCCCCTTCACCCCATCCATCCACCTCATCCTAGGACGTCCCCTCATGTTCACTCCCTCCACTTATGCCTTCCACCTCTTTTACTAGTCTTTCCTCATTCATTCTTTCCATGTGTCCAAACCATCCTACTATTCTTTCATCAACCCTATCTCCCAGCTCTTTTTCCACCCCTGTTCTCCTCGTCACCTCCTCATTTCTCACTCTATCTAGCCTAGTAACCCCCATCATACTTCTCAGACACCTCATCTCAAACACATTCAAACTTCTTCTCTCTTCTTCTCTTGTGTTCCATGTCTCTGCCCCATACAGTGCTGTTGGTACAATTACTCCTTCATACAGTCTCCTCTTAGCATCCATTCCCAAATGTCTATTCCTCATCACGTTCTTTAATCCACCAAGGCATTTACTCGCTTCTCTCAATCTACATTCTACCTTCACCTTCACTCTACCTTTTCCTGCCACATTTGCACCCAAGTATCTAAAACTATCCACTTCCTTCAGTCTCTCTCCCTTAATAGTCACTTCCAGTCTACTGCCACTTTCATCCCTATGTACATCTCATCACCTTACTTTTACCCACATTTATCTTTAGCTTTCTTTTATCACATACTCTCCCAAACTCTGTCACCAACTTCCTCAATCCCTCCTCCGATCCTGCCACAAGCGCAGTGTCGTCCGCAAACAACAACTGGCTTACCTCCCACTTTTCTCCATTTTCTTTAACCATCTCCAATCCCTGACCCACTACCCTTGC
>NC_134786.1:28345655-28350655 GCF_046742065.1 Oratosquilla oratoria | reverse complement strand
TAACAAAGTGGATCGTATAGAGATTATAGGTAGATTACGGTTCGTTCCGATGAGCAGCTCATATAAGACTGAGATGTAAGCAAGGTTATAAGGAAGGTTGGATAATATGGAAGTCTGCACAAAACTTAATTAATCTATATTTATGACAAAAGAAAAATAAAGATTTACTATTTTTACATTTACGTACAAACACTCACAGTATTCTTAGGAATCTGACATAAATATACATTTCTAGTGAAATGCCTTCAACTGAGTAGGAAGGTGAAGTCCACAGGGGGGTATTAGATAAGAGAGAGGGTCGGCTAGGGGCCGATGACCTTTATATAGTCGAGGGGGGCGTGGCTTAGCGATTCATAGTCATGCTTCGAACCCGAACGTATGACGTACGTTGTCATACCTATGAGCAACATTGGGGTGATGAGACGGCTTCAAAACTTTGATCGTACCATGCGGGAGATTTGAAAGTCTCATTCGATTCACGGTTGGCTATAACACCCCTCTCCGAAAGTCCTGAATAACGGGGGACAGCTGGACTAGGGAGTCTTTAGTCACCGTGAATCGTCTAGGAGGCTGGTCGCTCCCCTGCACAGGGTGTCAGCAATGATCTTATCTTCTCCTTTTATGTGGACCATACGAAAATTCAAGGCTTGGAGGACAAGGGCCTACCGGAGGACTCGTTGATTGGAGACACGGGCCCTCTCGATGAAGGTAAGAGGGTTGTGGCCGGAGTAGATGAGTGTTACATGACCAGGATATTTCGGGTAACACTTGAAATGTTTGAATGTAGAGACGAGGGCTAAGGTCTCCTTCTCCACCGTAAAACATGATCGCTGGTAGGGTAGCAGTTTGGAAGAGTAGTAACACACGGGATGTAAAGCCCGGATGTTGTCGTCTCGAAGGAGCGTTGGCAGGCTGGAGACCAGACGGATTTCTCCTTGGGACTGGTGAGGGCTGTGAGAGGGGCAGCAATAGAGGAAAAGTTGCGATAGACACGGCGGTAGAAAACCGCCATTCCCAAGAACCGTTGGAGATATTTCCTGTTGGAGGGTACAGGAAAGTTCAGGATAGCCTCCACGTTCGCCTACTTAGGTCAGTACTGTCCGTTTCCCACCTCATGCCCCTGGTATGATATTGTTGCACTGCCAAAGATGGACTTAGACAGGCTGACGACAAATCCAATGGTGGCAAGTCGATCAAGAAGGGCGTCCAACTTTCGGAGGCGTTCTCCCCAGTTATCTGCTAAAATAAGGATATCGTCTAGATAAGCAATAGTGTCAGGGAGGCCAGCAATAGTATGATTAATAGCACTTTGGAAGGTGGCAGGGGTATTTCAGATGCCGAAAAAGTAGAACAAGAAAGGTAAAAAGGCCGAAAGGGGTGATAAAGGAGGATAAGGTTTGGCTCTGGGGGATTAATCTGATTTGGTGATAACCTCTAATCAGGTCCACCTTAGAGATGAAAGGAGCTCTTCCCACTTGATCCACGAGGGCGTCGATGCGGGGTAACGAGTAGCAGTCCTTAACTGTCACCGCGTTGAGCTTCCGGTAGTCCACACAGAGCCTCCACTCGTCATCACCTTTCTTCGGGACTAAAAGCGCCGGTGATGCCCAGGGGAGCAGTTGGGTTCAGCTGGTCCATTCTCCAACAGGTAGGCCACTTCTTTCTGCATTTTCTCTGCCTTGTGGGGGTTGAGGCGATAAGGGGTCTGGCGGATAGGAAGGGTATTAGGGAGTAATTCTATATCATGGGTAATGGTGGTGCACACTCCTAGTTTATTCGAGAAGACGGAGGGATGTTTCTCGAATAACCGAATTATGCTTTCCCGTTTCGTTTCATCTAAATGCCCAAGGCACTGACTAGGGTCTGCAAGGAGGGCAGAGTTGGACTTGAGACCTGTCGTATTGATCTCTCGAAAGTTATGACAATCGGTAAGGGAGGGTTTTTAAAAGACATGATACTGGTCTCACAAGCACATCAGTAGGCTTTCTACGGACGTACTCTTTTATTAGATTGATATGAACAAGTCTAGAGCTTTTACGACGGTCAGGAGTGAGGACTACGTACTTTTGCTTATCCAGCCGATGAGAAACTACATATGGGCCCTGGAATTTGAGAGAAAGAGGGGTCCTTAGGATTGGTAAGAGAAGAAGTACCTCATCACCTGGATTGAATTTCCCAACTTTAACCTTTTTGTCAAAATGAGCCTTCATTTTTTGTTGAGAGGTCTTTAAATTTTTCAAGGCAATGCTTCTTACTATGTGCAGTTGACTTTTTAATTTATCCAAGAACTGATTCACTTTCTGGTTAGGATATTGAGGAGTTTCCTGGTACCACTGTTCTTTTAGAACCTTGAGGGGCCCTCTTATCTGGCGCCCATAGAAGAGGGTTGATCCGAAGAGGATTAATTACAATATTTCTTTAGCATTGACTTGAGAAATTTATGAAAACGTTCTAATGCCCCTTGTGATTCCGGATGATAAGCAGAGGACAGGATTTGGGAAATACCTAGCTCCTTTTGTATACTGGCAAAGAGGTCGCTCGTGAAGTTAGTTCCTCGATCGATTTGAATTTCTTTTGGCAATCCTACTTGAGTAAAAAAAAATTAGATACCTTGTTACCGGGCACATGACAGTAAGAATGAATTGGTTTCCCTTTTTGGTCTTTGGCAGGGGTCCAACACAGTCTATAATAATTCTGTCAAGGGTCTCATCTGGAACTGGAATGGGGTTTAAGGGAGCCTGAAGAATTTTCTGGTTCGACTTGCCCACCATTTGGCAAATGTGGCAAGACCTCACATATTCTGGGATTGTCTTTTTTAAACTAGGCCAAAAGAAATGATTATTAATTTTTTTATAAGTTTTACTGACTCCCATATGTCCTCCAGCTCCATCATGGGCTATTTCAATCACTTGATTTCTGATGGATAAAGGGCTAACTATCTGATGGACCTCTGCCCAAGAATCACGGTCAGAGCAATTGGAAGGTTTGCTACATCTCATAAAGATACCATCCTGGTAGTATTAACGCCTGGGAAATGGTCGACCTCTTCCCTGGAATCGACCGCTAGTCTATGGAAATTCTTTAAGGTGGGATCATCGTGTTGAGCTTTGATTAAGTTCTCTCGGGAAATTATTTGGTTGGGGAGATCAAATTTATAAGACACATTACTATTAGAGAGGGGAGTTTAAGATATGGTGACTGCGCACAGTTGAGAAATGTCAGGGTGAAGGTGATCTTCCACAACAGTAGGGGTCTTGTCACTAGGGAGCTTTGTAATATCTGGAGGAGGAACAACTATAGATCCAGCTAGATTATATCCTAGGATGAGATCAAACCCGGGAACAGGCATGGAGTTTTTCCAGACGCCAACTTCTACTTCTCTCTGAAACAATTTACACTTTAAAAAGACTCGAGCTAGCTCGATGGACTGGATAGAGGATAAATCACTGACAGTTACTTTCCTTCCTGCCATCCTCTTATTTATCTCAGGCAAAGCCTGTTTGCTCACTAGACTGAGCTGCTCCAGTGTCTCGTAAAATTGTAATAGGAAAAGGGGGGCTTTTCTCATCAGTACAAATTTCACCTTGGGACTTGAAATCTTTAAAGGCATCTTCACAGGGGGGGAAAGGTACCTTTCACTACATAGGTCACTCGTTTATGAGGACCGTAAGATTTTGATCCAATATACTGGTTAGGTGCTTTCGACCCACTAGGGCACTTTGAAATTCTGCAACCTGGCTGTTGGCATCGAGTGATGTGATGGCCAGGTTTTTTACAGTAGTTACAGGGAGAGGAGAGAGGGGTAGGGATAGAGGTCTTTCCAGCCTGTTTATCATCGGAAGTGGCAAGGAAACCTACTGATGGCTTTACAAAATTGCTTCCCCGCTGTACGTTCAACCTGTTCAATACAAATTGATCGGCAAGTAGGGCTACTTCAGTTAAAGCAAGAACATCTTTCCCATTTAAATGAAGCATGACTTGGAATGGAATTCTACGTTTAAATTCCTCGAAAACCATCAAGTTACCGAGTTGATCATAAGTTTTTATTTTGGTTTAAAGACTCTGAGCTTTTCAGAGGCAAATTCGACAAAGGTCGAGTTGGGTGATTTCGTCAAATTTCGGAACTTTTGACGGTAAGACTCAGGGGCAACTTGATAGGCATTGAGGACACTAGATTTGACTAATTCATAGGAAGAGTACTCCTCAAGACTGTTGAGAACTTTGGCATCTATTCCTACCAATTTGCTTTGAATGATTCATACCCATTCTTCTACGGGCCAGTTTAAGTGCTCAGCTAGACGTTCAAATTGCCTAAAGAAGTATTCTGGGTCTGACTCATTAAAGTTGGGGATAGAGGCAACTTGGTTATTCAATAGGAGGGCATATTTATTATTCCTATCCATGTCAGCTAACGTTAGTTTATGCTGGTATTCTAATTCTATTTCTTTTTCACGCTCACGTTGTCTTTCTCTATCACGTTTCTCCTTTCTCACCTCAAGCTCATGATCTCTCTCTCTGTCCTCTCGTTCTTTCTCTCTGTCCTCTCGTTCTTTCTCACGTTCTTTTAATTTCATTAATTCAAGCTCCCGATCTTTCTTTCGTTCCTCACTTTCTCGTCTCACTCTTTCTCTCTCTACTTTTATTTTCTCTAATTCTAAAGATAACACTGATCTATTTAACCCATCCAGTCCGACAGGCCTTAAACAGGACTGTGTCGCAAACGACCGACAGTCCTTAAATGGGACAACTACTTTGAGCGCAAATAAAAACCGCGCCAGCATTGGTAGCGCTGCCATATTTGGTCGTGAGGTAAGGCCTATGGTAGTACTGTGAGCATGAACACAAGAAAACTGCAAACACAAATATAAGTGTTATGTAAGTGTAATATAAGTGTAAAATAAGTATAGTATTAGTAAATAATATAAGTGTAAGATAAGAATGTTCATGGCTGTATAAATACTCACATGTGGGTGCGTATTGAATAATGAATGATAAAACAT
>NC_134786.1:28335655-28340655 GCF_046742065.1 Oratosquilla oratoria | reverse complement strand
ATAGTACCATATTGTATACGTATCTTGTGTTTCTTATTTGAACGATACTTTCCAAATTCTTATAATCATGTAACGGTCCCATTGACCCTACTGCCCATTCTCTTTTGTGTTGATTGCCTGTAAATATTTTCCATGATATTAATAATTTCGTTTACTAGTTTTATCGCTAGTTTAATATTCCTTTCCTGGAATCTTCTTTGTTACCTTTACTTCTAGTCTTACGAATTATCTAGGCCCTGACCAGATAATTCAGTCCTACAGTGGCTTCTAGAAGTGAGCTGGTTCTTAAGCACTTAGACGTTATACGTAACGTCTCTTCACATAACCAGCCCGTCCCGTAACAAAGTGGCGACCCTTGCCAAGGATATTTTATCAGGTATTTAACACATTCTTTTAGAGATGGATGATATAATTCAAGAATTCGTTCAAAATCCCAAGGTAAGTTTCTTAAAGAAACAAACTAAAGACACTTTGATAGAAATAGGTAAGCACTTTGGAGTAGACATTGATACAAGTTTGCGAAAGAAAAAATTACTTCAGAAACTCGTTGAAAATCTGATCGAAGATGAGATCTTATCTCCAGAAGAGGTTAAAGCTATACAAATTCCTTCAAATAGGTTAGAAATAGAGGCACGACTAACCGAACTTAAGATTAAGGAGATTGAATTAAAGGTCAGGAGAGTAGAAATTGAGGAGGAAGCTAAATTGAAACAAATGCAAATGGAGGCAGAATTTAAAGCTAAAGAGGAGGAAACTAAACTGAAACAAATGCAAATTGAGGCAGAATTTAAAGCTAGAGAAGAGGAAGCTAAAGTGAAACAAGTAGCTAAAGAGGACGAAACTAAAATCAAATTGGCAGAATTTAAAGCTAGAGAAGAGGAAGCTAAACTGAAACAAGTAGAGTTAGAATTAAAGAAGACAGAAGTAGAAGTTAAGATTGTTGATAGACAACCCGTAGTTCAGGAAGGTCATATAGATATTTCCAAGTATGTAAAACTTTTACCCCAATTTTCAGAAGGAGAGCCAGAAATTTTCTTTCTTCAGTGGGAAAAATTGGCGCAACAGTTACAAATCCCTAAAGAAAATTGGCCATTAATCATTCAAACACAATTTAAGGGTAAGGCTCAGCAAATTTATACTTCTCTTTCAGAAGCAGAAAGCGAGTATGAAAATATGAAAGCTTGTATTTTAAAAGCTTATGAACTAATACCAGAGGCCTATAGACAGAAATTCCGTAATTATAGGAAAATACCTCAGTTAACATACGTAGAATATGCGGCTCAACAAGAGAGGTTATTCAATAGGTGGTGTTTGGCTAGTGAAACAGACACCTTAGATAGACTTAAACAGTTGATTTTATTGGAGCAGTTTAAGAATACCTTAGAGACAGATCTTAGGATTTTTATAGATGATCATGTTCCCGAAACTTTAACTAAAGCTGCTGTATTGGCTGATGAGTTCACACTAAATCATAAACCTAAGTCAAGACAAATGGAATCCCAAAAGTCAAAGTCATATATTCCAGATTCAACAAAATACTCTGATCCTTGGTCCCCAAAGAAACACTTTGAAAATCAGTCTAGCCCATCACATTTCAGTTACAGGTCTGATTTCAATCAATATCCTCCAAACCAACCTTGGCAAAGAATGGACAGGTTTAAGACTAATCCCCCTGTAACTTGTTCATATTGTAAAAAGGCTGGCCATCACATTTCAAATTGCAGAAAGAGACTGGCACCCTCATTCTCCAATAAGACACCAACTCTTGTAAGTAATATAAAATCAGATGATTCAAAATCCTCTATTCAGGATACACTACCAAAGAAGCCGGTATTGTCAAGTAATGTAGAACCACCCTCATCAGATCATGATCCTTGTTTCAAACCATTTGTATCTTCAGGAACTATATCTCATAGTAGTAGTTCACAACAATATCCTATTTCCATACTCCGAGACACAGGAGCAAAGCAAAGTCTGGTTTTAAATTCTGTCTTGCAGAATCTGGGTGAGTCATATACAGGTTATGATATATTGATAGGAGTAGTTGGAGGAATTGTAAAATGTCCATTACATAATGTTTTCTTGCTGTCTGATTTAACAACCGGAATGGTTAAAGTAGCAGTAGTAGACTCTCTTCCCATAGTAGGAATATCCTTATTGTTGGCCAATGACATCGCTGGAAGCAAAGTCATTTCTCCCTTAATAACAAATAACCCTAAGACCTCAGTAGAACCTTCAGATAACTTACAGTTGTTTCCCGCTTGTGCTGTAACCAGATCTCAGTACAAGAAATCTGAAGAGGAGACCTATAATTTAGAATCCCTATTCTTCCAAACTGACTCATCTTCTTCTTCACCAGTTTCTCTATCTAGAGCAGAATTAATCAAAGAACAGAAGTCAGATCCTTCTCTTAAAAATTTGTACGAGTTTGTTTCATCTCCAGAAGAAGTTGAAAATATGTCACGAGGTTTCTATATAGAAAACGGAGTCCTAATGCGAAAATGGAGAGCATCCACCGCAACCGCTGACCAGCCATGGCAAGTAAGGAATCAAATAGTCCTCCCTCTTGGTTTCAGGAATAATGTTCTAAGATTGGCTCATGATACTCCCTTAGCAGGTCACTTAGGGGTAAGAAAGACCTTGTTCAACATAACCCAACATTTCCATTGGCCCACGGTTGTCAAAGATGTTGTCCAATATTGTAAAACATGTCATACATGTCAACTTGTAGGTAAGCCCAACCAGAAAATTGTAGAAGCTCCACTGCATCCCATTCCTGTAATGGAAGAGCCATTTAAAAAAATTCTTAATGACTGTGTAGGACCTTTACCTCCTTCAAGTAAAGGAAATCAGTACATTCTCACAATCATGTGTATGAGCATTCGTTTTCCAGAAGCAATTCCTTTGAAAAATATTAAAGCTCAAAACATAATCAGAGAAATGTTGAAATATTTCACTATAGTAGGATTTCCCAAGAACATTCAAAGTGATCAAGGAAGTAATTTTCTTTCCAACAAGTTTAGAGAAACTCTTGTAACACTAGGTATAAATCATGTAACTTCCTCCGCCTATCATCCTCAATCACAAGGTGCTCTAGAGCGCTTTCACCAAACGCTCAAGACAATGTTAAGAATCTTCTGTGCTGAGAACACTCGAAATTGGGAAGACGGACTCCCCTTTTTGTTGTTCGCCACCCGAACAACAATTCAAGAAAGCCTTGGATTCAGCCCGTCAGAATTAGTCTTCGGTCATGAAGTCCGTGGCCCCCTAAAGATACTTCATGAACAATGGATGAAAGAAGAACCACCAGTTCCTTCTTTGAAATACGTGTCCCAGGTCACCGAGAAGTTGTTAGAAGCTTCGAAGTTGGCAAGAGAGAACTTGACGAATGCTCAACGAGTAATGAAAGGTCGGTATGATAAAAATTCTAAACTTAGAACTTTCTCTCCAGGAGATCAAGTGTTACTTTATCTTCCCATACCAGGAGATCCATTGCAGGCTAAATACAAAGGACCCTATGAAGTCTTGTCCAGAGCCAGTGATCTCAACTACATAATCAAAACTCCAGACAGAAGAAAGAGTTCCCGTCTCTGTCACATAAATACCTTAAAACCTTATTATTCCAGAGATCCAATTCCAACATGCAGCTCTACCACAATAGAATCGGAAGAGCCTCCTGATAACCTGCCTAATCCTCCTGAGATTCCCTTGGAAAACTCTCAGATACTACAAAATCTTCAGATAAAAGTAGGACACTTATCTGAGAAACAAGGTAAAGACATTCTTTCTCTCTTAAGAAGTTTTCCAAAATTATTTCTAGATTCCCCAAGATTCACTTCTTTGATAGAACATGAAATAATTCTAGACTCGCCAACAGCTATCAAACAAGCCCCTTATAGAGTCAATCCAAAAAAGAAGGAGTTCATAAAAGCAGAAATAAACACTCTGCTTCAACAGGGAATAATTGAACCCTCCAGTAGTCCTTGGGCATCTCCTTGCATTCTTGTCCCTAAATCTGACAATTCTTATCGCCTGTGCATTGACTACAGGAAAATCAATGCCCATAATAAGGCCGATGCTTTTCCTATCCCTAGGATAGATGATATCATAGACAGTCTAGGAACTGCCAAGTATGTATCCAAGTTGGATATGTTAAGGGGATACTATCAAATCCCGGTACACCCTCGCTCAAGAGAAGTTACCGCTTTCATTACGGAAGAGGGATTGTTTCAATTCCGAGCAATGCCATTTGGGCTTAAAAATGCCCCTGCCACTTACCAAAGAATGATGAGTAATCTTGTTGCAGGATTGCCAGGAGTAAAAACTTATCTAGATAATGTGATAATATTTAGTCAGTCTTGGACAGAACACATTGAACACCTAAATAATTTCTTTTATAGAGCAGACCTAGCAAACCTTACCATCAATTTGTCCAAATGTGATTTCGGACATACACAGGTCCCCTATTTGGGATTTAAAGTTGGAAATTCCCAAGTGTTTCCAATAGACGCCAAGATAAAAGCCATCAATGATGTACGAACACCCACTAATCGTAGAGAGGTATGTCGTTTCCTTGGAATGAGTGGCTATTATCGCCGTTTTTGTCCAAATTTTTCAGATGTAGCAGAACCATTGACTGACCTGTTGAGAAAAGACCACGACTTCGTGTGGACACCTACCTGTGAGACGGCCTTCAAAAACCTGAAGTCCCTTCTCACTAACGCACCAGTTCTAAGGGCACCCGATTTCCAACGACCCTTTCTTCTGCAAGTCGACGCCAGCGACACCGGTATCGGTGCCGCCCTCTTGCAAGAACACAATGAAGTTCTTCACGCTATCGCCTACTACAGCAAGAAGCTGTCCCCTGCGCAGAAGAACTACTCAACAATTGAGAAGGAGACGCTCGCTTTGGTCCAGGCCCTTATCCACTTCGAAGTCTACCTGGGTTCCTCAACTACCATTCAAGTATATTCGGATCACAACCCTTTAAAGTTCCTACA
>NC_134786.1:28328155-28330655 GCF_046742065.1 Oratosquilla oratoria | reverse complement strand
AACATTCTGAAGCCTTTTACTATTTCCTACAGAGCTTGAATTATGAAGAAAAAAAAAAGAAATACAGAGAGTTAGAGAAATGTTCTCTAAAAATCATTGACGCCACTTGTGCTTTAGCATTTAACAAGAATTGTTTACGAGAAAGACTTTACATACATATATATATGTATATATATATATATATGTATATATATATATATATATATATATATATATATATATATATACATATACATATATATATATATGTGTGTGTGTGTGTGTGTGTGTGTGTGTGTGTGTGTGTGTGTGTGTGTGTGTGTGTGTGTGTGTGTGTGTGTGTGTGTGTGTGTGTATATATATATATATATATGTATGTATGTATGTATGTATGTATGTATGTATGTATGTATGCATGTATGTATGTATGTATGCATGTATGTATGTATTTACCTAGTTGTATTTTACGGGAACGGAATCTATGCTCGTAGTGTCCCGTCTTCATATCTCGTTTTATCCTGCCTGTTTTTAAATTCGTGTATCGATTTTGCACAACCACATTTTCCTCTAACTTGTTCCAAACTTCTATTATCCTGTGGGGAAAGGTGTTCTTTTTCAGGTTTTTTCTATGATTGTCTTTTTTTTTTTCTTTCCGTGTCCTCTTGTATCTCTAATATCACATTTTATTAGATCCTCTCTATCAATAAATTCTATGCATTTCGTGATTCTATAAATAGTCATCAAGTCTCCTCTCTCTCTTCTTTGCTCTAATGTCTGTAGCTCAAGTTTTACCAGTCTCTCCTCATATGATAGTTCTGAGAATGTTGGTGCCAATATCGTAATTGCTCTTTGTATGCTTTCAAATTTTGTTATACATTTTTGTACTTCGTGACCACATCGTCGCTGCATACTCCAATCTTGGTCTTACCAAAGTGACTAATATTTTTTTCACCCTTTCTTCATCCAGGTTTGTAAATGCCACTTTGATTGTTCTTATCAAATTATAAGTTTCTCCAAAAAAAATTTTTTATATGTTTCTCAGGGGACATATTATTTATAATAATGACTCCCAGGTCCTTCTCATTATTCACTTTTTTTTTCTTCCTCTCCCAATTTATATGATCCCACTATTCCTTTTTGCTTCTTCCAAATTCCATTATACTCCACTTCTTAACATTGAATTCCTCCTCCCACTTCTTATTCCATTCCCATACTTTATTGAGATCACTCTGCAGCGACTCACAATTTTTTTCAGTGTTCATTTTTTTCAACAGTTTTGCATCATCCGCAAAGAAGCTCATATAACTTTTAATTCCTTTATCTATATAATTGATATATATATATAGCAAACACTATTGGGGCCAGAACTGTTCCTTGTGGAACTCCACTAATCACTTCATCCCGATTGGAATGTTTATCTATCACCATTCTCATTTTTCTTTTATGCAAGAAGTCTTCCATCCACTTCAGCAGTTTGCCCTGTATTCCTCCTGCAGTTTCTAATTTCTTTAGCAATTTCTTGTGTGGCACTTTATTAATCCGTAAAATCAGACGACCCCTCAAATCAATTCGTCTCTGATGACGAATTTATGACCGACAAATCGAGTCTTACTAAATTGAAAAAAAAAAATGCTTAACTTCTTTTGAATACTCAGGCGCATCGGCCAAGACACATAAAAATCATATACCCACTCTAGGATGGCCATGAGAAAGGTCGGAAGTTGTAGATCTGGTGCAAGAATCAGTAGCGGCAACTTTTACTACCAGACTCGGGTGGCGTGCTACGGCATGCTGAGACGATCCTGCACGATGGTTGGTATTAGCGCAGTTTGGTTTCAAGCACCTTTTGCTCCAGATAGATAGAGCAAGTTCTTAGGGACACCACAAACGTGCAGAAAACAAAATATTTGTGGTTGTGATTGTGGTCGAAGCTATAGCTGTGAAGCATCACTAGCCCTGCGTGGCCTACGAGTGTCACTATCACAATCACTTTCCTCTGTTTTTGGTTCTCGATCGTATGGATCACTGTGACTCGCATACAAAAGCTTCCTCTTAGTTCCTTGAGGCATGTTTACACTAATATCACACTTGTCAACACTCCCGAGTCACCACGTGTATCAACGCTCTACCACGTGTATGAAAGCACTAACCGGCCTCCTAGCATTCTCTGGGCAGTGTTGACAAGTCAGAAAAACTTCCCTAAAAGTATAAAAGCGCTACCAAATCTAGCGCGATTTCTGTAAGGGGTTGAATATCGTGCCGTCCGGGCGGCATATCGGTTCTCCCCAGTGCTGCCTCCCGGGCAGCATATCGGAGTTAACGGGTTAAGAGCTTTTTTCAGGTCTATAAATGCACAATCAGCCCATCCATCTCTTTCTTGTATTACGCCTATTAGTCTTGAATAAAAGCACATCAAATTTGTGACACATGATCTTCCTTGTCTAAATCCAAAATTACCTTGGATTTAGTACGTTGTTGCTTTTTTTTTTTTTTAAGGCCTTACCCATCTAATTTTTATCAT
>NC_134786.1:28318155-28323155 GCF_046742065.1 Oratosquilla oratoria | reverse complement strand
AGGAAGCCGACAGTCGAATGATGCTTCATGTATCTCATGCAGCCCGCCATGGCCACAACAAAATCATGATCAGAACGGTTGACACAGATGCTGTGGTGTTGGCTGTCTCGGTTGTCCACCATCTGCAGCCAGAAAATGAACTGTGGATTGCATTCGGAACTGGAAAAGGGTTCCGATACCTGGCAGCCCATGAAATAGCAGCTAGACTGGGGCCAGATAAAGCACAAGCACTTACGATGTTCCATTCTCTGACAGGGTGTGACACTGTGTCAAGTTTTGCAAGTCATGGGAAGAAGACTGCATGGGCAGTCTGGAATGTGTTGCCGGAGCTGACCGAAGCACTGTTGAAGTTGTTATCTGCACCAAGTGAAATACCAGAAGAGGTCCTGCATACCATTGAGGGATTTGCCATCCTCCTGTACGACAGAACAAGTCCATGCACAGACATTGACAAGGCATGCAAGAAACTGTTCGCACGCAAGAACAATGTTGAGTTGATTCCTCCAGCCAAGGCAGCTCTGGAAGAGCACGTTAAGAGGGCAGCCTACCAGGGAGGTCCTGTATGGGGCCAGGTGTTGCTCCCTGCACCAGAGCTGCCGGCGGCAACCAGCTGGGGGTGGATCAAAAGTGAGGACGGGCTGCATGATCCCCACTGGACAAGATTACCACAAGCAGCCCAAATTTGCCGTGAACTGCTGTCATGTAAATGTAAGATGGGTTGTGTGAATCGTTGCAAATGCAAAAAGGCTGCACTTGAATGTACTGCTCTGTGCCTGTGTGAGGGGGAGTGCACCCAGAACTAGACATTTCTACATTTAATTTTGAGTGTTTCATCATAGCACTGTAACATTATGCTTCATTGAAACGTATTATGCTAAATTTTGTATTTCTTGAGTAAATTCTTTTGTATTTCTTTTGTATTTCTTTTACACGCCATTCCATTGTCATTTCTTTTACGCTTGCTAGGTAATTATGTCACCCGCAGAGCTATAGGTTGGACTATAGTTTAGGGTTAGGTTAGGTTAGCTAGTTTAGTCCAACCGATAGCTGGGGGAGTAGCGCCCCCCCGGGCAGCTTAGCTATAGTTAGGCCTTCCTGCTGCCATGTTGGGGGCCAACCAGTTGCGTGACCCTTTACGTAGTCGCGCGGACAGTCTTAAAAAAAAATCCTAAATGTAGTGGGACACAACGATTATTGTATTTTTCTCCCCCCCCCCTTTTGTAGAGACATTTTGTAGAGCCTCATTAGTCGCATATATAGGCACAGTGATAGTTGTCATCAAAGTATAAACGTAGAAGTCACAGTGATTTGAAAAATACCCCCTTTTCCCCCAACCCCCCCCCTAAAAATGTCAAATTTCGGAAATTTAGTCCCATACGTTTGTAGTACGCAGTAAGGCGCATCCATAGACCCCATAAACGATGAAATCGTTCCACAAATGTAGAAGCCATAGCCATTTTAATTCCTCTAGTAGCTATCTTAATGTCACCTGGCCGCCATTTTGTAAAATGGCTACCACAGCCCTCAGAGGCTAAATCTGTGGTGGCCAAATATCCAAATCGCTTCATAATATGTCGTTCTACAAGTGTGCCCAATTTGGTGCTTTTATCACTAAATGCACATTAGGTTAGCTATGCTGCCCCCACTATTATGGTATAGCTTATCGAGTTATCGGTTAACGAAGCTTTACCGGTTAACGAAGCTTTACCGGTAGCAGAATTTTTGTCGGTAAGCTATCATTAAGTTTGTTGCCGACAAAACCGGTAATTTCACCGGTAGCTGCCCACCACTACTTATTAGACTATGTATTTTGTCTGTTAGTTCATTCCTGCATTCTCTCAAAATCCAGTTTGCCATTTCATCTGGTCCATCCGATTTTCTAACATCGAGATCACTCAATTGATTTATTATTTCATTCCTTGTTACTTCTATCTCTTTCATTGGGGGAGCTTTCTCCTCCCACTCGACATCTCTAAGTTGTATGTTCTTCCTCGTAAGCACTGATTTAAAATGTTTGTTCATAATTTCTACCATTTCTATTTCCTCTGTGTATTCAACTCTTCCTTGTCGTAGTTTCACTAATTCTTGTTTTTTCAGTTTGTTGTTTACAAATCTATAAAATAGTTTTGGTTGATCTTTACATTTTTTATGGCATCCTTTTCGTTTTTTCTCTTTTCTTCTCTGGACACTTGTACATATTCATTTCTATAACTAGTATATATTTTCCATTTTTCATGTCGTTTGTCTTTCTTCCCTTTTATCCAAGCTTTATCCCTTTTTCCTTTTAATTCCTTACATCTTTTGTTGTACCAACACTTTACATATCCTTTTTCTTGTTTTTGTCTTGGAACATACCTTTCCACTCTTTCTTCATAATCTTTTTGTCAAAATATTCCATTTCTCTTCTACTGTTGTTTCCTCCTTGTGTATCCGTTCCCAGGCTGCTTTTTGAAAAAATTCTCTTATTTTATAAAAAAAAAAAAAAATCCATACATCAATCTTCTCTTTCTATATTGTTCGTTTTTTCCAATGTATTATTCCTCGTTTAGTTCTAATTCAAGAATATATGGTCTCTTCTACTTATTGGTGTCTTATATTCAATCTTGTCCACTATTTCAGGTTCTGATGTGATTATTAGGTCCAGTCTCGATGGTTCTTCCTCATTCCTATACCTAGTATTCTTTTGTATCCATTGTTCCATTGTATGTTCTATAATCATATCAAATAGTACATTTCCCCATAGGTCGTCTCCCCCTTTCACTGTCATCTCTTCCCAGCAGATTTCTTTATAATCAAAGCCAACCATTATAACTATTCTTCCTCCATCTTCCATTATCTTATTTAGTGTTATCCTTATGTCTTCTAACATATTTTTGTGTTCTCTCTCTTCCCACGAAGCCGTTTTAGGAGGCACATAATTTACCACAAACTTCCCGCTCTTCTTGTCCCTGTCCTCTATTTCCATCATCATCATCTCCACTCTAATCTTTCCATATGTAACATTCCTCACATTTATATCCTTCTTAGTCAGGAACATAACTCAGCCCCCTTGTTTTACTTCTTTGTTTCTAATTCAATAATTATATGCGCCATGTCCTACTGTACACTGTTGGATGGTAATAGACCTTTCAATTTTGTCTCTACAATTCCCATTATATCCGGTTCTTTTTCCTTCGGGTAATCATTCAGCTCATTCAAGCCTGTTATTAAGCCATCTATATTTGTAAAAGACACTTTTAATTTTCTGTTAACTCCATCGTGTTTTCTGTTTCCCTTCCGTTTTTCTCTACTATGAACCATTTCCTCAATTTCATGTCCACTACTCTCCAATAGAATTTCTCTTTGTCTGACTCTGTTCTGTTCACGTTTTTTTCCTTGGCTTCTATTCTTTTTGTTTTCTCTTCCTCTCTTTCCTCTTTATTCATCTCTGTTTACATCCATGCTTGTTTATACTGATCACTTTTTGCTAGTTTCCCTGTTTTTGATCAGACATTATCTGCTGTCGCTTGTGACCTGAATTTAAATTTAATTGGTCTGGTCTTGTCTGTATTGTATTTCCCCAATTAATATATTTCTTCATTTTCTTTCTTTATTTCTTGTTCATCTTCTTGAACTATTTTGATACCTTGTTTACTTTTTCCTTCTCATTTACTCTTGTAGTCCTAGTTGGATTATGCTTCTCTTCCATTCCTGATATAATTATACATTTCTTTTTATCTGCTAAGATTCTTATTATATTCTCCTTTTCTCTCATCACTTTAATAACTGTGTCCTTAGTTTGTTGTTTCATCTGTTGTTTCACTATATTTCTAAATTCAATTTTGTTATTCTCTTGGGCTTTTTTCCAACCACTTACCTCTTTTACTATAGACTCTATGTGGGATGGGATATGATAACAGGAGCAGGTTTAGGTGTATTTCCTTTCATCTTAGCACATTTCAAAAAATTTTCTACATAATCATGTATATCTTTCATACCTGGCCAAAAGTATTAAGTTGTGCTTGTCTGTAAGTTTTATCCTTTCCTGGATGTGAAGTACAATCACTATCATAAAGTAACTTTAATACCTCTTGTAGAAGAGTTTGTGGAATTACCAACTGATTCACTTGGCCCCTAGAAATATATTTCCCCCTTACAACTGTTTTTCCATATAAAAGTCCATTAGTCAAGTAAAATTCCTCTATCTTATATCCTTGGGCTCATCAAATACTGGGATATTTTGTCCAAGTCTTATCTTCTCTTTGTTTCCTTATTATCATTTCCTCATCTAATATTACTAGCTTATCTATACTACAGACGTAATTGATCAACCCTGTCGTTGGTGGGTTAATATTTCTAGATAGTGTATCTGATGCAACCTGGAATATATTCAAACTTAACCTCATAATACTGAAGTGTATTAAACCACCTGGTTAGTCTTCCCCTAAGATTCTTATGCTTAAATAAGTTCTAAATAGCTGTATAATCAGTCCACACTCTGATTGGATATCCCAGTATCATATCTCTAGAATTTTCTAATGAATATATCTTTGCTAAGGTTTCTCTTTCTGTTCTGGAGTAGTTTCTTTCTGCACTATTACCACTGTCGTCCTCTATGGTCCCCTCTCTGGGCCGACTTTGTTCAGTGCTTTTACTTTACACTTTCCTTTTACCACTGTCTTTGTTTATTGTCATTAGTCATTTATATGTAGGAAGCCCCTTTGCTTCCGATCATCAGACTTAGTCAAGTTTCAGTTAGTGTTACCCTGTCTAAGAGAGGGGAATTAAACGGAGCTTGATTTTTCTTTCTTTTCTTCCCAAATATTAATACGATTGGTTCTTTAAGTTACACCAAGGGACTCCCGTCAGGAATCCTCAATTTGGTTACTAGGTCAGTTCTGCAATAACGTCATGATTTCTTTAGTCCAATGATCTTTGTTTTTATATTTAAATAACTCCCCTTAGGGCGTGATCCTTCAATTGTGAACCAATTGAATTTTTTCCTCCTCTACCAATCAAAG
>NC_134786.1:28305655-28308155 GCF_046742065.1 Oratosquilla oratoria | reverse complement strand
AAACCAATGAGGGTAGGCTAATTTTGTTAATTGGGACTTGATGGAAGTTAATTCGTGTTCTAAAAATTGGGGGCTACAAATCCTAAAGGCTCGGAGAAAAAGTCCCGAAGCTACACTCCTTTTAATGTGATCTGGGTGATGACTGAAGAAATGGAGGTAACTACCTGAATGAGTGTTCTTTCTAAATACAGTAAAGGCAAGCTTATTCCCATTCTTCATGATTAAGATGTCTAAAAAGGGGATTTTGTCATCTTTTTCCCATTCCACTTTGAACTTGATGTTGGTTGTTAAATTATTAAGTTTATCTAGAAAAATATCAAAGGGACCCCAACTCTCATCCCAAAGAGTGAAAATATCATCAACGTATCTTAACCAAATCATACCTGGGGGTTTAATTGTTGGAAGAAGAACACTCTCAAAGTATTCCATGTAAAGATTAGCCAGAACAGGAGAAAGATTCGAACCCATGCTACAACCAAACTTTTGCCTGAAAAACCGATTTTGAAAGGAAAAGACATTAGATGACACGCAGGTGCGTACAAGAGCAATGATTTTGGAAACCGGAAGGGGGAATTTGTCTTGGAATGGTTGTAGCTTAGTTTCTAGAGAGGACAAAACATCATCAACACAAATGTTCGTAAATAATGAGATAATATCAAGACTTAATAAGCGACGGCCTACTATATTAATCTCCTTTATTTTCTGGATGAAATCTTCTGAATGTTTCAAATGGGAATTGGAAAATTTGCCCACAAATGGTGATAATAAACCCGCAAGCCATTTAGAGAGTTTGCTGGAACAAGAACCCCTGTTGGAAATAATGGGCCTTAATGGGGTACCCTCTTTATGTAACTTGGGGAGGCCATAAAAATAAGGGAGCTTGGGAGTAAAAACTTTAAGTTTGGACACTTGTTCACTAGTGGTGATCTTACGAACTTGCTTATTAAAAGAGGCAGCCATGTCTTTTAAGGGGTTTTTGGTGAGTTTCTCGTATGTATTTTGATCATTAAGAAGCTCCGGATAGCTTTTTCAAAACACAATGCTAGGTCTAAAACAACTAGGTTTTACCCCCTAATCTTGCCATGATAATTATGTTACTTAGTTTTTTTAATTCTTCTATACCCATTTTGGTAACGTTTTAGACCATTGTTGTCCTTGAAACAATCTGAAATGCTGTTCAAGAGCACGCCTTTGAGACATAATAAAAACTAATCATAATTATTCACCAAGGCAGATCAAAACCTAAAGTAGTTGTTTTAGTCCATAGCATTGTGTTTTTCCGGAGCTTCTTAATGATCAAAATACATACGAGAAACTCACCAAAAAACCCTTAAAAGACATGGCTGCCTCTTTTAATAAGCAAGTTCGTAAGATCACCACTAGTGAACAAGTGTCCAAACTTAAAGTTTTTACTCCCAAGCTCCCTTATTTTTATGGCCTCCCCAAGTTACATAAAGAGGGTACCCCATTAAGGCCCATTATTTCCAACAGGGGTTCTTGTTCCAGCAAACTCTCTAAATGGCTTGCGGGTTTATTATCACCATTTGTGGGCAAATTTTCCAATTCCCATTTGAAACATTCAGAAGATTTCATCCAGAAAATAAAGGAGATTAATATAGTAGGCCGTCGCTTATTAAGTCTTGATATTATCTCATTATTTACGAACATTTGTGTTGATGATGTTTTGTCCTTTCTAGAAACTAAGCTACAACCATTCCAAGACAAATTCCCCCTTCCGGTTTCCAAAATCATTGCTCTTGTACGCACCTGCGTGTCATCTAATGTCTTTTCCTTTCAAAATCGGTTTTTCAGGCAAAAGTTTGGTTGTAGCATGGGTTCGAATCTTTCTCCTGTTCTGGCTAATCTTTACATGGAATACTTTGAGAGTGTTCTTCTTCCAACAATTAAACCCCCAGGTATGATTTGGTTAAGATACGTTGATGATATTTTCACTCTTTGGGATGAGAGTTGGGGTCCCTTTGATATTTTTCTAGATAAACTTAATAATTTAACAACCAACATCAAGTTCAAAGTGGAATGGGAAAAAGATGACAAAATCCCCTTTTTAGACATCTTAATCATGAAGAATGGGAATAAGCTTGCCTTTACTGTATTTAGAAAGAACACTCATTCAGGTAGTTACCTCCACTTCTTCAGTCATCACCCAGATCACATTAAAAGGAGTGTAGCTTCGGGACTTTTTCTCCGAGCCTTTAGGATTTGTAGCCCCCAATTTTTAGAACACGAATTAACTTCCATCAAGTCCCAATTAACAAAATTAGCCTACCCTCATTGGTTTCTGGATAAAGCCCTTAGTCAAGCCAGAGCAAGTTTTTTCAAACACCCTTCCACTAAGTTAAAGAAAGAGAGACAAAATCCCCTAGTCATCCCCTTCTCAGAGTCCATCAGTCAATTGTCCAAGTTTCTTCCCAAAGAGAAAGTAAATTTAATTCATAACTACCCTAATACTATTAATAAAAAAGTTGTTAATGTTCACCAG
>NC_134786.1:28293155-28295655 GCF_046742065.1 Oratosquilla oratoria | reverse complement strand
TTAAGATAGGCAGAGGATAATGATCTGGAAGAGTGACCTCATTGACTTTCCTGTAATCAACAACAGGACGAACAGATCCATCTTTCTTAGGCACCAGGAGAAAAGGCGAGTTCCACTCGGAGTGGGACTCCTGTACAACACCTTCATTCAATAAATCGTCCACCAAGGACTGAGCTATAAGCCGACGAGAGTGAGGTAGCCTGTAAGAGGGGACGTAAACAGGATGAGTGCCTGGCTGAAGATCAATTCTATGAACCACACGATCCGTAACCCCTAACGGATCACCTGGTAAAACCAAAGCCTGACGGTTGGTAACTAGCAGGTCAAGGAGACGAGGCGTCTCTTCAGGAAAATCAATCTCGCCTACAAATGTGGCAAGCTCAGAAGCTAAGTGAGCAGGGTCACGTGCTGGAGGAGACTGTAGTACAGAAGCTGCTATAATAGGCGAATCCTGGAAAGCGGCAACGTGTACCACCTCAAAGGAGCCTAAGTGACTGCCAGGAGAGAGAGGAATAGGAGCACCCGTGACATTGGTTACCATCGCTGTGGTAACATGATCCTCACGAATAGTGGAGAGTGTTCCTTCTAGGGCAAGCCGACGAATACGAATAGAATCAGGCAAAGAGAGAACGTCAGACCCAATCGGGGCACCTGAGACGCGCACTGGAACTCGAACAGAACTTGAAGGTTCAATAAGATGCTCTCCTACAACAACAGCAGCACAATGAGCAACAGGGGTAGAGCGCTTAGAAGTTGGGACAGGCACATGTGCGGACTGAGCAAGCACAGGAGAATCACAAACGGAAACTGGCCTATCCGAAGCAGAGATATCAATTTGCAGAAAGTCACTACACGGCGACTAGAAGAAATATCTATGCTATGAGCTGTAAGAGCATCAATACCCAAGAGACAATCACACTTAAGGGCAATGCCAGAGACAACAGCAAAATTGACATTGAAGACTGTAGCATGCGAGGGAAACTGTAAGGGAAGACAAACAGATCCAAGAACAAGCAAGGGAGAACCCAGCACAGAATGCAAATTATTACAAAAGGGAGATAAAGGGAGATTATACAATTCCCGTAGAGCAAAGTAAGCCTTTCTACTTAAGAGACTACATTCTGCACCAGTATCTACAGTGACAGAAAGAGGCGTATCCCTAGTAAGAAATTGAAAGGTAAGTAATTGAGAAGACTCAACAGCCACAAAAGGAATTATTTGAGACCGAACATTGCTGGTCAACTCTTTGGGTTGGGAGACACGCGCTGGGGAAAATGGGATTGACGAGGCTGGTGAGAAGTCTCATCCCTAAGTTTCAAAACCTTGAAACATTGATCAGTCGAATGTTTACAATGACCATGGATATGGCAATAACTGAGTCTACCTGGAGGTTCTACTCTGGAAAAGTCATGCGACAGATTAGAAGAAACAGTAGGTACACTCCTGCGAACAGGGGACATTTTTGACTTGTGTACCTGGCGCCTGCGGCGGTAACAAAAGTCGCTCGAATGACCAGACCTGTTACAAAAGGTAGATAACAGGGGAGGGGAGGTAACTGTAGATTGGGGGGAACTATGAGTAGGAACTGTAGACTGAGAGAACTGAGGAGAACAAGAGACATGACCATGTTGATAAGCATTGCTAATACACAAGGAACTAGACGGTACTTCCCATAGTTCACGAGAAAGCTGTGACGCAAAAGACAATAGAGTCTCATCAGGCTTAAACATGAGAGAAGATGCTGCTCTTCTCTCAGAAGGGACCAAAAAAAGGATTTAAAACACAAATTCCAATATAAGGCGAAATCTATCTACAGTGATATTGCCATTATCTACCCAATCTGACTGTAAAAGAGACTCTAAAGCGTCAACAGCAAGGATACTGTCCTGAGCTTGCGCCCGTCTATAATCAAGAGTGCTCAGTCGGGATACGAGAGTATCAGCCAGTTTGAAGCACCAATGGAACGCACCACCACCAGGAGTATCTGAAAAAAGTTTAAGGAAGTTAGACCTAAAGGTGTCATAATTATAGTCCAGAGATTTAGGATCTAAACACGATGCCGAAAGTAACTCCGATGCTAGAGAATTTGGCACAATCTGGGACCTCACAAAGGAGATCTTTTCAGACCCCGTCGAAACATTGGACTGGACAATGGCGTCCTCACATTGGCGGATAAAATCAGCCGCCCTATAATAAGGATCGTGACCAGAAAATTGCACCACCGACGGGTTTTGATGGAGCAACGTCAACTTGTAAGCCATTGTCTCAGATGAGCTTAGGGGACTGATAAACGAAGGCCTCTTAGACTTAGACATGATAGGAGATGATAAACTTAAACCACTTCGTAAGAGCATACGAAAACACTGACACCAAGCAAGAATTAATGCAATTAAAACACACCAGCACAAGCATGAAATAATGTAAAAAATGATAATAATAATAATAATAATATAGAGAAATCACATGGACATGGGACACGAACGTAAGAAAATTATAAAAT
>NC_134786.1:28268155-28285655 GCF_046742065.1 Oratosquilla oratoria | reverse complement strand
ACAGGGGAATTCTCCGGGCCATTCCATTTAAATGTTTATTTATGTATCTATTCATCAATCTTATTTTATCTTATCTACTTATTTTGTTTTACTTATTTATTTTTATTTTATCTTATTTTATTTTATTTCATTTCATTTTATTTTATTTTATTTTATTTTATTTTATTTATTTTATTTTATTTTATTTTATTTTATTTTATTTTATCTTATTTTACTTTATTTTATTTTATTTTATTTTATTTTATTTTATTTCTATTTTTGTTCATTTTATTCTATTTTATTTTATTTTATTTTATTTCATTTTATTTTATTTTATTTTATTTTACTTTATTTTATATTATTTTATATAATTTCGTTCTACTTTATCTTCTTTTATTTTGTTTATATGATCCCATTTCATTCCATTTAATCTTATTTTACCACTTCTATTCAATCCAATTTAATGCAATGACATTTAATTTTATTTCTTTTTTCTATTGTATTTTCCATCGCCACCCCGCAGTCCCATCTTTTGCTAACAAAGAACCTGGGTTTCCGAAGTGAGTCCTTATACCCCCTCGAGCATCCATCCCCACTCCTTACGATCCCAGAAGAATGGAGAATCAATCAATCAGTCAGCCAATTCAAGTCCATTGCTAAACAAAGGCTTCTCTCATGCCATTCCATGACTCGCACGACTGCGCCAACTTCTGGTGCGTCACTCTTACCAGCTTTTCTATCATATAAGTCATTTATGGATGGCACTTGTCTTGCGTTTATTACTCCTATTGAGCTTCAAGAAATGGGGTTTGGTATTGAAATGGTCATATTTCTAGTATATATAAATTATCTAGCAGAAGGAAAAGACATTTACGCAAATACTTGCGCTGGTGGTGTAATCAGAAATGTGCTGGTTTCGTATTCGCCTAGTTGTGGGTTCAAATCACGCACTTCTCTCTGATTCCCAGTATCGAATATAACCTGCTTCGGCCGCAGCTACGCGCCTCCTGACGTAGTGCTCCTCATCTACTTGTGAGAGTGACTACGAAGTATTAAAAAAAAATGAAAACTTTCATTCCAAATTAGTAGGCCTTAGATGGAGAAATTAGGGTCTGTGTTGCACTATAGGGCAAATAGAACGAAATGTCAGCAAATGTAGCGTGACAGGTGTGCAAGAGAGTCGTAATAGGAATTAGGCCATGAATGAAATAGAAGAAATATTGACAGCAAATGCAAGGATAAGAGAAAAATTTGAGAGCATATGCAAAAAGTAAATAAAGTAAAACAAAATAATAACAATAGTAATAATAGTAATATTACATACATATACCAAATGCTCTTTCCCCCTTACACGGAATGTAGCAAAAAAAAAGGCACACTCCATCCCCTACATACCCCACTCCCCTTTACCTCTACCCTCCCTCTTATCTTGGCACCTCCTGGATGACGGGTCATCCCTGCATCTTCTCCACTGCCCTGGGTCAGAAGCAGTGCCGCAAGAAACAGCACATCTACAGCAAGGCCGCTTCATTGAAACGGCGACCTCCCCTCTCCGTCCCCTCATGCAGTAAAGGAGATGACCAGGAGAAATCCCTTTGGGCTGCGTCAGTTTATTTCTCATACATACTCCCTCGCCCCATCTTCCACCCATTCCCCCTCATGCATCACAGCATCATCCACACACAACCATTCTCCATTCACCCCTATCTTCTGTCCTCTCCCGTCCTTCCTCAACAGACATTCTCCTCTTTCCCAATGCCCCTTTTACCTCATCCATCCATCTCATCCTAGGTCGCCCCCTCATGTTCACTCCTTCCACCTCTGCCTTCTACACCTCTTTTACTAGTCTTTCTTCACTCATTCTTTCTATATGTACAAACCATCTCAATACTCTTTCATCAACCTTATCTCCCAACTCCCTTTCCACCCCTGTTCTCCTCCTCACCTCCTTATTTCTCATTCAATCTAGCCTAGTAACCCCTATCATACTTCCCAGGCACCTCATCTCAAACACATTCAAACTCCTCCTCTCTTCAATCCTATCAGAGATAGGATTGAAGAGTGTTTAGTAGGGGAAGGTAAGGACCCTGAAGTTTGCTTAAGTGCCGGGGGCAATGATACAGATAAGTTAGGGAGTGAGGAATTGTTTGCGCGGTTCCGGGATGCGCTAGACAAGATTAGAAATAGGGGAGGTGTTCCTATTTTATGTGGAATCCTTCCGAATCGTAGAGTTGGAGGCATGTGTCATTCCAGGGCTATTGCAATAAATTGCAGGCTGGCAAAACATTGTAAGGCCAATGCATAGGCATTTGTCGACAACTGGGACCGCTTTTATGGTAAGAATCATCTATATACAAGGGACGGGGTGCACATGTTGCCCAGAGGATTACGGCTCCTTGCTGAATCCCTTGAGCAAGAAGTAGGCATCCTACTGGGTCTTTTAGGGTAGATTAAGTGGGAGTAAGGGGGGGGGGAAAGTATCGGAATATAGTTTAGGCAATAGAAACAACTTAGAAAGGGACTGTGAAAAGAATCACCAAAGCAGGTGAAGGGAATATAAACTTAAAGTTTACTATACAAATAGCAGAACCATAATTAACAAAATTGTTTTGCTGCGAGGTAAAGCATGCGTAAAGAACTTTGATATTATAGCTATTACTGAATCCTGGATCAACATGGCTGATAAACATTTCCTTCCGGAAATCGAAATAGAAGGATATAAGTTTTTCACAAGGATAGGGTTGGCAGGAATGGGGGAGGTGTAGCACTTTTCGTTAAAAATACAATAAACTGTATTATCAACAATTCGATTAAGGAGGAGGACTGTACGGAATCTATTTGGGTAGAGATTATAGACAAGAATAAGAGATTTATTATCGGCATCTTGTATAGACCTCCTAACCTTAGCATTGAGCAGACTGATCCCCTCATTTATGAAATTCGCAGAGCGTCCCAGCTCAAACACTTTGTGATCATGGGAGATTTTAATTATAGAAACATTGACTGGGAAACTTTAATAGGAGATCAGGAAACGAAGAAATTCCTAGATGTGGTGCAGGATAATTTCCTAAAACAAGTGATTACCGATCCTACGAGGGGAGAAAATACCCTGGACTTACTTTTAACTAATAATGAGCACCTAATGAGCAACGTAAAAGTGGGAGATAGTCTAGGCTCTAGCGATCATCAAGAAATAAGATTTAATATTATTTGGGAAGAATTAAAAAGTACGAATAACGTCCAAGTACCAGACTTCAGGAGAGCAAACTTTGACAATTGAATATGAAACTTTGACAATTGAATATGAAAAGTTATACGGACTTTTCGGACGTTCCAGACGTTGTTGACGGGGTCAGGTCTAGGTACTTGACCAGGGGTCGGGTCACGGAGGGTAATATGCATACCTTGGGTCAGGTCACTTAGGGGGGGGGTTCGACAGGTCAGCAATTTGGATGAAATATATAGCAATCTAACTGATCTAATTATTAATGCACAAAATACATTTATCCCCCTGAAGTCAATACGGAAAAAAATACTCCCAATCGGATGACGGACAGATTGAAACATGATATCGTAATGAAAAGAGGACTTAAGGTGAAAATAAAAAACGGTGAATCACACCTTAGATCAAGATATAACGAAATGGCAAAGCTGGTTAAAAAGAATGCACGTACAGCGAAACATAATTATGAAATTAAGGTTGCTAGTCAAGCAAGATCCAACCCAAAGGGTTTCTTTCATCTCTATAGAAAAAAAAATAAAGAAAGAATAGGATCAATTAAAAACTATGAAAATGTCATGATAGAATCGGAGGAAAAAATAAGTGAGGAGTTTAACAATCATTTTCTATCGGTGTTTACTAATGAGAGGTTAGATAAAGTACCTGATTGCAATCCGACTTTCAGAGGGGATGAAGAAAGTGGTCTATCTAATATCAGCCTTAGTAAAGAAGAAGTAGTCAAGCAGATTGAAAGACTTAAAGTTTCAAAATCCCTGGGTCCAGACGAAATTTTCTCGAGAATGCTAAAGGAGTGTAAATTTGAAATCTGCGATCAGTTAACTGAAATATTTAATAGATCAGTAGACACTAGTTTTGTGCCTACTGCTTGGAGGCAAGCAAACGTTGTTCCTGTTTTTAAAAAGGGAGATAGATCGTCTATATGCAACTACAGGCTAATCAGTTTGACATCAGTTATAGGAAAAATGCTTGAATCAGTAATAGTAAATAGACTCAAAGAACACATCGAAAGACATAATTTAATTCGTGATTCACAGCATGGTTTCCCCAAGGGTAAGTCATGTGTGACTAATCTTCTATCCTTTTACACTAAAGTATATAAGGCGTCAGATAAAAATGATAATTACGATGTTATTTACCTTGACTTTAGCAAAGCGTTCGACAACGTGCCACACCAGAGACTACTAAATAAAATCAAAGCCCATGGCATAGGAGGAAAAGTGTTAGAATGGATTAGAGCTTGGATTAGTAACAGAAAACAGCGGGTCACCATAAATGGAGTAAAATCTAGGTGGGTCCCTTGTTGTTCATTATGTACATAAACGACTTAGACGACGGGATAAACAGCGATGTTAGTAAGTTTGCCGTCGACACTAAAATAGGACGCGTAATTAGGTCAGGAGACGACACAGAGATTCTGCAGGATGATCTTAACAAATTGTTTATATGGTTGGTGAAATGGCAAATAAACTTCAATATCTCTAAGTGTAGCATGTTAAACGTAGGGCTACACAACCCCGAAAATAGATACAGCTTAGATGACACGCTTTTAAAGAAAAATGAGTGCGAGAGAGACTTGGGAGATCTAGTGAGTCCGGACCTCAAAACCAGGAAACAGTGCATTAGCGCCGGGAATAAAGCTAACAGAGCATTAGGTTTCATTACTAGGACGGCAACGAATAAAAGTGCAGAGGTAATTATTAAACTCCATCTAGCGATAGTTAGACCCATCCTTGACTATGCGGTACAGTTTTGGTCTCCGTCCAACAGAATGGACATAAATTCACTAGAATCAGTACAGAGAAGAATGACCAAAATGATATATGGACTCAGAAATTTACCTTACGAAGAGAGGCTTAGGCAAATTACCTTACACTCTCTGGAAAGACGCATTATTAAAACAACAGAGCAGGACTCGCAGTAATGGTTATAAACTGGACAAATTTAGATTTAAGAAGGAAATAGGCAAGATTTGGTTTACTAATAGGGTGGTCCACGAATGGAATAAACTTAATAACCATGTAGTAAGCGCTGAAACTATCAGTTATTTTAAGAAACGAATAGACAATATTATGGATGGGGATGACAGGTGGTGATGGATACGGAGTTGCCTAGTGTAGCCCTTGTGGTCTTTTGCAGTCTCCTTCATTCTTATGTTCTTATGTTATGTTTCATGTTTCTATCTCGCACAGTGCTGTCGGCACAATTACTCCTTCATACAATCTCTTCTTAGTATCCATTCCCAAATGTCTATTTCTCATTACATTTTTTAATCCCCTTCGGCATTTACTCACTTCTCTCAATCTATATTCTTCCTCCACCTCCACTCCTCCCTTTTCTGCCACATGCGCACCCAAGTATCTAAAACTATGCACTTCCTCCAGTCTCTCTCCTTTAATATTCACTTCCAGTCTGTTGCTATTTTCTTCCCTTGTACATCTCATCACCTTACTTTTACCAACATTTATCCTTCTTTGGCACACCTTCCCAAACTCTTTCACTAACTTCCTCAATCCCTCCTCTGATGATGCCACAAGCGCAGTGTCATCAGCGAACAAAAGATGGCTTATCTTCCACTTTTCTCCATTTTCTTTAACTATCTCCAATCCCTGACCCACTACCCTTGCATTTACCTCTCACACCACCCTATCCATGTATAAACTGAACAGCCAGAGTGACATAACACATCCCTGACAAAGTCCCACCTTTACTTCAAACCACTCACTTCCTCCATTTCTAATCCTAGCACAAGCTCTACTACTCTCGTAAAAACTCTTGACTGATCTTAACAGCTTTCCTCCTATCCCAAATATCTGCAATACCTCCCACATTGTTTTCCTGTCTATCCTGTCGTAAGCCTTTTCCAGATCCATAAAAGCCCAAAATATAACCTCTACCTGTCCTAAACCCACACTGTTCCTCACCAATTACTCCCTCTGTTCCTCTCCTAATCCTCTCAATCAAGACCCTCCCATAAGCCTTCCCAACTACACTTAACAAGCTGATCCCTCTGAAACTACTACACTCACACTTGTCCCCTTTCCCCTTGTAAAGTGGAACTATACAGACACTCCTCCAGTCCTCCGGCACTCTACCCTCTCTTAAACAAACATTAAATAACCTTAGCAGCCAGTCCACCATCGCTGTACCTCCTTTTTCAGACATTCTGCATGGCATTCATCCAGACCAGGTGCTTTACCTGCTTTCATCATCTTAACAACTGCCTTCACTTCATCTTTCCTTATTTCTCCTCCATTTTCCTCACTCATCACGGTCATTTTCTTAGCGCTTCCCACTGCAACTACATTTCCCTACCTCTCCTCCTTCACATTTAGCAACTCCCTAAGATACTCTGCTCACCTTCCTCTTACTGCCTTCTCTTCCATTATCATCTTTTCATCCAATTATGGGAGGAAGTGAGGGCAAATCAAGTAGAGAAGAAAAGTTAAAAAAAATTCTTCTCTACTTGATTTGCCTTCTCTTCCTCCCATAATTTATTTCCAAAATATTTTTATTACTTTCGAAATTTTCTGTCATACTCTTACCCCATTCCACATCTGCTCTCCTCTTTGCCTCCTTTGTCTTATGATTTACTTCTCTTCTCTTTACTTTGTGCCTCTCATATGAATCTCTCATTCTATTTTGTAACCAATCTATGAAATCTTGCTTCTCTTCTACACCCTTAGAAATATTAATAATATTAATTCACAAAATAGAATTGAATAATATTTCTAAATCAAATAGAAACACACACACACACACACACACACACACACACATACACACACGCGCGCACACACACACACACACACACACACACACACTTCAGTCGGACAGACGGCGAGGTGTTGACGTCCTGAAGAAAAAGTGAAATTTTCGTGGATCTCGAAGCAAAGGAAACGTTCTTGCGTGACTAACTTACTCGAATTCTACAACACAGTTATCTCGAATTATGACAAAAGAAACAATATAGATTTAATATATCTAGATTTTGCAAAAGCTTTTGATACCGTCCCACACGAAAGACTACTTACTAAATTAGCTTTGCATGGAATAAGTGGTAGCCTATTAGGTTGGACTAGTAATTGGTTGAATGGTCGAAAACAGAGAGTTGTTTTAAACGGAAAAACTTCTGGATGGAAAATTGTTGCAAGTGGAGTTCCTCAGGGTTCCGTTCTTGGACCACTTCTATTCATAGTATATATAAATGATATAGACCATGGGCTAAAATCTACTGTTTCCAAATTTGCTGATGATACAAAACTGTGCGGAGTGGCAAATGATCACTCAAACCAATTAGATATTTAAGAAGATTTAGATAAATTACAGCAATGGTCTGAAAAGTGGCTAATGAAATTTAACACAAGTAAATGCAAGGTAATGCACATAGGTAAAAATAACAGTAAGTACGATTACAAGTTATTTGGAAATTCGTTAACAAAAGTGGATAGTGAAAAAGATCTCGGCGTAATTATCAGTAATGACCTCAAATCATCCAAGCAGTGTATTTCAGCCTCTGAGAAAGCAAATAAGATTCTGGGACTGATTGCGCGATCTTTTGATTTCAAAAGTCCATCACTCATTAACAAGCTATATAAATCGTTAGTTCGTCCACATTTGGAATATACTGTTTCCGTATGGTCACTGAATCTCATTAAAGACATTGACAGACTGGAAAAAATACAACGGCGAGCCACAAAACTGATTCCAAATATCAAAAATAAATCATACGAAAATCGACTTAAGCACATGAATCTGTTTTCCCTAAAATCGTAGACTCAGAGGTGACTTGATACAGGTCTTTAACATTTTAAAGGGAATTGACAACATCAAAAGTGACAAAATTTTCACATTGAATGAGAATCAGACAAGAAACAATGGTCTCAAACTGTCCGGAAATAGATTCAATTTGGAAGTAGGTAGAAACAACTTTGCAAACCGTGTAGTTAATGAATGGAATAAACTTCCTGCACAGGTAGTGCAATGTAGTTCAGTTCAAAGCTTTAAGAATCATTTAGATAAATACCTAAGTAAGATGCTGTAATGATTATAATTTGTCTTATATTATTGTTTTTTTATAATTTGTCTGATTTTCATTTATTATTAGTTATATGTCAATTTATCATTATTTACTATTTACCTGTTTGTTTATTATTTAACTATACCTATGCATTTATTTATGTATTTTATTTGTTATTTACATTATTATAGTTTTTATTTATTGTTTTATTATTAATATGATTTGTTTTCGCATCCGACCTGGATATGGATCAAAAGGTCTCCTGTCGGCATGCTCCGCCTTTGTAATCCTTTGTAATCTATTGTATTTGCAGGGAAGGGGACTGCTCGTGGTGTAGTGGGAAAGTGAGGAAAAAGGAGAAGGGGATGGATTACTGAGGGAAATGGAAGGAAATGAGGTAGGAGAGGACTTGGTCCAGGCAGGCAGACGCCATGTAAACAAACGCGGGCCAGAGCAATTTAGTGACGATGAAGGGACTAACAACAATGTAAAGATTAGAAACATATATAAGAGCAGCACAATAGAAGGTGAGGATAATAATTTCCATGGATTTAATGAGGGGGTGGGGCGGATACCAACCTCCCCCGACTGGCAAGACTAGAGGAAAAACTTGAACAAATGACCGAACATTGGAAGATTAGGTTCGGTAGAATGTCAAAAATTGCGCAAAGGGTTGAAAGATTGGAAGAACTAGAGAAGGCGAACAAAAACTTAACTAATGAAATAGAAGAACTAAAAAGACAGTTAAAAGAAGTAAAAGAGGAGAATGAAGAATTAAAAAGGAACAATAAAGACAATAAAGAGGCCATAGCAAAAGAAGCACAGAGGTGGAGAAAAATACAGGAAAACATTTAAGTTGCATTTACTGATATAATTAAACAGCAAATGAAAGAACAAACTGAAGACTCAGTTATCAAAGTGATGAGACAGAAGGAGAATATTGTGTGAGACTTAACAGATAAAAAGAAATGTATAATTATATTAGGAATGGAAGAGAAACATAACCCAGATAGAACCACAAGAATCAATGAGGAAAATGAAAAAGTAAGCAGATTACTAGAATTAGTTCAGGAAGATGAACCTGAAATAATGAAACAAATTGAAGAGAAGTTCAGACTCGAAAAGTATAGTACAGATAAGACCAGACCAATTGAGATTAAATTCAGATCACAAACAACAGCAGAGAATATCTTAGCAAAAACAGGGAAACTAGCAGCAAGTGAACAATATAAAAAGGTATGGATAAAAAGAGAAATGAGTAAAGAGGAAAGAGAGGAAGAAAAAAAGAAAAGGAAAGAAGCTAAAGAAAAAAACGAGACCAGAACGGAGTCAGAAAAACAAGAATTCTACTGGAGAGTAGTGAATATGAAATTGAGGAAATGGACCATAACAGAAAGAAACAAAAAAGAAACAGAGAATACAATGGAAATAACAAAAAGTTAAGAGTATCCTACACAAATATAGATGGATTAATAACAGGACTGAATGAACTGAAAGAGTATCTGAAGGAAAAAGAACCGGACATAATGGGAATTGTTGAGACAAAATTAAAAGGTCCACTACCAACCAACAGCATAGGACACAATACATATAATTATTGGATTAGAAACAGAGATACAAAACAAGGGGGTGGAGTTATGTTCCTGACTAAGAAGGATATAAACGTGAAGAGTGTCACATATGGAAAGAATAGAGTAGAGATGATTATGATAGAAGAAGAAGACAGAGACAAGAAGAGCAGAAAGTTTGTAATAAACTACGTGCCCCCAAAAACAGCCTCGTGGGAAGAGAGTGAACATGAAAGTATGTTAGAAGACACAAGAATAACACTAAACAAGATAATGGAAGATGGAGGAAGAATAGTTATGATGGGCGACTTTAATTGCAAAGAAATCTGCTGGGAAGAGATGACCGTAAAGGGTGGAGAAGACTCATGGGGAAATGTTCTACTCGAGATGATTATTGACCACACAATGACACAATGGATCCAAGAGAACACTAGGTATAGAAATGAAGAAGAAATGAACAATATAGAAAAGGAAGATTGATGTATGAAAAAAACAAATTATGATAAAATAAGATAATTCTTTCAAAATGAAAAATGGGAAAGAATACACAAAGAAAATACAACAGTAGAAGAAAAATGGAATATTTTGACAAAAAATTATTTAAAAAAAAAAAAAAAAAGGAGTGGAAAAGTATGTCCCAAGACAAAAACAAGAAAAAGAATATGTGAAGTGCTGGTACAACAAAAGTTGTAGAGTGTTAAAAGACAAAAGAGACAAAGCTTGGACCAAATGTAAGAAATACAAAAGACCTGAAAATGGAAAATATATACTTGTTATAGAAATGAATATGTACAAGCGTGCAGAAAGGAAAAGAGAAAATATGAAAAAGATGTCATAGAAAAATGTAAAGATCAATCAAATCTATTCTACAGATTTGTAAACAACAAACTGAAAAACAAACAAGACTTGGAGAAATTAAGACAAGGAGGAGTTGAATACACAGAGGAAATAGAAATGGCGGAAATTATGAACAAGCATTTTAAATCAGTGTTTACAAGGGAGAATATACAACCTAAAGAGATCGAATGGAAAGAGAAAGTCCCCCCTATGAAAGAAATAGAAGTAACAAAGAATGAAATAATGAAACACTTGAGTAATCTTGATGTTAGAAAATCGCATGGACCAGATGAAATAGCAAACTGGATTTTGAAAGAATGCAGAAATGAACTGGCAGACAAAATACATAGCATAATAAATAGTTCCTTGAAAGAAGGAAAAGTTCCAGAAGATTGGAAAAAGCAAATATAGTACCTATATATAAAGGAGGTAATAAAGAAGACCCTACCAACTATAGACCAGTCTCTCTAACAAGTACAATAGCAAAAATTTGTGAAAGAATTATCAAAAGTAAATGGGTAAAATATTTAGAAAAAAACAGCGTGCTAAATCCAAGGCAATTTGGATTCAGACAAGGACGATCATGCGTCACTAATTTAATATTTTTCTATTCAAGGCTAATAGATATAATACAAGAAAGAGATGGATGGGCTGATTGTGCATTTCTAGACCTAAAAAAAAGCCTTTGACAAAGTACCAAATAAGAAGTTGCTTAAGAAATTAGAAACTGAAGGAGGAATACAAGGCAAACTGCTATGGATGGAAGACTTTTTGCAAGAAAGAAAAATGAGAGTAGTGATAAGAGACAAACACTCAAATAGGGATGACGTAATAAGCGGTGTTCCACAAGGAACAGTTATGGCCCCAATAATGTTTGCTATATATATTAATGATATGGATGAAGACATTGAAAGTTATATGAGCTTCTTTGCAGATGATGCAAAAATATTTAAAAAAAAAAGTGAACACGGAAGAAGATTGTGAGTCACTACAGAGTGATCTAAATAAAGTATGGGAATGGAGTAGGAAGTGGGAGATGAAGTTCAACACTAAAAAGTGTAGTATAATGGAATTTGGAAAAAGCAAAAACAGAATAACAGGATCATATAAATTGGGAGAAGAAGGAATAAATAAAAAGTATAAAATGAGAAGGACCTGGGAGTCATTGTTATGAATAATAAGTCACCTGAGAAACATATAAATAAGATTTTTTGAGAAACCTATAATTTAATAAGAACAATTAAAGTGGCATTTACATACCTGGATGAAGAAATGGTGAAGAAAATTCTAATCACTCTGATAAGACGAAGATTGGAATATGCAGCAACGATGTGGTCACCAAGTACAAAAAAAAAAGTATAAAAAAAATTGAAAGAATACAAAGAGCAATTACAAAATTGGCACCAACACTCTCAAAACTATCATATGAAGAGAGACTAGCAAAACTTGAACTACAGACACTAGAGCAAAGAAGAGGGAGAGGAGAAAATCAAGAAAGACAGCTATAGAAGAGATGTGAAAAAGAACAACTTTCCTCACAGAGTAATACAGTTGGAACAAGTTAGATGAGAAAGTGGTGTGTGCAAAAACAATACATGAATTTATAAATAGTTTAGATAAAATACAACTAGGTAAATACAACTAGGTAAACACACACACACACACACACGTCGGTCGAAGTGACAACGAAGTTTGGAACTATAAGAAAACTTCAAGTTTCATCGATCTCAACAACGTAGGAGTACACTTGTTGTATTAATAGGGAAGGGGAAAGCTCGTGGTGTACTGAGAAGGTGAAGAAAAATGTGAAAGAGAGGGATTACTGAGAAAAATGGAAGGAAATGAGGAAGGGGACGAATGGACCCCGAATGTTAGAAGGGGTATAACAAAGGAGGTGCAGAACTCACAGACGAGGAAGAACAAGGAAGCAGAATTGTCAAAAACAGAAATATAGATAATAGCAGATCAATGGAAAGAGAAGATAACTGCTTTTATGGATTTAATGAAGGAGTAGGTAACAACCTCCCCAGACTAGTAAATCTAGAAGAGAAACTAGAAAAAAAAAATGAACGAAACATGGGAGGCTAGGTTTAACCAATTAGCACTAGTTACCTAAAGAGTTGATGAACTGGGAGAACTAAAGAAGGAGAATTAAAACCTAACTAAATAAATAGAAGAATTAAAAATACAGTTGAGAGAAGTAAAGGATGAAAATGAGGAATTTAAGAGGAATAATAAAGAGAATAAAGAGTCCATAGGAAAGGAGGTAGGTGGTTGGAAAAAAGTACAAGAGAACAATAAAATGGAATTTAGAGATATAATGAAACAGCAGATGAAAGAACAAACTAAGGACACAGTTACTAAAGTGATGAGGGAGAAGGAGAATATAGTAAGAGACTTAGCGGATAAAAAGAAATGTATAATTATATTAGGAATGGAAGAGAAGTATAATCCAAAGAGGACTACAAGATCAAAGGAGGAAAAGGGAAAAGGAAATAAGATATTAGAAGTAGTTCAAGAAGATAACCCGGAAACGAAAACAAATAGAAGAAATATATAGACTAGGGAAATACAATACAGATAAGACCAGACCAATTAAGGTTAAATTCAGGTCACAAACGACAGCAGAGAATATCTTAGCAAAAACAGGGAAAATGGCAGACAATGAACAATATAAACAGGTATGGATAAAAAGAGAAATCAATAAAGAGGAAAGAGGGGAGGAGAAAACAAAAACACTGGAAGCTAAGGAAAAAACGAGAGAAGAACAGAGTCAAAAAGAGATAAATTCTATTGGAGAGTAGTGAATATGAAAGTGAGGAAATAGTTCATAGCAGAGAAAAACAGAAGGGAAACAGAAAACACGATGGAAGTAGCAGAAAATTAAAAATGTCTTACACAAATATAGATGGCTTAATAACAAGTTTGAACTAACAAAATTGAAAAGTCCACTACCACCCAAAAGTGTAGGACATGGTGCATATAACTATTGGACTAGAAACAGAGAGGTAAAACAAGGAATGGAGTTATGTTCCTGACTAAGAAGGATATAAATGCGAGGAATGTCACATATGGAGAGAATAGAGTAGAGATGATTATGATGGAAGAGCAGGAAGTTTGTAGTAAATTATGTGCCTACTAAAACGGCTTCGTGGAAAGACAAAGAACACAATAATATGTTAGAAGACACAAGCATAGCACTAAATAAGATAATGGAAGGAGGGCCCTAAGATCATCTGCTTGTATATTTAGATTTGGGCTCAACTCTTTAATGTATAATGCTTCTAAAATTGGGAGGCGTCTTTCATTTGTACTTATTTCCAAAATCTCGGAGTTTTCTTCTAGGATGTTTCTTGTTAATGTTGTGCCATGGACTTCTCTTAAATGACTTTTAGGGGCTCCTTATGTCAGGTGGTATGAAAGGCGATGAGATAACCTCATTGTCGTCATGCCAATATAGGTGGAGGGGAGGGCTTCACAGTTCCCTCGGGCACAAGTAAACCTATAGATCACATATGATTTTTGAAGTTCCTTTCTCTCTTGGTGGGGGCTGTTTTTAAGAAGAAAGTGGCTGGTCTTCCTTGTCTTATAACAGATCACCAAGTTTATTATTTTCTCTGGGGTAGTTGGTTTGATGTTCCTCTTTACAATATGTTTCATTATACGCTCATTTTTATAGCGCGATGAGACTATAGATTTATAATAGATGTTAATTTTTTTTCTACATTTTTATTATTTTTATTATCTTTGTCCCAGCCCTCCATTATTTTCTTGGTCTGGTGGTTAACATATTTCATTATACGCTCATCATTTTTAGAGGCTGATGAGAATATAGACTTATAATAGATGTTAATTTTTTTCTACATTTTTTTTTTTTTTTTTTATTATCTTTGTCCCAGCCTTCCATTATTTTCTTGGTCTGGTGGTTAATATATTTCTCACTGCAGCCATTCTTGATTAGTGCCTGGGTGGAACGTTCAATTTTGTTGTGTACTTGTTTTCATGTGCTACAGAGAGTGGGTGCTCTTCGGATGTAAGCACCGATCATAGAGTCCTTATATCTCTGAGGGCACTAACTTGAACCATCAAGGCAGTGTCCAGGGTTTGTGGATTTAGTGTACACTTCTGTGTTAAAGAAATGTTCAGTTAATTTCACTAGGATGTCAAGGAAGGGTAAAGACCCGTCAACACTACCTTCCATAGTGAAGTTGAGTTCAGAGGTCTCTTGTAGTACGAGTCGTAGTTTTTCAGCTAAATGTGAAGAAGGATAGGGAAGGAAAGATAGTTGCAGTGGGAAATGCAGTGGGAAATGCAGTGGGAAATGCTATGAAAATGATCGTGATGAGTGAGGAAAATGGAGGAGAAATAAGGAAGGATGAAGTGAAAGCAGTTGTTAAGATGATGAAAGCAGGTAAGGCACCTCGTCTGGATGGATGCCATGCAGAATGTCTAAGAAAAGGAGGTACAGTGATGGTGGACTGGCTGGTGAGGTTATTTAATGTTTACTGGAGAGAGGGTAGACTGCCGGAGGACTGGAGTAGTGCCTGTATAGTTCCACTTTACAAGGGAAAAGGGGACAAGTGTGAATGTAATAGATTCAGAGGGATTAGCTTGTTAAGTGTAGTTGGGAAGGCTTATGGGAGGATCTTGATTGAGAGGATTAGGAGAGGAACAGAGGGAGTAATTAGTGAGGAACAGTGTGAATTTAGGACGGGTAGAGGTTGTGTAGATCAGATCTTTGTGGTAAGACAAATATGTGAGAAAGCTATAGGAAAGGGGAAGGATGCTTTTTGGGCTTTTATGGATCTGGAAAAGGCTTACGATAGGGTAGACAGAAAGGCACTGTGGGAGGTACTGCAGATATATGGGATAGGAGGAAAGCTTCTAGGAGCTGTCAAGAGTTTTTATGAGAGTAGTAGAGCTTGTGTCAGGATTAGAAATGGAGAGAGTGAGTGGTTTGAGGTAAAGGTGGGACTTCGTCAAGGATGCGTTATGTCGCCCTGGCTGTTCAACTTATACATGGATGGGGTGGTGCGAGAGGTGAATGCAAGGGTAGTGGGTCAGGGATTGGAGATGGTTAAAGAAAATGGAGAAAAGTGGGAGGTGAGCCAGTTGTTGTTTGCTGACGACACTGCGGTTGTAGCAGGATTGGAGGAGGGATTGAGGAAGTTGGTGACAGAGTTTGGGAGAGTATGTGATAGAAGAAAGCTAAAGATAAATGTGGGCAAAAGTAAGGTGATAAGATATACAAGGGGTGAAAGTGGTAGTAGACTGGAAGTGAGCATTAAGGGAGAGCGACTGGAGGAAGTGGATAGTTTTAGATACTTGGGTGCAAATGTGGCAAGAAAAGGTGGAGTGAAGGTGGAGGTAGAATGTAGATTGAGAGAAGCGAGTAAATGCCTTCGTGGATTGAAGAGTGTAATGAGGAATAGACATTTGGGAATGGATGCTAAGAGGAGACTGTATGAAGGAGTGATTGTGCCAACAGCACTGTATGGGGCAGAAACATGGAACATAAGAGAGGAAGAGAGAAGGAGTTTGAATGTGTTTGAGATGAGGTGTCTGAGAAGTATGATGGGGGTTACAAGGCTAGATAGAGTGAGAAATTAGGAGGTGAGGAGGAGCACGGGGAAGGAAAGGGAGTTGGGAGATAGGGTTGATGAAAGAGTATTAGGATGGTTTGGACACATGGAAAGAATGAGTGAAGAAAGACTAGTAGTATGGAAGGCAGATGTGGAGGGAGTGAACATGAGGGGATGTCCTAGGATGAGGTGGATGGATGGGGTGAAGGGGGCTTTGGGGAAGAGGGGAATGTCTGTTGAGGAAGGACGGGAGAGGACAGAAGACAGGGGTGAATGGAGAATGGTTGTATATGGATGATGTTGTGATGCATGAGGTGGAATGGGCTGGGGGGGAGGTAGTATGTGTGAGCAAAATTTGACGCAGCCCGAAGGGATTTCTCCCCGTCTTCTCCTTTTATGCATGGGGGGACGGAGAGGGGGGTCGCCGATTTAATGAAGCGGCCTTGCTGTGGATGTGCTGTGTCTTGCGACACTGCTTCTGACCCAGGGCAGTGGACAAGGTGCAGGGATGACCCGTCATCCAGGAGGTGCTAGGATAAGAGGGAGGGTGGAGGGGTGTGGAGTGTATTCAGGGATGGAATGGGTGGGAATGATTTTATGCCTTTTCCTTTTTGGCTACCTCCCTTGTAAGGGGGAAAAAGCCTTGGTATATATGTATGTATTAGTGTTTTTGCTCTTTATGAAAATGTCGGAAATGTAGCGACAGTAAATGTCTAGTTTCTCTGTTTTTTATGAATACTTCTTCTTCTTTGCTGCCCAAGAAGAAGTTTACCATTAAAACTCCAAGGGGGGATCCCATTGCTCCTCCATCAATTTGACAGTACTTGTTTCCGCGGGGGCAAATAAACGGGACCTCTTTAGTGCAGCATTCAAGCAGCCCAGGGTTTGGGGGTTTATTGTACACTTCTGTGTTAAAGTAATATTCATTTTGTTTCACTAGGATATCAAGGAAGGGCAAAGTTCCGTCAACATCATCTTCCATAGTAAAGTTGAGTTCAGAGGTCTCTTGTAGTACGAGTCGTAGTTTTCAGCTTCATTGTGTTTTTGGTCTTTATGAAAATGTCGTCAATGTAGTGACAGTAAATGTCTGGTTTCTCTGTTTTTCTGAATACTTCTTCTTCTATGCTGCCCATGAAGAAGTTTGCCATTAAAACTCCCATTACCACTCTATCAATTTGACAGTGCTTGTTTCCGCGGGGGAAAGTGAATGGGACCTCTTTAGTGCAGCATTCAAGCAGTCTGCGTAGTGTAGATTCTGGGATATCTAGTTTTGGTG
>NC_134786.1:28235655-28263155 GCF_046742065.1 Oratosquilla oratoria | reverse complement strand
TTAGCCTAACCTAACCCAACTTACCCATTATTTCTAGTGAATTTAAAAGTGGACTGAATCCTGTGTGGGCTGAATTCCAAGCCCACCTATTTCATATCCTGTTAATTATTTCCAAATAATTTAGTGGATTGTGTGAATATGATCATTATCTAAAAAAAATAACTACTGTACTCAAAAGTAGCCTAAATCACACTGTATTCATTAATTTATTTATTCATTTATAGATTATGCAATATGCTAAAATTTTCTGTTTCCATTTCAGGATCTGTATCAACGGCTTCAATCCCTTCATCATCGGCTCCACTTGAATTATCTGCAAATCTGACTCCACCATTAAAATGGTCACTATCAGACTCCTCCACAGGCGCCACTTCTGCTAAATCATTTTCATCTAAAAGAAAGTCATCAACATCTCGACAAAGAAGTTGCAAGAATTATATTTGCTACAAATTCACCATTTCGTCTTGTTCAGCATCCTCAGTTTTTCAAAATGGTTTAGAACCTGAGGCCAGGTTATATTCCTCCATCCAGAAAAGATATTGCCGATAAGTACTTGGACCTTGTGTATGGTAAGGAATATAAAAAGTGTGCAGATGACCTGAATAATGAAACTTTTAATTGATGGGTGGTCTAACATCCATAATGAGCCCATAATATGTGTCACTCTAACAACATCCACTGGTCAGATTTATTTAGTTGACACAATAGATACATCAGGGAAACCTCACACTGCTGAATATCTTCTACAACTTGTACAAAATTCGATCAAGAAGGCTGAACAAGATTTTGGTTGTCACATTGGAAGTGTTGTGACAGATAATGCAGCAAATGTCACCAAGATGAGAAAAGTCTTGGAGGAATCGAGTGAACCTGAGCATACCGTCCTCACATACGGCTTATACCGTTCCTTGTATACTTGTGGCAAGTCTATATAACACTGCTCCTTATATTGATATGCTAAAAATGTCCTTTAGCAATCAGATCGCATATCAGATAGCAATCCCACAATATTTAAAATCTATAAAAAAAAATCTATTTAAATCAAATAAATATGATTTAAATAAAAAATATATATATTTTTTATATTTTATCAAAAGATAAAAATAAAATCGCCAACCCTGGTGTCCCCTAACATCATAAAAATAATACCTGTTAAGTCCGGCTAAAATTGGCATTTCAAAGCATAACAGTGCCTTGAAAATAGTTCCTTATTTAACTATAAAAGTTTATATTAACTTATACTGCATTGAATAAGTCAATAGTTGATATATTTGTCCTATATACGATGTTAGGTTTCTAATTTTGATATATTTGTCCAATATAAAATGTTAGGTTACAAAGAAAGCAATGGCCTCCACTAGCGGACCCAGGGATCTGGGTGCGCACGTCCTGAGTAATAGTATTGGCTCCTTGTTATTGTGGCAAAGTAGCATGCAGTTGATACTTTAGAGTCTATATGGGGCGCCCCTATGGACCAGAGTCACACATTATTTTGTCTATGACAGAGGAAAACTCTGTTCATAGAGAAATTATGACACTTTTATACTAAGACTGTCCCTCCCTTATGCTGTCCCCCAACCCCTTGCTGCTGTCCTGTACCATTTCTCTGAGTATTCATTTTCTGCTGTGGGGGAATTCCCTGTGGTGGGGGAAAAGAATAATGCCACCAAGTATTTCCACTTGGATCATAAGAGGCGAGAAGAAAGGGACGGGGATTGGGACTAGGCATCCTTCTCCTTGAAGCCACACAGAGGACATTCCTAAACGAAAAAGTAAAGGCATAAGAGGGTCTGGGAGTTTTCGGAACAGCACCCTAAGGTTTGGGTCTTTTAATGTGCGTGGATGTGGTACAGATGAGAGTAAAAAAGAAGAGATAGGTAGTATGTTTGTGAGAAGAAAGATGGATGTGTTGGCTTTGAGTGAAACTAAGTTGAAAGGGAAGGGTGAGTGTAAGTTTGGGAGTGTAAGTGGAAGGTTATCAGGAGTGAAGAGAGGGCGAGGGAGGGAAGGGGTGGCTATTCTAGTAAATAAAGAGATAGGTAAACGTGTAGTGGAGTGGAAGGAGGTTTCCTCAAGGATAATGTGGATGAAGGTGAAACTGGGAAAGGAGATGTGGGACTTTGTAAGTGCATATGGGCCTGGCAGTGAGAAGAGTATAGAAGAAAGGGAGGCCTTTTGGATAGATTTAAATGAGTGCATAGAGGATTTAGGGAGAAATGTCAACGTAATAGTACTGGGAGACCTTAATGCTATGGTAGGAAATGGTCCAATTGATGGAGTGGTTGGGAAATGTGGAGTTCCAGGAAAGAATCGTAGTGGAGAGTTGATGGTGGAAATGTGTCTAGAAAGAGAGTTGATGATAGCAAATACAGTGTTTCAGAAGAAAGGCAAGCATAATACTTGGGAGAGGGTGGTGGATGGAAGGGTGGTAAATAGAGCGTTGATGGATTATGTAGTGGTAAATAGGACTATGATAGGAAGAGTTAAGGATGTACATGTGCTAAGGGGAGAGGGTGGGGGAATATCAGATCATTTTTTGTTGGAAGGTAAGTTGAGAGTGGAGGATAGATGGAGAAAGAGGAAAGGGAGGTGAGGTGCTTAGAGTGAACTCTTTAAATGAAAATGAAAAGGAAAAGGAGTACAAGAAGAAGCTGAAGGAGGAGTGGGAGGGTGCGAAGGATAGAGTAGAGCTAGGTGTGGAGGAGGAATGGGGCTGGTTCAAGGAGGGAGTCACAAAGTGTGCAAGGACGGTGTGTGGAACAAGAAGGACAGGAGGAAATAGATGGAAGGGTAGTGAGTGGTGGGATGAGGAAACAAAGAAGGTTGTAGAAGAGAAGAAGCGAGCTTTCACAGATCGGTTACAAAATAGGACGAGGGAGTCATATAAGAAGTACAAAGAAAAGAAAAGAGAAGTAATGCAAAAGGTAAAGGAGGCAAAGAGGAGAGCAGATGTGAAGTGGGGTAAGAGTATGACAGAAAATTTTGAAAGTAATAAAAAGATGTTTTGGAAAGAAATTAAGAGAGGAAGAGGAGGCATTAGGATGGTTTAGACACATGGAAAGAATGAGTGAAGAAAGACTAGTAAAAGAGTTATGGAAGGCAGATGTGGAGGGAGTGAACATGAGGTGACGTCCTAGGATGAGGTAGATGGATGGGGTGAAAGGGGCTTTGGAGAAGGACAGGAGAGGACAGAAGATAGGGGTGAATGGAGAATGGTTGTATATGGATGATGTTGTGATGCATGAGGTGGAATGGGCGGGGGGGTGGGGGTGAGGTAGTATGTGTGAGCAAAATTTGACGCAGCCCGAAGGGATTTTTCCCCGTCTTCTCCTTTTATGCATGGGGGGACGGAGAGGGGGGTCGCCGATTTAATGAAGCGGCCTTGCTGTGGATGTGCTGTGACTTGCGACACTGCTTCTGACCCAGGGCAGTGGACAAGGTGCAGGGATGACCCGTCATCCAGGAGGTGCTAAGATAAGAGGGAGGGTGGAGGGGTGTGGAGTGTATTCTGGGATGGAATGGATGGGAATGATTTCATGCCTTTTCCTTTTTGGCTACCTCCCTTGTAAGGGGGAAAAAGCCTTGGTATATGTGTATATATATATATATATATAATATATATATGTACATATATATATGTACATATATATATGTATATGTATATATATATACAGTATATATATGTGTGTGTGTGTGTGTGTGTGTGTGTGTGTGTGTGTGTGTGTGTGTGTGTGTGTGTGTGTGTGTGTGTGTGTGTGTGTGTGTGTGTGTGTGTGTGTGTGTGTGTGTGTGTGTGTGTGTGTGTGCGTGTGTGTGTGTGTGTGTGTGTGTGTGTGTGTGTGTGTGTGTGTGTGTGTGTGTGTGTGTGTGTGTGTGTGTGTGTGTGTGTGTGTGTGTGTGTGTGTGTGTGTGTGTGTGTGTGTTTACATAACCTGGAGGACCCTCTCAGGATGTGTGAGGAGGAAATTAGTCTTCTCAAGAGTGCCCTCTGTGAGAAGAGTGAATCCTCCTCACAACCCAAAGAGCGTTCTACTTCTTCCACTACTGCCACTGCCATGAGTGAGTGGCGCTCCGTGGGGTCCCGTTTGTCGAGCCCGCGTTCAGCAAGCGGGTGTCCTGCGGAGCAACCGCCAATCGTTTTGCTCTGCTGGAGGATGAGGTGGCTTAGAATAAGATCTTGATGGTGGGGGACTCCATGGTGCGAGGCTATGACGACATCCTGCAGCTGAAGACTAAACGACGTTGCAAGCTTGTATGTCAACCTGGCCGTGGGATCGCCGATTGTACCCAGACCATCAGGAATTAAAAGGACGAATACGGTTAAGTGTGTTCATACGGGAACTAACGATATGGGTAGGGTGAGATCAGAGGAACTTGTTCGGAATTACAAGGTCCTCCTTCATTAGATAAAGGCACGTGAGTCTGTGGGATCCATCCGAGGATCTACACAGGCTCGTGTTGGAACCGTAGAGCCATAGGGATCAATGAGAGGATATCATGATTGTGCACGCAACTGGGATACCACTTTCTTGATCCTCGGTATCTCTTTTCCGTGCGTCACGACCTTTACGCTTCTGACGGGAGTTTGTAATAAACTAGTTTCTTTTTGGGGGGTACAAACTCAAAGGGAAGGGGAAATAGATTGTACTTGGAAAAACAGAGTAGGGTATAGCAATAATGTAGAACAATATGTCGGTATAGCACAAAATATAATTTTAGGACATAATGTCGGTAGAGGACGAAATATTACATTAGGATGTAGTGTCAATGGACAAAATATCCCGATGGGATGTAATGATAGTGGAGGACAAAATATCACAATGGGATGTAATGATAGTGGAGGAGAAAATATTATGGTAGGATATGATGTCAGTGGAGGACAGAATATCATTTTAGGAAGGGATGCCGGACAGAATGTCAATGAACGACGAAAGGCCGGTGTAGAACGCGGTGGCATAGGGAGGCAAGGTGTACATATGAGATCGGATGACCGTGAGTGACCAGATGTACGCGATGTGGTAAATGTCTATAAGGCATTGAATATCAGTGAAGGGTCAAATATCAATATAGAGCGAGGCGTTAATAAAGAACAAAATTATAATGTATGACTTGATGTTGAAACTCAAAACGTGTCAAAAAGAAATACTCACGAGTTTCTTAAAACCATGTACTTTAATGTTCGTAGTATTAGGAACAAATTTCAAAAAATACAGGCGTATGTCAAAAGCAAAAATCTTGATACGATAAGAATAATCGAGACATGGTTAAATAGTGGAGAGTTTGAAGCTGAATTTAATATTGCGGGATTTAAATACTTTCATCAGGATAGAAACACAAGAAAGGGGGGGGGTTCCCGTTGTACGTTAAAAGTAATGCCCATGCCTGTGTCTTAGAGAAAGTGAAACAGGATTCACAGGTAGAATTAACCCCAAACAAATGGACAAAAAACTAATGTAGGTGTAATATATAGGCCAAATACATTATAATTAGCAGACTAGTTTCTGCTACCGGGACTTACGGGTGATTTCAATTTTACTGACATTAATTGGATGACCCTAGAACATGGCCATATTGTTAGTCGCTTGATAGATTTTCTCGGCGACAATTACTTAGTTCAGCCTGTAAAAGAACCCAAAAGACATGAAAACTTATTCGATCTATTGATCACTAGCCGTGAAAGCATGATAACCGATGTAGAAGTCAGTGAAACTGTTGAAAATAGCAACTTAGATTTAAACTACTAGAAAAAATAGAATATATACTTGTGTTTCTAAAATACCCGATTTCAGTAAAGCTCAGTTCATAGGACTATGTCAGGAGCTTCAGCTTACAGACTGGGAGGCAAATTTAAGCTACTAAGATGATTCATACTTATATCCCATTTAAAGACAGACGCCCCCAAATCAGGCTCACGCAAAATGGCTTGACAAAGAATCTGAAAAAATATTGCTAAAAAGAGACAGGCTTATAAGAAATACAAGTGCTCGGGTGCATCTAATGACTATCAAAGTTATGTATTAATACAGAGACAATAAAAATGTAAACGACAATATGAAATTAATATCGCTTATAAATCAAAAGAGAATCCCAAAGAATTCTATAGTTACATTAGAGATATAAAGGTTATTAGCAATCACAATGGCCCACTATTATCTGCTGACGATCCATTTGAATATTCAAATGAAGGAATGTGTGATATTTTAAACAACTATTTTATCTCACTATTTATAAACAAACCACCTCAAAATGAACTCCAAACTGAAACCTGTGAAAAGTCTAGGGTGAACTTACTCACTACGGTTAATATAATAAAAGAAAAAATCAATAGATGTATAGAAAAAAAAAATCAAAGATAGATAAAACACCAGGGCATGTGGGTTGGCATTGAAGAATCTTAAAGGAAATGAAAAATAAGATTATTGTTCCATTAAAAATTTTCAAGAAATCATTCATATCCAGAGATGTCCCAAGAGAATGTAAGCTAGCTAACATTACTCCCATATTCAAAAAAGGTGACAAAAAGAAACCAGAGAACTACAGGCCTATAAACTTGACTTCAATCGTAGGCCAAATTATGGAAACTATCATCAGAGATACTATCGAACATCATTTATAAAGTAACTGTTTGATAAATAATAGCCAGCATGGATTCAGACAGTTCTTACGTGACTAACTTATTCGAATTCTACTACAGTCAATTCGATTTGACAAAAGAAAAGATATAGATTTATTATATATAATATATATATATATATATATATTTATATATATACATATATATATATATATATATATATATATACATATGTAAGTACATATACATATATATACATATATATATATATATATATATATATATATATATATGTAATATACCACTTGGAAAATAAGATGAAAGGTGACCGAACGTTTTCGTCTATTCAAGACATTTTCAAGGTACAGAGTAAGGTGGTAGTGACGTTATATATATATGCACAAGTAACACTAGGGAGGTCCATTGTGACCTCATTACCTCAGCACGGCCGAACGTATGACCCGGCTACTGTCAGCAATTTTATTTTTTACAAATTTATCTAATTTATACATTCCCATACTCATATTCATGTTGTTCTCAAATTAATATCATAGAATCATGTTATATAAAAGCTTCATTTGAGAACATGAATATGAGTATAGGAATGTATAAATTAGATAACTTTGTAACAAATAAAATTGTTGACAGTAGCCGAGTCATACGTTCGGCCGTGCTGAGATAATGAGGTCACAATGGACCTGTCCTAATTTCCCCCCTAGTGTTTCTTGTGTATATATACGTATGTGTATATATATATATATATATATATATATATGTATATATATGTGTATATATATATGTATATATATATATATATATATATATATATATATATATATATATATATATATAACGTCACTACCACCTTTCTCTGTACCTTGAAAATGTCTTGAATAGACGAAAACGTTCGGTCACCTTTCATTTTATTTTCCAAGTGGTTTATTACACATTTTTATTCGCATATATATATATATATATATATATATATATATATATATATATGTACATACATATACCAAGGCTTTTCCCCCTTACAAGGGAGGTAGCCAAAAAGGAAAAGGCATAAAATCTTCCCACCCATTCCATCCCTGAATACACTCCACACCCCTCCACCCTCCCTCTTATCTTAGCACCTCCTGGATGACGGGTCATCCCTGCACCTTGTCCACTGCCCTGGGTCAGAAGCAGTGTCGCCAGACACAGCACATCCACAGCAAGGCCGCTTCATTAAAGCGGCGACCCCCCCTCTCCGTCCCCCCATGCATAAAAGGAGAAGACGGGGAGAAATCCCTTCGGGATGCGTCAAATTTTGCTCACACATACTACCTCACCCCCCATCCCCCCGCCCATTCCACCTCATGCATCACAACATCATCCATATACAACCATTCTCCATTCACCCCTGTCTTCTGTCCTCTCCCGTTCTTCCTCAACAGACATTCCCCTCTTCCCCAAAGCCCCCTTCACCCCATCCATCCATCTCATCCTAGGACGACCCCTCATGTTCACTCCCTCCACATCTGCTTTCCATACCTCTTTTACTAGTCTTTCTTCACTCATTCTTTCCATGTGTCCAAACTATCCTGATACTCTTTCATCAACCCTATCTCCCAACTATCTTTCCACCCCTGTTCTTCTCCTCACCTCCTCATTTCTCACTCTATCTAGCCTAGTAGCCCCCATCATACTTTTCAGACACCTCATCTCAAACACATTCAAACTTCTTCTCTCTTCCTCTCTTATGTTCCATGTTTCTGCCCCATACAGTACTGTTGGCACAGTCACTCCTTCATACAGTCTCCTCTTAGCATCCATTCCCAAATGTCTATTCCTCATAACACTCATCAATCCACTAAGGCATTTACTCGCTTCTCTCAATCTACATTCTACCTCCACCTTCACTTCACCTTTTCCTGTATCTAAAACTATCCACTTCCTCCAGTCGCTCTCCCTTAATGCTCACTTCCAGTCTAGTGCCACTTTCACCCCTTGTACATCTCATCACCTTACATTTACCCACATTTAGCTTTAGTTTTCTTCAATCACATACTCTCCCAAACTCCGTCACCAATTTCCTCAATCCCTCCTCCGATCCTGCCACAAGCGCAGTGTCGTCCGCAAACAACAGCTGGCTCACCTCCCACTTTTCTCCATTTTCTTTAACCATCTCCAACCCCTGACCCACTACCCTTCCCTTTACCTCTCGCACTACCCCATCCATGTATAAGTTGAAAAGCCAGGGCGACATAACGCATCCTTGACGAAGTCCCACCTTTACCTCGAACCACTCACTCTCTCCATTTCCAATCCTGACACAAGCTCTACTACTCTCATAAAAACTCTTGACAGCTCCTAGAAGCTTTCCTCCTATCCCATATATCTGCAGTACCTCCCACAGTGCCTTTCTGTCTACCCTATCGTAAGCCTTTTCCAGACCCAAAAAAGCCAAAAAACATCCTTCCCCTTTCCTATAGCTTTCTCACATATTTGTCTTACCACAAAGATCTGATCTACACAACCTCTACCCGTCCTAAATCCACACTGTTCCTCACCAATTACTCCTTCTGTTCCTCTCCTAATCCTCTCAGTCAAGATCCTCCCATAAGCCTTCCCAACTACACTTAACAAGTTAATCCCTCTGAAACTACTACATTCACACTTGTCCCCTTTTCCTTTGTAAAGTGGAACTATACAGGCACTCCTCCAGTCCTCCGGCACTCTACCCTCTCTCCAGCAAACATTGAATAACCTCACCAGCCAGTCCACCATCACTGTACCTCCTTTTCTTAGGCATTCTGCATGGCATCCATCCAGACTAGGTGCCTTACCTGCTTTCATCATCTTAACAACTGCTTTCACTTCATCCTTCCTTATTTCTCCTCCATTTTCCTCACTCATCACGGTCATTTTCTTAGCATTTCCCACTGGAACTATCTTTCCCTCCCTATCCTCCTTCACATTTAGCAACTCCCTAAAATATTCTGCCCATCTTCCCCTTACTGCCTTCTCTTCCATTATCATCTCTCCATCTGCACCTTTTACCTTTTCTTCTCTACTTGATTCGCCTCCTCTTCCTCTCTTAATTTCTTTCCAAAACATCTTTTTATTACTTTCAAAATTTTCTGTCATACTCTTACCCCACTTCACATCTGCTCTCCTCTTTGCCTCCTTTACCTTTTGCATTACTTCTCTTTTCTTTTCTTTGTACCTCTCATATGACTCCCTCGTCCTATTTTGTAACCAATCTGTGAAAGCTCGCTTCTTCTCTTCTACAACCTTCTTTGTTTCCTTATCCCACCACTCACTACCCTTCCATCTATTTCCTCCTGTCCTTCTTGTTCCACACACCGTCCTTGCACACTTTGTGACTCCCTCCTTGAACCATCCCCATTCCTCCTCCACACCTAGCTCTACTCTATCCTTCGCACCCTCCCACTCCTCCTTCAGCTTCTTCTTGTACTCCTTCTCCTTTTCATTTTCATTTAAAGAGTTCACTCTAAGCACCTCACCTCCCTTTCCTCTTTCTCCATCTATCCTCCACTCTCAACTTACCTTCCAACAAAAAATGATCTGATATTCCCCCACCCTCTCCCCTTAGCACATGTACATCCTTAACTCTTCCTATCATAGTCCTATTTACCACTACATAATCCATCAACGCTCTATTTACCACCCTTCCATCCACCACCCTCTCCCAAGTATTATGCTTGCCTTTCTTCTGAAACACTGTATTTGCTATCATCAACTCTCTTTCTAGACACATTTCCACCATCAACTCTCCACTACGATTCTTTCCTGGAACTCCACATTTCCCAACCACTCCATCAATTGGACCATTTCCTACCATAGCATTAAGGTCTCCCAGTACTATTACGTTGACATTTCTCCCTAAATCCTCTATGCACTCATTTAAATCTATCCAAAAGGCCTCCCTTTCTTCTATACTCTTCTCACTGCCAGGCCCATATGCACTTACAAAGTCCCACATCTCCTTTCCCAGTTTCACCTTCATCCACATTATCCTTGAGGAAACCTCCTTCCACTCCACTACACGTTTACCTATCTCTTTATTTACTAGAATAGCCACCCCTTCCCTCCCTCGCCCTCTCTTCACTCCTGATAACCTTCCACTTACACTCCCAAACTTACACTCACCCTTCCCTTTCAACTTAGTTTCACTCAAAGCCAACACATCCATCTTTCTTCTCACAAACATACTACCTATCTCTTCTTTTTTACTCTCATCTGTACCACATCCACGCACATTAAAAGACCCAAACCTTAGGGTGCTGTTCCGAAAACTCCCAGACCCTCTTATGCCTTTACTTTTTCGTTTAGGAATGTCCTCTGTGTGGCTTCAAGGAGAAGGATGCCTAGTCCCAATCCCCGTCCCTTTCTTCTCGCCTCTTATGATCCAAGTGGAAATACTTGGTGGCATTATTCTTTTCCCCCACCACAGGGAATTCCCCCACAGCAGAAAATGAATACTCAGAGAAATGGTACAGGACAGCAGCAAGGGGTTGGGGGACAGCATAAGGGAGGAACAGTCGTGTCATCATTGCTCTATGAAGAGTATTCCTCTATCATAGACAAAATTATGTGTGACTCTGGTCCGTAGGGGCGCCCCATATACTGTAGACCCTAAAGCATCAACTGCATGCTACTTTGCCACAATTATAAGCAGGCAATACCCCAGACGGGGTATATACATATATGTATACATTATATATATATATATATATATATGTATATATATATATATATATATGTATATATATATATATTATATTATATATATATATGTATATATATATATATATATATATTGTATTATATATATATATATATATATATATGTTCAATCTGTCTTAAACATACACAACTTGTCGGAAGGCTTGCCTAAATGGGGTTTGAATAAAAATGAGACAACGTCTTCTGTAGCTATGTCGAGTGTGGTCGGGGACTTGTACAGTCCTTTTTTACCATCGCACATAGCTCAGTTGCTGGCGTCTTGACTTCGTGATTATGCACGCACAGGTCAGGGTTCGAATCCGTTGGCAGAGCTTCTAAAATGTTCAATCTGTCTTAAACATACACAATTTAATGGGGATTGGAAGAAAATGAGACCACGTCTTCTGTAGTTATGTCGAGTGTGGTGGGGGACTTGTACAGTCCATTTGTACCATCGCACATAACTCAGCTGCTAGAATCTTGACTTCGTGATTATGTACGCACAGGTCAGGTTTCGAATCCGTTGTCAGAGCTTCTAAAATTTTCAATCCGTCTTAAATATACACAACTTGTCGGAGGTCTTGCCTTAAATGGGGATCGGATGAAAACGAGTCTACGTCTTCTTTAGCTATGTCGAGTGTGGTCGCGGACCTGTACAGTCTTTTTGTACCATCGCACATAGCTCAATTGCTAGCGTCATGACTTTGTGATTATGCACGCACAGGTCAGGGTTCGAATCCGTTGGCAGAGCTTTTAAAATGTTCAATCTGTCTTAAATATACACGACTTGTCGGAGGGCTTGCCTCAATGGGGATTGTATAAAAATGAGACTACGTCTTTTGTAGCTATGTCGAGTGTGGTCGAGGACTTGTACAGTCCTTCTTTACCATCGTACATAGCTCAATTGCTAGCGTCATGACTTCGTGTTATACACGCATAGATCAGGGTATGAATCCATATATATATATATATATCTATATATATATATTATACATATATTTATATATATAAATATATATATATATATATATATATATGTGTGTGTGTGTGTATATATATATATATATATATATATATATATATATATATATATATATCCATCTGGGGTATTGGCTCCCGTCTGGGGTATTGGCTGCATGTTATTGTGGCAAAGTAGCATGCAGTTGATACTTTAGAGTCTATATGGGGCGCCCCTACGGACCCGAGTCACACATCATTTTGTCTCTGATAGAGGAAAACTCTGTACATAGAGAAATGATGACACTTTCATACTACGACTGTCCTTCCGTTATGCTGTCCCCCAAACCCTTGTTACTATCCTGTATCATTTCACTGAAGATTCATTTCCTTTTTTCGCCTACCTACCCTGTGGTGGGGGCAAAAGAATACTGCCACCAAGCATTTCCACTTGAGTCGTAAAAGGCGACAAAAAAGGGACGGGGGATGGGATTAGGAGTCCTACTACCTGTAGCCCCAAAAGGGGACATTCCTAAAAAAAAGAAAGTAAAGGCATAAGAGGGTCTGGGAGCTTTCCAACCAGTACCCTTAAGTGCGGTACTTTTAATGTGCGTGGATGTGGTGGAGATGAGAGTAAAAGGGAAGAGATAGGCAGTATGTTTGTGAGAAGAAAGATGGATGTACTGGCTTTGGGTGAAACTAAAATGAAAGGAAAGGGCAACTGTGAGTTTGGGAGTGTAGCTGGGAGGTACTCAGGAGTGAAGAGGGGACGAAGGAGAGAAGGGGTGGCTATACTAGTAAGTGAAGAGATAAATAAGTAGGTAGTGGAGTGGAAGGAGGTGTCATCAAGGTTGATGTGGATGAAGGTGAAGCTGGGAAGGGAGATGTGGGTTTTTGTAAGTGCGTATGGGCCTGGTAGTGAGAAGAGCGTAGAAAAAAAGGGAGGCATTTTTGGGTAGATATAAATGAGTGCATAGAGGGATTAGGGAGAAATGTCAAAGTAGTTGTATTTGGAGACATCAATGCTAGGGTAGGAAGTGAACCAATTGATGGAGTGATTGGGAAGTATGGAGTTCCAGGTAAAAATCGTAGTGGAGAATTGATGGTGGAGATGTGTCTTGGAGGAGAGTGGATTATATCAAATACAGTATTAAGAAGAAAGTCAAGCATAAGTACACATGGGAGAGGGTGGTGGATAGAAGGGTGGTAGATAGAGCATTAATGGACTATATAGTGGTGACGTGAGTATGGTAGGAAGAGTTAAGGATATACATATTCTAAGGGGAGAGAGTGGTGGAATATCAGATCATTTCCTGGTGGAATCTAAATTGAGAGTGGAGAATAAGTGGATAAAGAGGAAAAGGGCAGAAGGTACCGTTTAAATGAGGAAAAAAAGAAGAATGAGTATAAGAACAAGTTGAGAGAGGAGTGGGAGAGAGTAAAGAATAGAGTAGAACTAGGAGTGGAGAAGGAATGGGGATGGTTCAAGGAGGGAGTCATAAGGTGTGCAAAGATGGTGTGTGGAACAAGGAGGGTGGGAGGAAATAGAAAGAAGGGTAGTGTGTGGTGGGATGAGGAAGCAAAGAAAGGTGTAGAAGAGAAGAACCATTCATTCATAGATTGGCTACAAATTAGGACGAGGGAATCGTATGAGAGGTACAAAGTAAAGAGAAAGGAAGTTAAGCATAAGATAAAGGAAATAAAGAGGAGAGCAGATGTGAAATGGGGAAAGAGTATGACAGAAAATATTGAAAGTAATAAAAAGATGTTTTGGAAGGAAATTAAAAGAGGAAGAGGAGGCGAATCAAGTAAAGAAGAAAAGGTAAAAGGTGTAGATGGAGAGATGATAATGGAAGAGAAGGCAGTGAGAGGAAGGTGGGCAGAGTATTTAAGGGAGTTGCTAAATGTGAAGGAGGATAGGGAAAGTTAGTTGTAGTGGAAAATGCTAAGAAAATGAGAATGATGAGTGAGGGAAATGGAGGAGAAATAGGGAAGGAAGAAGTGAAAGCAGCTGTTAAGATACTGAGAACAGCTAAGGTACCTGGGTTGGATGGATCCCATACAGAATGTCTGAAGAATGGAGGTACAGTTATGATGAACTGGCTGGTGAGGTTATTTAATGTTTGCTGGAGAGAGGGTAGAGTGCCGGAGGACTGGAGGAGTGCCTGTATAGTTCCGCTTTACAAAGGCAAGAGGGACAAGTGTGAGTGTAGTAGTTACAGAGGGATCAGCTTGTTGAGTGTAGTTGGGAAGGCTTATGGGAGTAGCATGCAGTTGAGAGGATTAGGAGAGGAACAGAGGGAGTAATTGGTGAGGAATAGTGTGGGTTTGGGACAGGTAGTGGATGTGTAAATCAGATTTTTGTGGTAAGACAGATATGTGAGAAAGCTATAGGAAAAGGTAAGGATGTTTTTGAACTTTTATGGATCTGGAAAAGGCTTACGACAGGGTAAACAGGAAGACACTGTGGGAGGTACTGCAGATATATGGGATAGGAGGAAAGCTTCTAGGAGCTGTCAAGTGTTTTTATGAGAGTAGTAGAGCTTACGTTAGGATTAGAAATGGAGAGAATGAATGGTTTGAGGTAAAGGTGGGACTTCGTCAGGGGTGTGTTATGTCGCCCTGACTGTTTAATCTATACATGGATGGGGTGGTGCGAGAGGTGAATGCAAGGGTAGTGGGTCAGGCGTTGGAGATGATTAAAGAAAATAGAGATAAGTGGGAGGTGAGCCAGTTGTTGTTTGCTGACGACACTGCGCTTGTAGCAGGATCAGAGGAGGGATTGGGGAAATAGTGACAGAGTTTGTTTCAAACGAAGGTAACCTGCGCTTACAAAGTTGATTACACATCGAATATAAAAACAGTCACCACCGTCGGTGTGTTTACATAGACAAAACGTCGCCCTCACATAGACATAACATCTCCCTCGAGCAGGCGTCGAGTCTGAATTATTCTAATGCCCTAGCTCATTTCCATTCGTACACTACCGGCCTCTTACAGGGCTCGGCAGCTACCCTTGGTCGTCCCGACCAATTTCTTATTTCCCTCTTACAGGGCTTGCTAATATATTTCTAGAATAAGCTAATCTACCCTTGCGTAATTGTTAATCTACCCTCCAAAATACATCATTCATGCAATAAATTGGGAATAATACATAAACATAATACCTATAAATGTGAATAACATGCATCTCAATATATATATAAGGTATTGAATTAAGCGGTTACATGGTTGATTTGCTTTGACAGCGCCAATCTCCGGAATACAACAAAGGCAATCAGTGCTGCCACTAACACTGAAAGTAAGGGTATGATAAGGAGTGGTAGCATAGGTAAATCATTTGAGGGAGATCTTGACAATGGTCTTCTCTTAATTTTCAAGGGAGGGGAGTTTTCAGGCAATGTGAAGTTGAAGGTTGAAATGTAGGTGTCCTCGGTTAAATGCATTGTATTAAGGGTATTAGAAATGGTGGAAATAGTGTCTGCATGCAATTCGCAGTTATCTTGAATAGAGACAAGACCTTCAACCAAATCCAATTTAGGACTCAACCCGGGACAATTTATTGATACCTTTGTCTTGTTAGGGAAAAACAGGTAATGAGATCCTTGTATGTTACAATGAGGGATCTGGTCTACCAAAATTCGTTGGTACTGACAATTGTTCATAACAGACATATTCCTAACCAGAGAGTTCATGTGAAGCCTCTCGAACACAAAAGAGATCATGCTTTCTCTTAGATTGTCTACAGAAAGGATGTAATTGATTATAAAATTCACTATGAGCACTAACTTTAAATTCTGAATGGTTTATCATCTTTTCAATAGCAATTAATTTGCAAAACACATTAATCTAGAGTTTGAGTGTCTCTTCTTGTTCATTCTTCATATTTATTTTCAACACACTTCATTTTCAAAGACAGTCATATTACTTTAAAATGGTCACAATACTCATGTGTGTACTCAGATGAGAGGTCCTTAGGTCCTTAAGGTTCCAAGTCTGACCACAGCAGATCCTAGGTTTTAGGTTTCCATGTATCTGCTTGACACCAAGTTGCAGTTGTTTAGGTCTCCCATCCCAAATACATATAAATGGTCAATACTATCTGTAAAATACATCAAGATTAATGTTCAACTCTTGAAAAATATCATTATAATATTCTCCATATTCTCCAGGGTTATCAATATTTATGCACAAAGTATTACTATAATCATCTTCATAGATCTGCAAGCTAATTTTCCTTATGTCATCTAAATGTCCTACCAATTCTTCTCTTGATTCTAAATGTTTAAGTTTAAACTTGTTTCCACCTGCAGAATCAATTACCCTATATGGACCAGTGTACCTTGGTGAAAGTTTATTATTGGGTGAGGTTGCTTTGACCATTACTAATTCCCCAATTTTCAATTCTAGTTTACGAGCTATTTTGTGTTGTTGTTCCCTCATCTCTTGTGAATACACCTGCATATGTTTCCTAACTCTTTGGTGAATACTTTGAAGAGTATTTATCCTATTGGATATATAATCATCCATATTATATATGGGTTTTTGCTCTGCAGTCAACATTTCATATGGCAGAGTTTTGTCCTCCCCAAAAATTATAAAATGAGGTGTATCACCAGTTGCTACATTAATTTGATTGTTCAGAGTACACTTAACACAAGGAATCCAAGTATCCCAAGTTACACTATAAGGACTTATTAGGGTTCTAAGACATATAATTATCTTTTTGTTTAACCTTTCTACTACTCCATTACTTTGGGGATGGTTAACGAGTATATTGACTTTCTTGATGTGGAACACATTACATAGATTTTCCAAGATTTTGTTATTAAATTCAGTCCCATTATCTGAAACTAGGATGTTAGGTGTAGTAAAATTACAGATTATCTGATCATAGATTACGGAAGCAATAGTTTCAGCTTTCTTATTGATTATGGGTTGTAATATACAAAATCTTGAAAAATAATCAATAGCAACAAATAGGTATTTAAAGCCGTTCTCGGTTAATGGTAATTCCAAAGTATCCATGTGAACTCTTTCCCAAGGTTTCTGTGGAATGGGATAAGTGAGTATAGGAGCAGGTTTTGGTGTATTTCCCTTCACCTTTACACATTTTACACATTTTTCTATATAATCATATATAGTTTTCTTCATACCTATCCAAAAGTACTTAAGTTGTGCCTGTCTATAAGTTTTATCCTTTCCAGGATGTGAACTACAATCACTATCATGAAGTAACTTCAATATCTCATTTACCAGAGTTTGTGGTATAACCAACTGATTTACTTGACCTCTAGAAATATCTTTCCCATTTACAAATGTTTTCCTATACAAAATTCCATTAATCAAATGAAATTCCTCTATCTTATACCCCTTTGGTAGCTTTGGAGGATCTCCTCTTGGGTTCATCAAATGCTTGATTATTGAATCACATGTCTCATCACCTCTCTGTTCTCTTATTAGCATTTCTTCATCTAAAGTTACTAATTCTTCTATACTACAAACAAAATTAATCAACCCAGTCCCAGTCATTGGTTGACTAATGTTTCTAGAAAGTGGATCTGCTACATTCCTTCTACCCGGAATATAATTAAATTGAACATCATAGCACTGAAGTATCGCAAACCATCTAGCAAGTCTGCCTCTAAGATTCTTATGCTTAAATAAGTTCTGAATAGCTGTGTGATCAGTCCAAACTCTGATGGGATACCCTAGTATCATATTCCTAAAACTTTCTAAAGAATAAATTACTGCTAAAGTTTCTCTTTCAGTTATAGAATAGTTTCTCTCCGCACTATTACAAAGTCTGGATGTGTAAGCTATGGGTTTTAAAGTTCCATTTCTCTCTTGCATTAGTATGCCTCCTAACCCTATGTCAGACGCATCAGTACAAAGAATAAATTCTTTTTCATAGTCGGGGAAAATTAAAATAGGTGAACTTGTGAGTTTATCTTTCAACTTGTCAAAAGCTTGCTGTTGCGCAGGTCCCCATATGAACTTTGAGTCCTTTCTCAACAAAGAACTTAGTGGATTAGCAATGTCAGCATAACTTTGAATGAATTTTCTATAATATCCTGTTAATCCCAAAAAGCTCCTAACCTTGTCTACATTGGTCGGAACTGGAAAATTCTTGACAGCGTCAACCTTTGAATTTACTGTACTCAGTCCGTGTCTGTCTATCTTATGTCCTAAGTAAATGACACTGTCTTGCAAGAACTTACATTTTTCAAGTTTTACTTTTAACCCAGCTTCTCCTAGTCTTGAGAATATCAAATCTAATTTCTTAAAGTGCTCCACTGCAGTCTGAGAAACTATTAAAATGTCATCTAGAAATACACTGGCAGTGTTTCCTAACAATCCATCTAGAATAGTATTCATTAATCTCATGTAAGTTAATGGACTATTACATAACCCAAATGGCATTCTCTTGAACTCATAATGTCCTGTTGTAGTAGAAAATGCTGTGAACTCTCTTGAATCTTCATGCAATTCTATTTGCCAAAAAGCTGATTTGATATCTATAGTACTAAAATATCTATTCTCAGTTCCCAAACTTCTCAAAATGTCACCGATAATGGGTAATGGTAACCTGTCACGAATGGTGTGCTTATTCAGTTCCCTGTAATCAATAACTGGTCGCATAGTCCCATCAGACTTTGGTACTAAGATCAACGGAAAATTCCACTCACTCTTACTATGTTCAATAATATCCTGTGATAACATTTCAGTGATGAGTTTATCTACTACAGCTAATCTAGAGTGAGGAACTCTGTAGGCTGGTATGTAGATAGGTTGTGTTCCTGGTTTTAACTTAATGTGATGTTTTAAAACAGTTGTTTTGCCTAAGGCGTCCCCCGGCAAAGCAATTGCTTTTTTATGTTTCATAAGCAAAGCAAATAAAGCTTCATCCAACTCAGGGCAATTAGTTGATTGTAATAATTCTTTATACCTATTTCTTAAGTCTATGCCTTCTTGTACTGAGCAAATTGATGAAGTTGGTAATTCTATCTCCTCACTATTCTCATTTAAAATCTTAATAGGTTTAGTACACACCTGAATACATCCTATTTGTGTACCTTTCTTTAAAACTATCTCTTTATTCATAGTATTAATTACTAATACTTCTACTCTGTTCTTATTTGTCTTATAAATCCCTGAGTCCCACTTCAATCCTTTAATTTTAACTGATTCTGGGACTGTAATTACTTCAGAGTCTACATTGATTCCTTTCAAACACACTTCAACCTTATTAATTGACATGGGATGTAACAATGTCGACCTTGTTAATCCGCAATCTGCAATTCTCAAGGCATCTGTGGTTGATAATTTAGTAATCTCTGGGATTTCCTGAACTTCTGAGTTGGGTTCACAAATTGTTTTACTTTCTGTAGGGTTGGACCGCTCGGCCTCGCTATCTAGGATAGAAATGTTATCTAAGGATTCATTGATTCCTGTCACTGGTCTTAAGTCTGGTTGATTTAAGAATGGGATTAACTGTGACTTCACTAAGATTCCTAAGTCAGCAGGACAAATTACCATGTTTTCTTTTCTCATAGTTGCAAATCCTATCAATAAATCTCCTGGAAAAACAGACTCTTCTACCACTATCACTGGGATGTACAATTGTTCATTTGTATACAAGGCAACTTCTAGCTCAATCTTGCCTAATGTTTTTAACTGATTTCCAGTTACACCTTGCAATGTGTAACGGATTGGTTCCAACATTTTCACTCCTGGGTTCAACTGGTTTAAAACTTTACTAGTAATTACATTAACTACAGACCCTGTATCAATAAAAATTTGAATAGGCTTATTGAACACTTTACCTGCAATGAGAGGTCCTACAGAAGTTTTACCAACAGTAATTATCAGTTTGTCAGTTTCTTTCATCTCCCTTGCATTCCCATATTTAACACAATACCGCCTATCGGTATATGTATGGGGAGGTCTGAAATGGTTTATTCTGTGTCTGGGGGTTTTCCTCTTAGCCCTGGGGGTACCCGAAAATTTCGGCACTCATGAGTTCTGTGTCCGATTTTATTATGGTAAATACAGAATGGAGGGTTCCTACATTGATACTCATTGTGACCTTCGTATTTGCAATTTCTGCAAATAATCCCATAAAAACATTCTTGTGCCTTGTGTCCCCATGCATTACAATTAAAACATAGGATTCTGGTATCCCTATCCCTAGATGGACTTCTAGCATGCCGCCTATGTCCTACTTCTGTTTTCTTAAACTCTCTAGAGTTCCTATATTGGCTTTGTTGATTTATAGGCATTACATATGGGTTTATTGTTCTGGTCTCACTGTATCCTTGAAGAAGATAATCTACTTCTCCTAAACAGATATTTGATTTTAAATCTTTGTACAGCCTTTCTGCTGTTAAGTCATCAGAATTCTTTGCCAATAAGCTAAAGGTAATCAATTTGATTACCTGTGAGATTTCCATCTTCTCACTAGATCTTTCTATCCAGTCTGAATCTTTCAAGATAGAATTCATGTCTTTTGACCATCTATCTAATCTAGCTAAGTACTCTGTGTCAGTTTCACTTGTCCTAACTTCCTTAATCATTTTTACCAATGATCTAATAGGATCCTGATCACATTTGGACATGAAATGCTTGAGAAATGCTTTCTTATAATTATCATATTGATTAATTGATTCCATTTGCTGGAAGTTAATGACAAACCTCGCCCTTCCATGCTCTGGATCTATATTCTCCTTGAGAATCTCAATCTTACGATTCTCATTTGTAATGTTTTTACTAACTATAAGTGTGTCAATGAGGTTCAAGAACTTGTTTACACCATATGTGTTAGACTCTCCTGTGAATTTTGGAATATTTGTATTTGATGTGTGAATTTCGTGTCTCAACACGTTAGAATTCTGAGGGGTACTCATACTTATTACTAATACCTTGCTTTAGCCTGGCTGCTTGCGATGTCGCTTCGTGATGTCAATGTCTGGTTTGACGTCCTTCTACGGTCTTGTCATTCCTCAACGACGTTGTTCCTCCTCCATCACACACTCTGCCTTGAAGACCGCCTTGTAGATGATGATCTCCTTGAAGAATCTTGAAGAATGCTTGTTCCCAACGTAGCAGTTACTTGAAGTTGTAGATTTCTCTCGTAGTCGTAATACACTCTTGATTTTTGGTTGTCTTGTTCCCGTAGATTTCTTGCGCCACTTCTCTTCGGAGGTGTTTAACACCCAGTTCATCCCACCGCTGCCACCACTTTCACCACCCCTTGTCACCACTGTTACTTAAATTTGACTTGTAATATCACTCGTCTCGAGGCCCCTTGCCTCTCGTTACGTGAGTTTCACTAATATTCAAGTTCCTCTTAAGCAGTAGGCCCAATGCCTTCTTTTTCCTGTAGTCTCACTATTTTCTAGGCCCCATGCCTATTCCTCTCGTCCTTTGGGTTAATAAAAGGGTGGTGAATTTTCTTTCTTCTTTCACTGTAATTTCACCTTCAGCTTACACTCGGGATCTCTTTTCTCTCGTCTCTACATCGTCTCCTGATCCTCTCTCTACACCTTCTCTATATCTTCTCCCTATATCTTCTCTATCTCTTCTCTCTGTCGAGATCCCGTATCCTACGCTGAGCTACCTTCGTCTCACGTCACTCATTTTTCTAATCCAATCTCCTGTGACTTCTGAAGTAAATGTCACTCCTTATGGGCGTGACTTTGAATTCATGCACCAATAGTTTTTTTCCTCCTTCTGCACCTTGCACCAATCCGGAAAGCCATTTCAATGCCACTAGCAAAAATTGTTTACCTCAGCATTAGTCAAACGAAGGTAACCTGCGCTTACAAAGTTGATTACACATCGAATATAAAAACAGTCACCACCGTCGGTGTGTTTACATAGACAAAACGTCGCCCTCACATAGACATAACATCTCCCTCGAGCAGGCGTCGAGTCTGAATTATTCTAATGCCCTAGCTCATTTCCATTCGTACACTACCGGCCTCTTACAGTTTGAGAAGGTGTGTGAAAGAAGGAAACTGAAGATAAATGTGGGCAAAAGTAAGGTGATGAGATGTACAAGGGGAGAGGGTGACAGTAGGCTGGAAGTGAGCATTAAGGGTGAGAAACTGGAGGAAGTGAATAGTTTTAGATACTTGGGTGTGAATGTGACAGGAAAGGGAGGAGTGGGGCGGAGGTAGAATGCAGATTGAGAGAAGCGAGTAAATGCCTTGGTAGATTAAAAAGTGTAATGAGAAATAGACATCTGGGATTGGATGCTAAGAGGAGGTTATATGAAGGAGTGATTATGCCAACAGCATTGTACGGGGCAGAAACATGGAATATAAGAGAGGAAGAGAGAAGGAGTTTGAATGTGTTTGAGATGAGGTGTCTGAGAAGTATGATAGGGGTTACTAGGCTAGATAGAGTGAGAAATGAGGAGGTGAGGAGAAGAACAGTGGTGGAAAGGGAACCGGGGGATAGGGTTGATGAAAGAGTATGAGGATGGTTAGGACACATGGAAAGAATGAGTGAAGAAAGATTAGTAAAAGAAGTGTGGAAAGGGGAGCTGGAAGGAGTGAATATGAGGGGGCGTCCTAGGATGAGATGGATGGATGGGGTGAAAGGGACTTTACAAAAGAGAGGAATGTCTGTAGAGGAAGGACGGGAGAGGACAGAAGATAGGGGTGAATGGAGAAGGGTTGTGTATAGCCCGTCTAATCCTGTACTGCATGAGGGGGCGGAGAGGGGGGTCGCCGAATTTATGAAGCGGCCTTGCTGTGGATGTGCTGTGTCTTGCGACACTGCTTCTGACCCAGGACAGTGGACAGGATGTAGGGATGACCCGTCATCCAGGCGGTGCCAAGATAGGTGGGAGGGAGGAGGGTGGAGGGGAGTGGAATATATGGAAAATGAAATGGGTGGGAGTGATTTCTATGCCTTTTTCTTTTTGGCTACCCCCTTTGTAAGGGGGAAAGATCCTTTTTGTTTATGTATGTATGTATGTATATATATATATATGTATATATATATAAATTTATACTTATATATATGTATATATATATATATATATATATATATATATATGTACTTATAAAAGTCTGATAATCTTGTTTGTCATCATGCTTGCTTGCTTGAAACCGTCACCCAGCCAATCAGAAGAGATATGACGTCACGACTGAGGACCAGCCAATCAGAAGAAGAAATATGACGTCACGACTGAGGACTAGCCAGTCAGAAGAGGCATGACGTCACATCAGCTCTGTGGGTCCTAAGGAACCCCAGCTCTGAGCGCGTGACGTCACGACTGCTAATTTTCCAATTTGCCAAATTTTTAATTTCCAATTTTCCGATTACATATTTTCTGACCATTGATATTTAAAATTTTCATATTCATTATTCATAAGTTTAGCCAACTCCTGAATTAGCATCTGTGAGGCATAATGAGTATATTAGAATATTACGTACTGTTCCAAGCAATGACGACATGACTTCACAATCTTCTGCATTTCAAGTCACTGCCTTCGTCTACTGAATACTGGTAAGAGCTCTAAATTATATTCAGTTTGAAATAGAAACTTATTTTCTGTGATTTATACTATACAGTGATAGTGACATAGTACATCTATCATAAAGTTTTTATTCATAAACGTTGTTACTCGCTCAAGTCCAATGGGACTCCCTGAATGAAAATGATAATGAGTGGGAGTGAGATTGGGAGTGGGAGTGGGATTGGAAGTGGGAGTGGGATTGGGAGTGGGAGTGGGAGTGGGAGTGGGATTGGGAGTGGGATGACGAGATGTGACATAATATAAGCATAATTAAGGTAGCTCTCCTTATTCAATTTCTTGAGAACGCCTGTATCCAGTTTACTTTCCTTCGAGAGAGCAAGAGGACCGCACACAACTGGTAAGTCTTAAGCTAATAGTAACCTCTGTGTGTGTGTGTGTGTGTGTGTGTGTGTGTGTGTGTGTGTGTGTGTGTGTGTGTGTGTGTGTGTGTGTGTGTGTGTGTGTGTGTGTGTGTGTGTATGTGTGTGTGTGTGTGTGTGTGTGTGTGTGTGTGTGTGTGTGTGTGTGTGTGTGTGTGTGTGTGTGTGTGTGTGTGTGTGTGTGTGTGTGTGTGTGTGTGTGTGTGTGTGTGTGTGTGTGTGTGTGTGTGTGTGTGTGTGTGTCCCCGTCTGGGGTATTGGCTGCATGTTATTGTGGCAAAGTAGCATGCAGTTGATACTTTAGGGTCTATACGGGGCGCCCCTACGGACCAGAGTCACACATCATTTTGTCTGTGATAGAGGAAAACTCTGTTCATAGAGAAATGATGACACTTTTATACTACGACTGTCCCTCCCTTATGCTGTCCCCCAACCCCTTGCTGCTGTCCTATACCATTTCTCTGAGTATTCATTTTCTGTGGTGGGGGAATTCCCTGTGGTTGGGGCAAAAGAATACTGCCACCAAGTATTTCCACTTGGATCATAAGAGGCGAGAAGAAAGGGACGGGGATTGGGACTAGGCATCCTTCTCCTTGAAGCCACACAGAGGACATTCCTAAACGAAAAAGTAAAGGCATAAGAGGGTCTGGGAGTTTTCCGACCAGCACCCTAAGGTTTGGGTCTTTTAATGTGCGTGGATGTGGTACAGATAAGAGTAAAAGGGAAGAGATAGGTAGTATGTTTGTGAGAAGAAAGATGGATGTGTTGGCTTTAAGTGAAACTAAGTTGAAAGGGAAGGGTGAGTGTAAGTTTAGGAGTGTAAGTGGGAGGTTATCAGGAGTGAAGAGAGGGCGAGGGAGGGAAGGGGTGACTATTCTAGTAAATGAAGAGATGGGTAAACGTGCAGTGGAGTGGAGGGAGGTTTCCTCAAGGATAATGTGGATGAAGGTGAAACTGGGAAAGGAGATGTGGGTCTTTGTAAGTGCATATGGGCCTGGCAGTGAGAAGAGTATAGAAGAAAGGGAGGCCTTTTGGATAGATTTAAATGAGTGCATAGAGGATTTAGGGAGAATTGTCAATGTAATAGTACTGGGAGACCAATTGATGGAGTGGTTGGGAAATGTGGAGTTCCAGGAAAGAGTTGATGGCGGAAATGTGTCTAGAAAGAGAGTTGATGATAGCAAATACAGTGTTTTGGAAGAAAGGCAAGCATAAGTACACATGGGAGAGGGTGGAGGATGGAAGGGTGGTAAATAGAGCGTTGATGGATTATGTAGTGGTAAATAGGATTATGATAGGAGTTAAGGATGTACATGTGCTAAGGGGAGAGGGTGGGGGAATATCAGATCATTTTTTGGTGGAAGGTAAGTTAAAAGTGGAGGATAGATGGAGAAAGAGGAGAGGGACATAAGGTAGGGAGGTGCTTAGAGTGAACTCTTTAAATGAAAATGAAAAGGAGAAGGAGTACAAGAAGAAGCTGAAGGAGGAGTGGGAGGGAGTGAGGGATAGAGTAGAGCTACGTGTGGAGGAGGAATGGGGATGGTTCAAGGAGGGAGTCACAAAGTGTGCAAGGACGGTGTGTGGAACAAGAAGGACAGGAGGAAATAGATGGAAGGGTAGTGAATGGTGGAATGAGGAAACAAATAATGTTGTAGAAGAGAAGAAGCGAGCTTTCACAGATTGGTTACAAAATAGGACGAGGGAGTCATATGAGAGGTACAAAGAAAAGAAAAGAGAAGTAAAGCAAAAGGTAAAGGAGGCAAAGAGGAGAGCAGATGTGAAGTGGGGTAAGAGTATGACAGAAAATTTTGAAAGTAATAAAAAGATGTTTTGGAAAGAAATTAAGAGAGGAAGAGGAGGCGAATCAAGTAGAGAAGAAAAGGTAAAAGGTGCAGATGGAGAGATGATAAGAGGAAGATGGGCAGAATATTTTAGGGAGTTGCTAAATGTGAAGGAGGATAGGGAGGGAAAGATAGTTCCAGTGGGAAATGCTAAGAAAATGACCGTGATGAGTGAGGAAAATGGAGGAGAAATAAGGAAAGATGAAGTGAATGCAGTTGTTAAGATGATGAAAGCAGGTAAGGCACCTAGTCTGGATGGATGCCATGCAGAATGTCTAAGAAAAGGAGGTACAGTGATGGTGGACTGGCTGGTGAGGTTATTCAATGTTTGCTGGAGAGAGGAACAGAAGGAGTAATTGGTGAGGAACAGTGTGGATTTAGGACGGGTAGAGGTTGTGTAGATCAGATCTTTGTGGTAAGACAAATATGTGAGAAATCTATAGGAAAGGGGAAGGATGTTTTTTGGGCTTTTATGGATCTGGAAAAGGCTTAAGATAGGGTAGACAGAAAGGCACTGTGGGAGGTTATGCAAATATATGGAATAGGAGGAAAGCTTCTAGGAGCTATCAAGAGTTTTTACGAGAGCAGTAGAGCTTGTGTCAGGATTAGAAATGGAGAGAGTGAGTGGTTCGAGGTAAAGGTGGGACTTCGTCAAGGATGCGTTATGTCGCCCTGGCTGTTCAACTTATACATGGATGGGGTGGTGCGAGAGGTGAATGCAAGGGTAGTGGGTCAGGGATTGGAGATGGTTAAAGAAAATGGAGAAAAGTGGAAGGTGAGCCAGCTGTTGTTTGCTGACGACACTGCGCTTGTGGCAGGATCGGAGGAGGGATTGAGGAAGTTGGTAACAGAGTTTGGGAGAGTATGTGATAGAAGAAAGCTAAAGATAAATGTGGGTAAAAGTAAGGTGATGAGATGTACAAGAGGTGAAAGTGGCAGTAGACTGGAAGTGAGCATTAAGGGAGAGCGACTGGAGGAAGTGGATAGTTTTAGATACTTGGGTGCAAATGTGGCAGGAAAAGGTGGAGTGAAGGGGGAGGTAGAATGTAGATTGAGAAAACCAAGTAAATGCCTTAGTGGATTGAAGAGTGTAATGAGGAATAGACATTTGGGAATGAATGCTAAGAGGAGACTGTATGAAGGAGTGATTGTGCCAAGAGCACTGTATGGGGCAGAAACATGGAACATAAGAGAGGAAGAGAGAAGGAGTTTGTATATGTTTGAGATGAGGTGTCTGAGAAGTATGATGGGGGTTACTAGGCTAGATAGAGTGAGAAATGAGGAGGTGAGGAGGAGAACGGGGATGGAAAGGGAGTTGGGAGATAGGGTTGATGAAAGAGTATTAGGATGGTTTGGACACATGGAAAGAATGAGTGAAGAAAGACTAGTAAAAGAGGTATGGAAGGCAGATGTGGAGGGAGTGAACATGAGGGGACGTCCTAGGATAAGGTGGATGGATGGGGTGAAGGGGGCTTTGGGGAAGAGG
>NC_134786.1:28225655-28230655 GCF_046742065.1 Oratosquilla oratoria | reverse complement strand
AACTGAGGTTACTTCGTGTCCAGAGACTCTGGTCCCAATCTCGGGTACAGCGGATTTGATGATGATGAACTGAGCTGCACCAGTGTCTCTAAGAATAGTAATGTGAAGGAAGGGGGCGAGGGACCGTTTCTTGAGAGGGCGATTCACCTTGAGATTTGAAATCTTGGAAAGGGCCTTTCTTTGATTGAGAACCATCTTTTACAACATGGGACATGGGTTTTGCAGGGTTGTGTGAGTTTGATAGGCTTTGCTTTGAGGGGGATTTACTTCGACATTTATCTTATCCTTTTTTGCTGGTTAGTGAGTGAGGAGTTTCTACAGCCTGGAGCCTAACATCGAGAAATATGGTAACCAGGTTTCTTACAGTAGTTGCAGGTATCGGAGGAATGGGGGTATACGAAGACTTATCCCCAAACCACTTACCATCCTGAGACGCGTGGGAATCTGCTGATGACTTTATAGATGGTCGTTCGCGTTGTGATCCCAACCTGTGCACCACCGTAAATTGATCGGCCAACAGGGCAGCCTCATTCAAATCTAGTACATCCTTGTCATTGATATACATCATCACTTGGAATGGAAGTCGTCTTTTAAACTCTTCAATGACCATCAAGTTTACCAATTGATCTTACGTGTTAATTTTACGGGAGGAGAGCCATTGCTTGAAGAGCTTTAGCTTTTCGGCAGCAAATTCTACATAAGTTGAAGCTGAAGATTTTAACAAGTTTCTAAATTTTTGTGTATAGGATTCTGGGGTAACTTGATAGGCATTAAGGATGCTGGTTTTGACTAGGTTATAGGACTCTTAAAGACCTTGGCGGCGGTTCCTACCAGCTTGCTTTGAAAAAGCCACATCCACTCTTCCTCGGGCCATTTGAGATGTACTGCGAGTCTTTTGAACTGTCGCAAAAAGTACTCTGGTTCTGACTCGTCAAAAGGGGGATAGAGGTTACATTGTTGTGTAGTTGGAAGAAAGACTTTGTCTCTTTAGTATACTGAGCTAATTCTATCTCGTGTCTCTGCTCACGTTCTTTCATCTCACGTTCAAATTCACGTTGACGTTCACGCTCTTCTCGCTCATATTTAATTCTCTCTTTCTAACTTAAGTCTTTCTAGTTCTAAGGAAACTATTGATCTATTCGTGTAGTCAGGGGTAGGGTGGAGATCACTAGGATCTGGAGGAGTGTTTAGTGTCTGGTCATGTGTGGCTGTCTCTGCTGTTTCTACTTCTGCGTCTGATTCTACATTATGTCCTGTTGTTCCACTAGTGCCGAGAAGTAATTGATAAGCGTCATCATCTAAGACCTCAAAATCAATTAGGTGATTTATGACAATGCTTCTAAGTTCTGTATAGTTAAGAGTAGGAGGGGCCAGCCATTTATTTTGAGGTCACCTGTTAATTGATTCATAGAGAGATTTACTTGGAAAGCTTTGATTTCGAATATCATTTTCAATGGTGGGTTTGTTGATTATTCAGGAGAACGATAAGAGGAATTACACTCCAATGAATTACGTTAACTAACTCTTGAACTTAACAAAAAATAAATGGGACGTTATTCAATGTTCGGTTAGAAGTGTAATTAGTGGGTTTGAAATACCCAGGTCAGAAATAATTGTTCTGACAAATGTATGCTAGTTAGAATACCAGCGCTCAGGATTACCCAACCGAAAATACAGATAGCTTGCATAGAGAGATTTCGCAATGAACGAGGGTCGTCGTCCTTCCACCCCGGCGTTGAACCGACTGAGGTAAACAACGGGTCTGAATTCTAGCTAGCACGACTTACTGTGCGAGTATAGAAAACTTTGAAAACTGCTAAGAGGAAAGACACTCCTTATACAGATCCTGGGAATGTTTCTAGGAAAGCCATAACAAGGTTTGACTAAGGGCTTATAGTAGTTATAGAACTTTAGGTGGGACCGACAGTTCACTCGAGAATTGGTAGTTGGATACCGAGAAAATGGACTAGTTATAATGGCGCCAAGAATGGCTGGTTCTCCTTCGGAACTATAAAATAAAGAGCCGTGGCTTGATTGGACATATGAATGTCGAGCAGTTGGCGAGGGGGGGGTAAGAGGTCTCACACTTCAAAGTTCCATTTCTTTTCACCATAAGACAGAAGGTAGAGGTAAATAGTTATAGAGGAAAATTGGTAATTTGTTGTAATCACAAGCACGATAATATTTATCTGTATTGTGATGGTTACTACGAGAAAAAATAAATTGGTAGACTTCTGAAATATTCCAAGTTCGTTATATTAATTTACGTATAGCAAACTAATGAATCCCTGGACAGGCCCCCATTTGTTATGGCTTGCTGAGGTGTGCCGAACTATTACAAAACAATGGAACAAGAAACTTATGATAAATAATTTAAACACAAAAGAAATGTTCCCAGTCACAAAACAAATACATGTAAAGATAGACAGATTAAAAAAAAAGGGGAAAATTCCACTTCTACCGGACAATAGTTGGTTATAATCAATTTTATTGTGGGCGGAAAGGGGCTTGTTCTACATTCGATAGTGGGAAAGTCGGTGATGGAGCAGCAAGTAGAAGGGCGGAAACGATGTCAACACAAGCGTCTCCAGACCTAGGTTAGCCACTGGGGTCTTGATTGTCTCTATCGAAGTTAGTGGCTACCTTTAAGTAGTGGGTGGAGTGGGCGGGGCTTCCACGGGGACCTCGTCTGCGGTTCATTGTAAGTTTCGAATCCGGCTCGAAAACAGACCGGAATCAATAAACCATTGGAGCTGTTAAAAAATCATGGTGACGTGTGGGTGGGGGGGATAGATCGTCTACGACTGTCATCAAATAGTCTTGGTTTTGGAGTGAAAAAAGGGACGGTGGCGAACAGTGACTATAAAAATATATATGTATATACATATATGTATATATATATACATATATATATATATATATATATATATATATATATATATATATATATTAAGGGCTACTATTACACAGGACGTACACACCCAGATTCCTGGCGCCGCTAGCGGAGGCTGGTCCAGTGTGGCACGAGCAGTGGAGGTGTAAGGTTTTGTCGCTGCGTCTTTCGCGTGGCTGCATTTAGAAGTGGATAGTGTTTGTTTACATAGGTTCTTGCTGATTTTGTATGTTTGTTTGGTTCTTCATAGGTTCTTTCTTACTGATTTTGTGGACTGCAACGGTAATTATAACAAGGATAACAGGTGCCGAGTGTTTCGACTGTCAAAAGACCGTTATGAAAGACAGAAGTGGCTTCATGTGCTACCCCCACGTTATAACTTTGTTGTTGATTCTGACAGATTTTTCATTTGTGAGTTTTCCATGAATGATTATTGTTTTGCTCTTGAATCATACCCCAAGTGTAGTTTAGAACACCTCAGAGACTTTTTGGTGCTGCTAAGAAAACGCAAGCTGCAATACATCACTTCATCTATTGACAAGGATCAGGTGATGAGGGAAACATTTGCCAAAGTAAAGACACTGCAACAGATGAATGTATTTCTCTTGATAGATGAAGTATAGATTCGGCCAACTGTTGCATTTTTCTGGTGGGGTTCTGAGTGGCATGGCAGTGAACAAGCCAGACTGCAAGGCCACTTCTATGCTATGTATTATGATGAAGTCGCTGCACAGAGGACCTAGTATTATGATTTCTGTGACACCCGTCCACAAGCTCATAGGAGCATACCAGCTTGAGCGTGTGAAGGAGTCGGCAGCTGCTGTTGAGAGGGCAGGTGGACGTGTCATCGGGTCTATCACAGACAACCACAAGATAAACCAACAGTACTGTAAGCTGTTTGATTTTTCGGGTGATTGCCGTGCCACAGCCAAGCATCCTCTTGACAAAGATCGTGTCTGGTTTCTCCTTTTTGACAAAGTGCATCTTCTGAAGTGCATCCGCAACAACTGGATCAGTGAGATGTGCCAGAACATCAGTCTTGATAATAAAACAACAGCATCATTTGCAGACGTCAAGGAATTGTACGAGTCAGAGAAAGGCAGTATCCTGAAGACTACTCCCCTCACTAAATTTGCTGTCAAATCCTCACGACTTCAACTACAAAATGTGCAGCATGTCTTCAAGGTCTTTAATGAAAAGGTTGTGGCTTCATTGAAGCTCAGAGGATGTCATGACACTGCTAAGTTCATCAAAATATCCTCAACTAGTGGAATTTAGTGAATGTATCTGGGAAGGGGCAAGATCAGCACATGAACGATCCATAGTGAGCTGTTCAGGATCCCCAGTCAACCAGCCTGCAGACTTTCCTGTTGATTTTCCAAGAGGCTTCTTCAGGACATGGAGCAAATCGAATCAAGTGTTTCACCCATGACACCAAGAATGAACTAGTGCAGACTATGCAGGGGCTGACTGCCGTTTGCCGCTACTTGTTCAGAAACGCTGACTTTCATTATGTCCTGCTGCGTGAGATCCAGAGTGACCGGCTTGAGGGGGAGTTCTCAGTCTACCGTCAATCAATGTCAATATGTGTGTGTGTGTATATATATATATATACATATATATATATATATATATATATATATATATATATGTATATATATATATATGTACATAACAAAATATATCTAAATTTATGTACATATATATATATATATATATATATATATATATATGTATATATATATAGATATAGATATATATGTGCGTGTGTGTGTATATATGTATATATACACATATATGTATATATACATATATATATATATGTACATATATATATATATATGTATATACATATATATATGTATATATATACGTATATATATAATATATATTATATATATTTAATATATACGTATATATGTGTATGTATATATATATATATATATATATATATATATATAATGTATACAAACATTAAATAACCGCACCAGCCAGTCCACCATCACTGTACCTCCTTTTTTTAGACATTCTGCATGGCATTCATCCAGACCAGGTGCCTTAACTGCTTTCATCATCTTAACAACTGCCTTCACTTCATCCTTCCTTA
>NC_134786.1:28208155-28218155 GCF_046742065.1 Oratosquilla oratoria | reverse complement strand
ATCGAGGGAGCAGATTCTCTTGTATGCATGCGTTGTTAATCTTCTTATGGGTATTCTCAAGCTTTCTAACCAGTACTCTGCCATTTGGAGGGTGGACAGAAACCAGATTGCCAAAATTATTCATTTATTCAACGTTTCGTCTGCAAGGAGACATCTTCAGGAAAATCTGTAACATAAAAATTACCGACATACAGAAATAAAGAACAAGGGTGTTAACCTTAACAAAAATTCATAATCATGGAAATAGACATCAATGAATAAAAAATAGACAACAATAAATCAAATCCTATCTCGATACATGAGCCATTGGGGACCAATACTTGCAAAATTAAAGGTCCAAAGAAATGACGAAGGAAGTCGTCAGGTGGTGACTTATACATGCGAACCTCCCAGGTAAGACATTTAAATTCGTACACTATGTTGGTTTTAGACATGGTCTCAGTATTACTATTCAAAAACTAGCTCATTGGTATTACACAACAACCTGAATAGTAATACTGAGAGCATGTCTAAAACCAACATAGTGTACGAATCTAAATGTCTTACCGGGGACTGTGTAACCCGAAATTCATCTTATATTGATTATACTAGATGTAGTCTCAGTAGGAGAATATCAATGCACTTGCAAAACGGGGCTATTAAACATCATCTGAAGAAATATTATAACCAAACAGCCACCCGTCAATACCTAGTTAAGAACACCAGGATTATAGCAAGCAATAGGAATGAACATAAGTTTAAGCTTTTAGAAGCCATGTTTATAAGAGAATATAGCCCTATTATAAATATCCAAAGCAACATGATTTCCATCATATGCTTGTTTAACAATGCAGTGAAGCCGCCACCACCACCATGACCCGTGACCACACCCTATGTCAATACGCCCCAACCCCCCTCCACCTCTTCCCATCCACTCCATCCATCTTCCCCCCAACCGATCTCGCAATCCCCAAACCCCCCAACCTCCTCCTTCTCGACATGATGGGTCATCAACCCTTCCTACTACCCCTGCCCCCACAACCCCTTCCACCGCCCAAGCCGGCTAGGTTCACATATGTAAGTCACCATCCGACGATTTCCTTCGTAATTTCTTGGGACCTTTAATTTTGTAAGTATTGGTCGCCCAACGGCTCATGTATCGAGATAGGGTTTGATTTATTATTGTCTATTGTTGATTTATTGATGTCTATTTCCATGATTGTGAATTTTTTTTAAAGTTAACACCCTTGTTCTGTATGTCGGTAATTTTTATGTTACAGATTTTCCTGAAGATGTCTCCTTGCAGACGAAACGTTGAATAAATTAATCATTTTGGCAATCTGGCTTATGTCCACCCTCCAAATGGCAGAGTACTGGTTAGAAAGCTTGAGAATACCCAAAAGAAGATTAACAACCTCCTTAATGCTGTCGACTTTAATAACGCATGCATATATATATTTATATATATATATATATATATATTCATATGCATATATATATACATATATATACATATATGTATTGTAGTATAAAGTGGAGACAGATGAGTGGAAGGTGGCAAGGAGGCGCAGGAAGATGCAGGAGTGAATATTCTCTTACGTTTCGACGGATGTCTTCCTCAGAGAGACTACAGACTATCAGATCTTGTGGACATTATATACTCCCGTTATGGCTCATCCTGCCGGCCGTCTGGGAATGGCGCTCGCTGATTGGCTAATCGTTCCCCTGCGAGCTAGTGCATCCAAGGTCATTCTCGCTGCTGGAGAAATATCATACATAACCGAGGCCTTTCGTAAACTCATGTACCCCTCAGGTCTTCTACATAAATTAAAGAACAAAGCATTCATGATATCGAAAAGAAGTAACAAAATGAACAAAGGAGATTACCTGGTAGTACCATATTCAAAAGGAGCAGAAGTAATCACTAATTTTTTATCCATGCCGCGGGACTAAGAATCAGAGACATAGTAAGTAAGAATGAGAACAAGAACATCAAAAACCAGAACAGCATTGTTTACAAAATTCCATGCGGAGGATGCCCGGCCGCGTATTACGGAGAGTCATCGCGTGGCATAGAAAAAAGAGTGTACGAACACAAGAGTGATCTACGCCACCACAGAACTTCCAACTCCTTGGTGGTACACGTAGACACCCACGGGCATCTCCCCAACTGGAATAACGTCGAGGTTCTCCACCACGGACTGGGAAAGAGATCAAGGAAAACCATAGAAGCCGCATACATCACGACGAGCCCAGTCACCAATCACTGAGAAGGACATGTTAGCCTGGCGCGACCCGCAGCGAGAATGACCTTGGATGCACTAGCTCGCAGGGGAACGATTAGCCAATCAGCGAGCGCCATTCCCAGACGGCCGGCAGGATGAGCCATAACGGGGGTATATAATGTCCACAAGATCTGATAGTCTGTAGTCTCTCTGAGGAAGACATCCGTCGAAACGTAAGAGAATATTCACTCCTGCATCTTCCTGCGCCTCCTTGCCACCTTCCACACATATATGTATATATATTTATACATATATATATATGTATATATATATATATATATATACATATACAGATATATATATACATATATATACATGTATATATATATGTGTGTGTGTGCGTGTGTGTGTGTGTGTGTGTGTGTGTGTGTGTGTGTGTGTGTGTGTGTGTGTGTGTGTGTGTGTGTGTGTGTGTGTGTGTGTGTGTGTGTGTGTGTGTGTGTGTGTGTGTGTGTGTGTGTGTGCAATAAAAACACTAGAAGCGTGTGTTCACAAATGCGTAAGTAACCACTAGGAAAAGTAAACTAACGAAGCAGAGCGCTTTCGTATAATTACATCTTCAGTGCAGATACAAAGAAGGAATTATAAAATGAAGAAACAAGGTACAGAATATATGACATAGTGAAGAGGGCATTCGGAGAGGTAGGGTACTTCTTCACGTGTACTTCCTCCCCTACCTCTCCGAATGCTCTCTTCACTATGTCATATATTTTGTACCTTGTTTCTTCATTTTATAATTCCTTCTTTGTATCTGCACTGAAGATGTAATTATACGAAAGCGCTCTGCTTCGTTGGTTTACTTTCCCTAGTGGTTACTTACGCATATATATATATATATATATATATATATATATATATATATATATATGTATATATATATACATACATATACATGAATATATAATATATTCACATATATATACATACATACATATACCATATACACGGGGGGTAGCCAAAAAGAAAAAGGCATAGAAACCACTCCCACCCATTCCATTTCCTATATATTCCACTCCCCTCCACCCTCATCCCTCCCTCTTGGAACCTCCTGGATGACGGGTCATCCCTGCATCCTGTCCACTGCCCTTGGTCAGAAGCAGTGTCTTAAGACACAGCACATCCACAGCAAGGCCGCTTCATAAATTCGGCGACCCCCCTGTCCGTCCCCTCATGCAGAAAAGGAGAGGGGGGGGGCCTGTGTCCTTTTTTTTTTCTCATACATACTTCCTCACACCCCATCCCCCACCCACTCCCCCTCATGCATCACAGCATCATCTATACACAACCCCTCTCCATTCACTCCTACATTCTATCCTCTCCCGTCCTTCCTCAACAGACATTTCTCTCTTTTGTAATGCCCCTTTCACCCCATCCATCCATCTCATCCTATGACGGCCCCTCATATTTACTCCTTCCACCTTAGCCTTCCACACTTCTTTTACTAATCTTTCTTCACTCATTCTTTCCATGAGTCCAAACCCTCTTAATACTCTTTCATCAACCCTATCTCCCAGTTCCATTTTCACCCCTGTTCTCCTCCTCACTTCCTCATTTCTCACTCTATCCAGCCTAGTAACCCCTATCATATTTCTCAGATATTTCATCTCAAACACATTCAAACTCCTTCTCTCTTCCTCTCTCATGTTCTATGTTTCTGCCCCGTACAATGCTGTTGGCACAATCACTCCTTCATATAACCTCCTCTTAGCATTTATCCTTAGATGTCTATTTCTCATTACACTTTTCAATTCACCAAGGCATTTACTCACTTCTCTCAATCTACATTCTACCTTCACCCCCACTCCTCTCTTTCCTGCCACATTCGCACCCAAATATCTTAAACTATCCACTTCTTCCAGTCTTTCACCCTTAATACTCACTTCCAGCCTCCTGTCACTCTCTCCCCTTGTACATCTCATCATCTTACTTTTGTCTACATTTATTTTCAGTTTCCCTCTTTCACACACCTTCTCAAACTCTGTCACTAACTTACTCAATTCCTCTTCTGATCCTGTTACAAGCGCAGTGTCGTAAGCAAACAACAACTGGCTCACCTCCCACTTTTCTCCATTTTCTTTAATCATCTACAATCCCTTACCCACTACCCTTGCATTCACCTCTCCCACCACCCCATCCATGTAAAGATTGAACAGCCAGAGCGACATAACACATCCCTGACGAAGTCCCACCTTTACCTCAAACCATTCACTCTCTCCATTTCTAATCCTAACACAAGCTCTACTACTCTCGCAAAAACTCTTGACTGCTCTCAACAGCTTTCCTCCTATCCCATATATCTGCAGTACCTCCCACAGTGCTCTCCTGTCTACCCTGTCCTAAGCCTTTTCCAGATCCATAAAAGCCAAAAAAACATCCTTACCTTTTCCTATAGCTTTCTCACATATCTGTCTTACCACAAAAATCTTATCTACACAACCCCTACCTTCCTAAATCCACACTTTTCCTCACCAATTACTCCCTCTGTTCCTCTCCTAATCCTCTCAATCAAGACCCTCCCATAAGTCTTCCCAACTACACTCAACAAGCTGATCTCTCTGAAACTACTACACTCACACTTGTCCCCCTTGCCTTTGTAAAGCGTTCTATACAGGCACTCCTCTAGTCCACCGGCACTCTACCCTCTCTTAAACAAATATTAGATAACCTCACCAGCCAGTCCACCATAAATATACCTCCTTTCTTCAGACATTCTGCATAGTATTATCATCTTAACAGCTGCTTTCACTTCATCCTTCCCTATTTCTCCTCCATTTTCCTCACTCATCACTCTCATTTTCTTAGCGCTTCCCACTGCAACTACCTTTCCCTCCCTATCCTCCTTCACATTTAGCAACTCCCTAAAATACTCTGCCCACCTTCCGGACATAGACTCGATCTATCTCCCGGATACACGCCTCCACAGTCATGAATATCCCTCAAAATGTATTCCATACTGGCTCGGTCGACGCCCAGGTTAATCAGGACCGCGGGCCTACCGCTGGAAATCCAGCAGGTCTGATAAGTCAGCTAGGTTCCAACGGACCCAACGATGACGACATCACGCTTGGCACAAAAATCAAAATCATGTCCCTCAATATAGAAGGTTTATCTATGCCCAAATGTGAACTCTTTCCAAGATACTAGACAAACACAAAGCCGATATCCTCATGCTTCAAGAGACACACATAGGAGAAAATACAGCCCCCTCAAGATTCACTATCCATAACTATATCTTAATAACAAGACTCGATCACAGACAGTACGGCACAATGACATACGCCAGAGATCCAAGCCGTGTCAGCATAATAGACAACAGCATTACAGGTGAAAACCTACACAAAACAGAAATTCAAATACATGAAACTAAAATAATCAATATCTATAAGCCCCCCTAGCAGGATGGCCAACCCCCCCATTAAGTGTGCCCCAACATCCTCCAGTCATAATTGGTGACTTCAATAGCCATCACACTGAATGAGGATACTCTAGTAATAATAATGCTGGAGAGGAAATAAACAACTGGGCAAACAACAACAACCTTAAACTTATATACAACCCAAACGAAAGAGGCACCTTCTTCTCTGCAAGATGGCAGAGGGAATACACACCTGATCTAGTTTTTGTCACCAGAAATGGAAACCAAACTCCACTGCAAGTTCAACGAGAAGTGCTCAGTGACTTCCCAAACAGCCAACATAGACCAGTACTCATCACTACAAATTACTCCAGTTTTCCCCTATCAGGTCTAGTTTTCTGACTCTTCTTATTTCCATTTTAGTTACGTTGGATGATAAAAATCCTCATAAGATCTTTTTGAACAGTATACGAGAATTGATATTTGTTGGCTTTTGGAATTAAACAAGACTGTTTCCTTAACAAAGTATTTTATTAATACATGAGCAAAACATAGGAAGAAATAGCGAGGCCAATATACAGAAAAGAGCACAAATAGAAAAATAAAATAAAAGTTTTATAGCAGAAAATTCAAGGAATAAATTTACTTTTCTTTGTGCGCCGTGAATGTTGAGCCGCTGGTGAATCTCGTTTTAGTCTGCCATCATCACAGAGTCCCAACTTCCTTGGTACCGAGTTTCCATCTCCTTGATGTCCTGATGAAATCGTTCGCCTTGTTCATCGCTAACATCTCCGAGATTTTCAGGAAAACGATCAAGGTGACTGAAAAGAAAATGCATTTGATGCTCATATTTGCACCAATTTCACCAAAAGTTGATATTAAGTTGGCAACAAGATCCTTATAGTTGTCACTTTTGTGGTTCCCAAGGAAATTTTGCACTACTTCAACAAATGCGCGCCATGCTGATGCTTCAGGTTCACTCATCGTTTTCATGAAGTTTGTGTCCCTCAAGAGCTTACGGATTTGTGGTCCATCAAAAATCCCTGCTTTCAGTTTTTCAATCGTCAGTTCTGGAACTACATAGCAGATATATTTGAAACACTCCCCATTTTTGTCAAGAGCTTTGACGAACTGCTTGATCAGTTCGAGTTCTTCCAATATATTGACAGCTCTACATGGAACCATATTTGTTCGAGGCGGCCAGTTTTTCTTAACATAGTGGTTTACTCGGTCTCTGCTGTCCCACATGCAGAGAAAGCATGGGTATTTGGTATAACCAGATTGCTGTCCCATGAGAAAATTCACCATCTTCAAGTCAACACAGATGACCAATTTATGGTCATGGTACCGTATCTTCTTTAAAACTAACTTAATTTCTTCATATTTTTCCGTAAGAGTTGTCGAGTGGGCAAGTGGGACAGAGCCATACAAATTCTCGTTGTGCAACAATACACTTTTTAAACTACGCTTAGAGCTCTCTATGAAAAGACGCCATTCATCTGGTTTATATTCCTCAATACATACATACATACATATACCAAGGCTTTTTCCCCCTTACAAGGGAGGTAGCCAAAAAGGGAAAGGCATAAAATCATTTCCACTCATTCCATCCCTGAATACACTCCACACCCCTCCACCCTCCCTCTTATCTGAGCACCTCCTGAATGACGGGTCATCCCTGCACCTTGTCCACTGCCCTGGGTCAGAAGCAGTGTCGCAAGACACAGCACATCCACAGCAAGGCCGCTTCATTAAATCGGCGACCCCCCCCCCTTGCATAAAAGGAGAGGACGGGGAGAAATCCCTTCGGGCTGCGTCAAATTTTGCTCACACATACTACCTCACCCCCCACCCACCCCGCCCATTCCACCTCATGCAATCACAACATCATCCATATACAACCATTCTCCATTCACCCCTGTCCTCTGTCCTCTCCCGTCCTTCCTCAACAGACATTCCCCTCTTCCCCAAAGCCCTCTTCACCCCATCCATCCACCTCATCCTAGGACGTCCCTTCATGTTCACTCCCCCCCACATCTGCCTTCCATACCTTTTACTAGTCTTTCTTCACTCATTCTTTCCATGTGTCCAAACCATCCTAATATTCTTTCATCAACCCTATCTCCCAGCTCTTTTTCCACCCCTGTTCTCCTCCTCACCTCCTCATTTCTCACTCTATCTAGCCTAGTAACCCCCATCATACTTCTCAGACACCTCATCTCAAACACATTCAAACACCTTCTCTCTTCTTCTCTTATGTTCCATGTTTCTGCCCCATACAGTGCTGTTGGCACAATCACTCCTTCATACAGTCTCCTCTTCGCATCCATTCCCAAATGTCTATTCCTCATTACACTCTTTAATCCATCAAGGCATTTACTCGCTTCTCTCAAGTTTTTTAAGAAGCCCACTAATATCTCTGCAATAAACCAATTCTCCCTCTTTTATAAAGAAAGAATGGAACTCTTCATGCCGACTCCGATAAAAGGTTATACGGACACCATTCTCTAGAAGATTATTTTCTTTCAGTCGGGAAGCCAACAGTTCTGCTGAGTTTTTGGGGAGGTTCAATTCACGAACTAGATCATTCAGCTCCACCTGGGAGAAAAGCTGAGGTAAAGTCGTACCTGAAAAGTCTTCATCTCCAGTGTCATCTTCAAGTGATGAGATTTCTTCGGTTGAGGGCAAAGTTATCTGAGGCAAGACACTAAAGACAGGAATAGGAAGCTCTTCACTGAGTGGAACCGGTCTGATAGCTGAGGCAAGATTAGGATAGACAAGCATTTGTCGGTTTTTCCTGTTAATACCCTTCAAATTTAGGGCAAAAACGTAGTAGTCGTCTAGGTGATTTTTGGGCTCCCGCCACACCATTGCTACAGCGAATCTCATACTTTTCCTTGTCCCTTTAGTCCACTGTCGCATATGCTCTGTACATTGTTTGCAAATACTATGCAGTGCCTAGTATTTATCTTGGTCACCCAGCTTGACCCCAAAATATGCCAAATAAGCTCTTTCAACAAAGTCCGTGATGTTTTTCCGATTTTCAGGCAAAGTGTATTCTCCACAAACGTAACAAAACATTTGGAGAATTTACGCAAAACCTTCTGGAAGACAACATCTTCCTCATTTTCTGTTGCTGAATTCACCACATCTCAAAAAATCTGGAAAAATAGAAAATTAGAATTAGATATGGCAAACAAAATTAGAGTGGACGTACGCACATTGTGATTATACGGAAATTCGGTAACTTCAAAACTAGACCTGATTGGTCAAAATGAAGGTTATTTTTGGATTCAGAGACCAATTTCCTATTGGAATGACTTTTATTTCCTGAACACCAAAAACCTTGTAGACCAGTGTAATCTGTTAGATAATGTACTACGTAATGTAGTTTTCCAGAACCGAAAAACAATGCATTGCAACATTATCTCTGAATGCACTGGAACTTTATAAGTTCTTTATCAATAACAAAAACTTAGAACCACCAGGGTCAGACTCCAGGTATTCTAACCGTACGCCTTAAAACCGTTCCAATATGGCTACCACAACACAACATCGCGTAAGCATCCACATTAAGTTTTACCACGGAAATAATATCACATAATGTGTACTCATTCTACATTTAACATAACTGAGCCAATGCATTTGAGACATTGTTCATTTACAATGCCAGACGACGTTGCAATGGGATTACATAGAAAATATGAAAACTGCACTCCCTCATAACACAATATATAGAATTATGTAGAAAAATGCACTTCTTCATAACACCTCACCTTTGAATTAAACACAATAGTGTTTATGATCGGGATAGTGCATTTCATCAGCCAACTAAACATTTTACTGGATTAAAGAAATAAATACCATACTATAATTCGAAGGAACACAATACAGGATACTGAGGCTTCAACCAATCGAAGACTCATCCAAGATGGTCTATTATAACGCAATAGAAAATAAACCTTAACACCACAGCATATAAATCATAAATTACTTTTACACAAGACCTTAGTATGGTCGTGACATGTCAACAAGCATATTCTGTCTTTTCCACTTACACTCTCCCTTACTCTAAAACTGTCTTTTACACCGATTTTTCCTTTTCATCTTTCTCTTCTTTTTTCTTTATGCCTCTCGTATACTTCTCTCATCCTACTTTGAATTCAGTCTCTTCCTCTCTTCTGCAACCCTCTTCGTTCTATTCCCTCCCGTCCACACCTACTTTTACTCCATCCTTCACTACATCTCATACTTCTCTCATTTTCTTGTACTCCTGCTCCTTTTACTTCTCAATTAAACAGCTTGCTCTAACCACATCTCTACATTCCGCCCTTTTCCTCTTTTTCCACCTATCCTCCACCAAAAAATTATCTGATATTCC
>NC_134786.1:28023155-28198155 GCF_046742065.1 Oratosquilla oratoria | reverse complement strand
ATTGTCTCTTGGGCATTGATGTTATTACAGCGCATGGCATTGATATATCTCCTAATCGCCGTGTAGTGATTTTCTATAATTTTGTTATTCCTGTTTCCATTTATGACTCCCTCCCTGTGCATGATCTGGTCGTACAGTTTCCTTCGAAAGGACCGCCTCGCTTTAACTTCTCTATTCTTTCTTGTGCTGCTGTTGTTGTAGGAGAGCATTGTACTGGACCTTCAAATGTAGTTCGAGTTCAGGTGCGCATTTCAGGTGTTCCAATTGTGTCTGACGTTTTATCTCAGCCTGACTCTATTCGTGTTTGCCGCCTTACTTTGGAAGGGACTCTTTGTATACGCCACCATATACATGATGAGTAATATCACTCGCTCACACCGCTCACTCACTCCCTCACTCACTCACTGTCCGCCCAACGTCCGGCCCTTCTTGCTGACTAAGGGTTGTCGAGTCAACACTTCGTAGCACTTCGTGCTTATACATCCACCACTGCCGAAGCAACAGACATACGAACGCACACGAACATCCGAGTAACCAAACAGACACAAAACACAAATTAAGTATATTGACGATCCCCCCTGGACATATATATACATATTTAGTTATTAAGTAAATCACACCCTGTAATCCCAGGATACTAACCTTAGGAAATGATCGTGATCTTGCTCGCATAAACTCTAAAGCTTATGCGAACATGGCACCTCATAAGTGCTGTGCCAATCATTTCCGGCCCTTAAAACCTTGGGCACAGAGCTGGAGAGGGCGGTCCGATGGCACGTACCTCTCGTTTAGACAGTGCACGATAGTTAAGAGTGTTATAGTGACATTTAGGTAGGCTAAGATTATATCTCAACCAGTTGAGATTAACTAAATGGAGATTAATATAAAGTAACTAAGTTAACTAAGTGATTGATACTGTGAAGTGTACCCAAAGTAATAAACAGAAAACGGTATATACAGTGTTTAGTGTTACCGCCTATAACCCCTGAATTGACCTGGAGTTGGGGGGATACATCTTTCCATTATTCTCGATAATCATGTTACCACGGTGATCCTATCGCTCTCTCTCTCCTGGCAGTTACTTACGTTCCTTTGAAGTAGTTGACGTTGATACTTTCCAGGATTCGCCTCCTGTCATTGCAGTTAATGTGCTACAGTCTCCACAAGCAAGTGGCACAGCTCACTTGGCCTCCAAATTTCAACATTTGTAGGTGAGATTGATTTTCCTGGTGAGACGCCTCGTCTCATTGAACTGTTAGTGACCCACCGTCAGGTTTTGACTTTGCCTGGTGATCCGCTAGGAGTTACAGAACGTGTGGTTCATAGAATTGATCCTCAGCCAGGTGCACGCTCTGTTTGAATTTCCTACTACAGGTTGTCTCACTCTTATCGGCTTACAGCACAGTTGTAAGAGGCTGGTAGATAAAGGTAGACAAGTAAGGTAGATAGAAAGGTAGTTGGCGAGAATTTAATTTTTATGTGTAAGATGTTTGATAACAATAGCCGCGAAGGAGTTGCATAATCTCGCTCCTCGTCTAAAGTTTATAAACAACCGCTATGGACCAGATTTTAATGCTGATGTGACAATATGTAAAGTAAGCCATTCCTGCATCGATATCGTGATTGCTTGTGTAAGCAGTATTGCTTAAGGCGTTGTAACAGTCTTTCTGATTGGAGAAAGGGTGGAGGAGGAGAAAAATTATTGGTACACGGGAGAAAAGTCACGCACTTGGGGGAGGCACTTAGTTGTAACAGTAAAGATTATTTGATGAATAAAGTCATGACGTCGGTGTATAGGTGCCTTAGTGAATGGATGGAGAATCCAAGTAGGGAGTCCCTTGGTGTAAATTGACAAGCCAAATGTAATATTATTCGGGAATAAAAGAAGAAAATTTTTAACTTCATTTAATTCATCCCATCGAGGAACATTACTTACTACAGAAAGATATTGTGAAGGGCATACTTAAAAAAAGTGATGGAAAGAAATTTAAAAGTGAAAGAAGAAATACAAAAACCATAGAAGGAAACAGTAAACAGAATTATAAACCAGTAGTTACGGAAAGACGGGAGTGAAAACAGTCCTTGGTTGACGAAATGTTACGTAAGGCGTTGTACAAGAGTCTCACTCGAAGTGGAATTCGCCACTCCTCCTGATGCCCAAGAAGGATGGATTTTTTTGTCCTGTTATTGATTATAGGCGAGTTAACGAGGCCACAACTCCAGACTATTACCCTTTGCCTGTATTAAGTGACCATCTCCAGTCCATTGGCACTGGTAATACGGTGTTCACCACCTTAGACTTAAAAGCGGGTTTTTGGCAGATATCCCTAGAGGTCTCGTAAATATTTAATAAATCGGTAGACACTGGTTTTGTGCCTATTTCTTGGAGGCAGGCAAACGTTGTTCCTGTTTTTAAGAAGGGAGATAGATCGTCTATATGCAACTACAGGCCAATCAGTTTGACATCGGTTATAGGAAAAATGCTTGAATCAGTAATAATAAATAGACTCAGAGAACACATCGAAAAACATTATTTAATTCGTGATACACAGCATGGTTTCTCCAAGGGTAAGTCATGTGTGACTAATCTTCTATCCTTTTACACTAAAGTATATAAGGCGTCAGATAACAATGATAATTACGTTCGACAAGGTGCCATACCAGAGACTACTAAATAAAATCAAAGCCCATGGCATAGGAGGAAAAGTGTTAGAATGGATTAGAGCTTGGATTAGTAACAGAAAACAACGGGTCACCATAAATGCAGTAAAATCTAGGTGGGGCAATGTTACTAGTGGGGTCCCCCAGGGCTCAGTTTTGGGTCCCTTGTTGTTCATTATGTACATAAACGACTTAGACTATGGGAAAATTAGTGATGTTAGTAAGTTTGCGGACGACACTAATATAGGACGCCTAATTAGGTCAGGAGACGACGCAGAGATTCTGCAGGATGATCTTAACAAATTGTTCTCATGGTCAGTGAAATGGCAAGTGAACTTCAATATCTCTAAGTGTAGCGTGTTAAACGTAGGGTTACACAACCCCGAAAATAGATATAGCTTAGATAACATGCTTCTAGAGAAAACTGAGTGCGAGAGACTTGGGAATTCTAGTGAGTCTTGACCTTAAAACCAGGAAACAGTGCATTAGCGCCAGGAATAAAGCTAACAGCATTAGGTTTCATTGCTAGGACGGTAACGAATAGAAGTGCAGAGGTAATTATCAAACTCTATCTAGCGATTGTTAGACCCATCCTTGACTATGCGGTACAGTTTTGGTCTACGTCCTACAGAATGGGCATCAATTCACTAGAATCAGTACAGAGAAGAATGACCAAAATGATACATGGACTCAAAATTTGCCTTACGAAGAGAGGCTTAGGCACCTTAACTTACACTCTCTAGAAAGACGCAGAGTGCGGGGGTGACCTAGTAGAGGTGTTCAAGTGGATCAAAGGCTTTGGCAAGGGTGATGCAAACAAGGACATCATACTAAAACAACAGGGCAGGACTCGCACTAATGGATTTAAACTGGACAAATTTAGATTGAAGAAGGAAATAGGCAAGAATTGGTTTACTAATATGGTGGTCGACGAATGGAATAGACTTAGTAACCATGTAGTAAGTGCTGAAGCTATCAGTTATTCGAAGAAACGATTAGACAACTTTATGGAGGGGGATGGCAGGTGGTGATGGATACTTAGCTACCTAGTTTAGGTCTTGTAGTCTCTTGTAGTCTCCTTCATTCTTATGTTCCTATGAAAGGTCACGGCCTTCTCAACTCTCAATGGACATTATGAATGAATTCGTTGCCCCATGGGGTTGCGTAATGCTCCCTTGACTTACCAGCGCTTGATTAACTCCATTCTTCATGGCCTAGTAGGCAACAGAATTTTTGTTTACCTGGATGATTTAATCTTAGTTTCCAAAGATGTAGAGAGCCACTTCACTAAGTTGTCCATGGTGTTGCAACGGTTTGCTGATGCTGGATTGAAACTCAATTTGCCTACGTGTTCTTTTCTTAAGTCCAGCATCCAGTTCCTGGGTCATTTTGTAGACAAACATGGTATTCACACAACTGACGATAAAGTCAAGGTGGTTAGGGATTTTCCTACACCTAAGTCAGTTGAGCATGTACGTTCCTTACTCGGGCTGGCAGGGTACTATTGTGCATTTATCGGGAATTTTGTTTCAATTGCTTTCCCTCTAACACGTCTCCTCAAGAAGGACACTTCCTTCCAATGGCGTGATGTTCATCAGGAAAGTTTTGATTCCTTGAAGCTTGCACTTACTGAAGCGCCTGTATTGGCATTCCCGGACTATAGCCTTCCCTTTAGTATTTGTATATATGCTTCTGGTACAGGTATTGGGCCTACTTATACAGCAAGTAGACGAATATAGACCCCATGTTCTTACATTTGCTAGTTGCATTCTTAACAAGCCTGAGTCTCGTTACTCTGTTACTCATTTTGAGGTCCTGGCAGTGGCGTGGGCTTTAAAGCATTTTCGTGATATAATTTTCGGATACCCTGTCACAGTCTACATGGACCACACCGCTGTCACACAGCTTTTCAAGGGCAAAATTCTTTCTGTTCGCCTAGCCAGATGGTTTCTCACGATTGAGGGCGTGCAAACAATATTGCTGATGCATTTTCACGTAATATCCCTTTTGCTGCTGTTACAGTAATTGACAACCTCTCTCTGAAAGATCTGGTCAAAACTCAGCGTGAGGACCCTGTTTGGTCTGTTGTTCCCTTGTCCCAATTTTCCTCGCAGGACAAGGTTCTCATTTGTAATGTGGAAGTATTTGAGCAGGATGTGGCACAGTTAATGATCCCTGAGTCCATAATTCCTGTTGTTCTGTCCTTTGCTCATGATGCCCCTCAGGCTGGTCACCCAGGTCGTGACAAAACTCTGATTATGGCACGTAAGAAGTATTTTTGGCCAAAAATGCGACTGAACATTACCTCTCATGTAGCCCAGTGTAGCTCTTGTGCCAAGAACAAAGGTTCTACGCACACTGTTCCCATCTTAGAGTACCCTACTCCTTCTCACCCTTGTCAGACTATGGTTATAGACCTTTTACAACTGCCTCGTAGTACTCAATGTTCTGTGTAAGTCCTTGTCTGTGTGTGTGGACCACTTTAGTCGTTTATAATATTTGCTCCCTTACGTAGCAAGTCTGCTCCATTAGTAGCTCATGCTTTAGTTTCTCATGTTTTTTGTCCTTCGGTGCTCCTTAGTGTCAATGGGTCGGAATTTAGGAATTATGTTTTAGCGAGCATTTGTGATCATTGCGGGATCACGCAAACATCCGTGACTATTTACTATCCTGCGTCCAATGGTTTTGTAGAGAGGACGAATAGGAAGATTTTGGATATACTCAGGCACGTTGCTAGTAGTTTTCATGAATCTTAGGGACATTGGCTTCCACATGTTAGTGCTTGTATTAACAGCACCATTAATGTCTCTATGGGCAAGACGCCTCATTACATCATCTATGGAGTGGAAAAACGGCTCCCCTGTGATGTGCTTGATAGTCCTACTCGTCCCCTCTACAATATTGAAGACTGTAGTCAACTCCAATAACATACATTGCATATTATTTATAGTTCTTTAAGAGATGAACTTGGTGTCTCCAACGCCAAAATTCTGAAACACCAGCATATCTGGGCTAAGCCTGTTAACATCAGTATTGGTAATTATGTTTATAAGAGTATGCCTGACCGCCAATCTAATCTTAATTGTAAATTTACAGGTCCCCTTTTAGTTACTGGGAAGTTACATCCCAATAAATTCAGTAATGCATGTTGATAGACTTAAGGTGACAAGAGTGTCTATCCCTGCATTTATTCAACCTACTCAAAGGCTCCCTGTACAAACTATGTCTTTTGTATCTATTCCTCATAAATATAATCTCCGTTCAAAGGGTCCAATGTCTTCATAATTGCATATTTGCATTGCTTATGTTATTAATGCCTATATTGACCTGTACTTTGTATCTTGTTTCTCTATTAAGTGTATTGTTTGTATAATGTGTATATCTTGATCTGTATAATGTGTAACTTTTCTTTAGCTTAAGTGTCATGTCCCGGACGTCCGGCAATTGTTGTCTTTTGTCTCATGGTAACAAGCGCCAGTTTTTTTTTTTTTTTTTTTTTTTGTATTTCTTGTATTTCCATACAGTTCTTATATATATATATATATATATATATATATATATATATATATATATATATGCAAAGTAGACCACTTGGAAAAAGAAACTAACGAAGCAGAGCGCTTTCGTATATTACATCTTCAGTGCAACAAGTACTTGTTGCACTGAAGATGTAATATACGAAAGCACTCTGCTTCGTTAGTTTCTTTTTCCAAGTGGTCTACTTTGCATAAGTGAACACACGTACCCGTGTTCTTATTAGCATATATATATATATATATATATATATATATATATATATATATATATATATATATATACATAGGGTGATTGAAAAGTAACTTCTTATTCTTAAGTAACTGTAATTTGTCTCTGAACTATAATTTTTACAATAAATGAACATGAGGGGAAAGTGTATTGCATGGAGTTTTATTTCGAATTCGATATGGGCGCCAGCATTCACCACCAGCTTCTCAAGCCGACTGGGAACCGCATCACCTGATTTCACAAGAAACTCTTGTGGGATGGAAACACACGAATGTCGCAGTCTTCAGCAGAGAGTGTTTGGCAGTAATGCGGCTTCTAAGCATGCCATTTAAGCTAATTTTTAAGCACATTTCGTACACAGTGAAAGAAGAGCCCACTTTCCCTTGCTGCTTGTCGAATTAATTTTTTCGGGCTATGGGTAAACACTTTTTAACAATTCGCACTATCTCCGGGTCTCTGGAATTGGAAGGGCGACCTCCTCTTCGAGTATCAGCCTCAGATCCTGTGGCGATGAGTTTTGCATGACAATTCTTGATCGTCTTAGCATCAACTTAGCATGTCTTCCTTGAGTGATTCTCCACCATCTTTGCACTTGAACAACGAATCTCCAAACTTCGTAGCGTGCCGCTAGCTGGTTCCTGTAAGGTGAGACGTCCAGCCATTTGTGTAGGGCTTTGAAATTTCAAACAAATCATAGATCATCGGATTAAATCTTACCCTACAAGATAGAACATCCCTATAGCTAGTGAAGAAGGGTCTTGAACCCGAAATCGCGATCTAGCTAATATGACTACATACAGCCAAGTCATAAATTTCCTTTCTAAGGAACACAAATCTATAATGAGGTATATGGAAGATACCTTTAAGAAAATAATTAATGCAAAACTAGTCACCACTAGACACACACACACACACACACAGACACACACACACACACACACACACATATATATACATATATATATATATATATACATATATATATTTATTTATATATATATATATATGTGTGTGTGTGTGTGTGTGTGTGTGTGTGTGTGTGTGTGTGTGTGTGTGTGTGTGTGTGTGTGTGTGTGTGTGTGTGTGTGTGTGTGTGTGTGTGTGTGTGTGTATGTATATATATATATATATATATATATATATATATATATTCTTGTTTGTGTGTGTATTCCTATGTATTGTCCTTATGTCATGTAATTATGTATGTTGTGTTTTTGTACCTGAGTGTGCTAATATCATAATTCTTTTCCATACTTTTGTAATTAGTCTGTAATGTGTGTGGTTTGGTTTTGTCTTGCCTGGTCATTTTTTCTTTTCGTTTGCTCGGTGGGGTCCCCGAGTGGGGTCGCCGAGCAATGTTGTGGTGTACGTGCGTGCAAAGGGCATTGTACGATTGTCATGTATTGTACTTGTGAATAGATTGGGAAATATATCTTCCATTTTTGTATATAAATACTATGGAATCTATCTATATTAATTTATCAAAATTATTGTATTCATTGCATTTCCATGTGTCCATTTTGTGAGGGAACCATGCGGTTATGTATGCTTCCTGCCAAGCCAGGCTGCATCCACGCAATTTAGTTGCTAACTCGCCTCCAGGGAGTAAACGTGTATTATAATTGTGGTGCTTGTCGCCTTACATTGTTCAGTAATTATTTAGCTTCAATTAGCTGTGTTTTTGTAATTGTATACGTATAGCGTTATGCAGTTACAGGTATGAGATAAAGTGTAGTGTTCTAGTGATTTAAAATCAAAACAGTAGTCTCTTACTGTACTCCAAAGTTAGGAGTAATACTATAGGATAATCATAGTAAGCTACGTGTATTTAGTTTATTTAGTGACCGCTTTTGTTTCTTTTGTTGATTTATATTTTCTCTTTGCCGTTTGTATTACAGAAGGAGGAGCGAAATGTCTTGTGTAGGTTGTGTTAACCTGGAGGACCGTCTCAGGATGTGTGAGGAGAATATTCATCTTCTCAAGAGTGCGTTCTGTGAGAAGAGTGAATCTTCCCCACAACACAAAGATCGTTCCACATCTTCCACTTCTGCCACTGCCGTAAGCGAGTGGCGCTCCGTGGGGTCCTGTTTGTCGAGCCCGCGTTCGGTAATTGGGTGACCTGCGGAGCAACCGCTACCTCTAGACAATCGTTTTGTTCTGCTGGAAGATGAGATGGCTGAAAATCAAGAGTTGTTGGTGGTGGGGGACTCCATGGTGCGAGGCTATGACGACATCCTGCAGTGGAAAACTAAACAACGTTGTAAGCTTGTATGTCAGCCGGGCCATGGTATCGCCGATTATACTCAGACCATCAGAGAGCAAAGGCGGACGAACATGGTTACGATTGTTCATGCGGTAAGTAACGATGTGGGTGGGGTGATATCAGAGGAACTTGTTCGGAATTACTAGGTGGGAGCCGCTACGTAATCTGTGGGACCCTTCCGAGGATCTACGCTGGCTCGTTTGGGAACAGTGGAGCCATAGGGATCAATGAGAGCATATCACAGTTGTGTATGCAACTGGGATCTTGATGTTTGGTATCTCTTTTCCAGGCATCATGACCTTTATGCTTTTGATAGGATCCACCTTACTCGCATAGGCAAAGATGTTCTTACAAATTTCATGGTGGGAGTTTATAATGAACTAGTTCCTTTTTGGGGGTAGAAACTCAAAGGAAAAAAGAAATGGTGTAATGGGGATAACAGAGTAAGGCGAAGCAATAATGTTGAGCAATATGTCAGTGTATGACAAAATGTTATTCTAGAATATGATGTCGGTAGAGGACAAAATATTACATTAGGATTTAATGCCAATGAAGGACAAAATGTCACGATGGGATATAATGATAGTGAAGAACAATATATTGCGGCAGGATATCATGTCAGTGAAGGACAGAATATCGCTTTAAGAAGTGATGCCGGACAGAATGTCAACAAATGACAGGTGGCAAGGTGTTCATAAGAGACCAAATGACCGTGGGAACCAGATGTCCGTGATGGGGCAAATGTCCATGAGGCACTGAGGGTCAATGAAGGACCAAATCTCAATATGGAGCAATGTATCAATAAAGAACAAAATCATAATGTAAGGCATGATGTTGAAAATCAAAACGAGTCAAAAAGAAATAATTATGATTTTCTTAAAACCATGTACTTAAATGCTTGTAGTATTAAGAAGAAATTCCATGAAGTCCATGCGTATGTCAAAAGCGAAATCTCGACATGATAGGAATAACCGAGACATGGTTAAATGGTAAAGAGTTTGAAGCCGAATTTATTATTGCGGGGTTTACACACTTCCATCAGAGTAAAAACCACAAGAAAGGTGGAGGTGTCCTGTTGTGCGTTAAAAGCAATATCCATGCCTGTGTTTTAGAGAAAATGAAACAGGGTGCATATGATAATTTGTGGGTAGAAGTAAAAGATGTATAGAACATGGCTTGATAGATTTTCTCGGCGACAATTACTTAGTTCAGCATGTAAAAGAGCCCACAAGACTTGAGAATTTACTCGATGTATTGATCACTAGCCACGAAAGCATGAATACCGATGTAGAAGTCGGTGAGATCATTGCAAGTAGTGATTACAACTTAGATTCAAACTTCTAAAAAAAAAAGTTAGAAGAGATACTTGTGTATCTAGAATACCCGATTTCAGTAAAGCTCAGTTCATAGGACTACGTCAGGAGTTTCAGGTAACAAATTGGGAGGAAAAATTAAGCGACAAGACCTAATCAGATGTGTGAAATCTTTAAAAATACTCTTATTAAAATAATTCATACTTACATCCCGTTTAAGGGTAGACGCCCTCCAAATCAGGCTCGCCCAGAATGGCTTGCCAAAGAAATTGAAAAATATATATATATATATTGCTAAAAATTACAAGTAGTGATTACAACTTAGATTCAAACTGCTAAAAAAAGTTAGAATAGATACTTGTGTATCTAAAATACCCGATTTCAGTAAAGCTCAGTCATTAGGAATCATATTAATCTACTATTATCTGCTGAAGGTCAACTTGAATATTCAAATGAAGAAAAATGTGATATTTTACACAGCTATTTTAGCTCAGTATTTGTAAACAAAGCACCTCAAAGTGAACTCCAAATCGAAACACGTGAAAAGTCTGGGGTGAACTTACTACGGTGAATATAACAAAAGAAAAATCTAAAGGTGTATAGAAAAACTAAAAGTTAATAAACCACCAGGACCTGACAGTTGGCCTCCAAGAATCATAGAGGTAATGAAAAATAAGATTGTTATTCCGTTAGAAATTATTTTCAAGAAATCCATCATATCCGGAGTAAAGGTGACAAAAAGAAACCAAATAACTACAGGCTTGAAAGTATTGTTAATGTATACTAATAAAGAGAAGTTTAGAGTATACTAATAATGAGAAGTTTAGAATATACTAATAATGATAAGTTTAAAATATACAAATAATGACAAGCTTAGGAGGTACTATCAATAATGACTTTAATGTCTACTAATGATGAAAATAATTACAAGTTGAAAAGGCACTATTAGTCATAATTTCATTGTGTACTAATAAAGGAAAGTTTAGTATATACTAATAATGACAAATGTAGATTATTCTAATACTGACAAAGTTAGGATGTACTGATAATGAAAAGCATAGATTTTACTAATAATGGCTAGTATTAATGATAACTTTAATGTGTAGCAATAATAAAAAGTTTCAAATATACTAATAAGTTTAGAAGGTACATGTTTAGAATATACTAATAATGGTAAGTTTAGAATACACTATTAATAATAACTTTAAGTTGAACTGTATTTGGGAAATATTAATGATAACTGATATACACTAATAATGACAAGTTTAGAATATACTAATAATGAAAAGTTTAGAATATACTAATAAAGAAAAGTTTATAAGGTACTATTAATGATAAGTTTAATGTGTACTAATAATAAACATATTTAAAATACAGTAATAATGATATATTTAAAGTATACTAATAATGACAAACAGGAAACCCACAGTTGGAGAAAATTAACATCGAATAAAGAAGAATCCTATGTTTCGGCTATCAACTGTAGCCCTCTTCAGGAAAGTACATAAGACAGAGGACAGAGTGGACTTATCATAAGTCCCCTCTGTCCTCTGTCTTATGTACTTTCCTGAAGAGGGCTACAGTTGATAGCCGAAATATAGGATCCTTCTTTATTCGACTGTGGGTTTCCTGGGTGTCATTTACAAATGTGCTACTATATTTCTAGTTAGAAAATAATAATGACAAGTTTAGAATATATCAATAATGAAAAATTTATAATATGCTTATAAATACAGGTTTATACTAATAAGAAGAAGGTACTATTAAAAATGGGTTTAACGTGTGTTAATTATAACAAGTTTATAAGTATTATTAATTATGTATTATGACAAGATTAGAATATACTAATATAGACAAGTTTATAATATACTGATAGAAAATACTATTAGAATATACAAATAACAAAAAGATAGAATATAATAATAATGACAATTTTTTAATACAATAATAATGATAAAGAACATACAAATAATGAAAAATTAGAATGTACAGATAATGAAAATGTAGAAGGTAGTATTAATGATAGCTTTCATCTGTACTAATAATGACAAATATACAAATAAGGTAAGATAAAAGGTAAGATAAGGTAATAAGGTAAAAATAAGGTAATAAGGTAATAATAAGGTAAGATAAATGATAGCTTTAATGTGTTCTAATAATGAGATGTTTAGAAGATACCATTAATGATAACTTTAAGGTGTTCTGATAATGACAAGTTTAGAAAATACTAATAGTGACAAGTTTAGAAGATACTTTTTATGATACTATTGAATGTGTTGTAATGATAATTTTAGTATATTGACAAGTTTTCAAGGCAATACTAATATCAAGTTTAGAAAAGACTATAAATGATAAATATAATGTGTACTAGTAAAAATAAGGTTAGAAGGTACTCTTTGTTATAACTTTAATGTCTGCTAATAATGACAAGTTTCCAAGGTACTAGTAATAACACGTTTAGAAGGTACTATTAATTATAACTTTAATGTGTATTAGCAATGACAAGTTTTGAACGTACTCATAATGAATACTTTCGAAGGTACTATTTAATGACTTTAATGTGTACTAATAATGGCAAGTTTCTACTAATGCTAACTTTAATGTGTTCTAATAATGACAAGTTTAGAAATTACTATTAATGATAATTTCAATGTGTACTAATAATGAACGCTTTGGAGGGCACTTGAGAAGGTACTATTAATGATAAATAATTTGTACTGATGATAACATGTTTAGTAGGTACTAATAATGACAAGTTTGGGAGGTGCTATTAATGATAACTTCAATGTGTACCAATAATGACAAGTTTGGAAGGTACTATTAATGATAACTTCAAGGTGTACCAATAATGACAAGTTTTGAATATACTAATAATTTCAAATTTAGAAGGCACTATTAATGAAAGTTTTAATGTGTACTAATGATGAGAAATTTAGAAGGTACTATAATGGCAGGTTTAGAAAATATTATTGACAACAATATAGTAATAATGACAAGTTTGGAATATACTAATGATAACATGTTTAGAAAGTACTTATGATAACTTTAACCTTTACTATTAATGACATTTTTAGAACATACCAATAAAGACAATTTTAGAATGTACCAACAATGACAAGTTTGGAATATCATAATAAAGACAAGTTTAGAACATACCAATAATGACAATTTTAGAACATACTAATAATGATGAATTTAGATGTAATAATAATGATAATTTGAAATATACTAATAATAATAAGATGAAAATATACTAATAATAGCAACATTAAAGTATACTAATAATGACAAGTTTAAAATACTGCAATAATGACAACTTTAATGTCTTCTAATATAAGCAAGTTTAGAATATACCAATAATGACAAGTTTAGAAGGTACTAATAATGACAATTTTAGAGTATTTTAATAATGAAAAGTTGAGACTAATAATGACAAGTCTAGAATATAACAATAATGACAAGTTTAAAGTATTCTAATGATGACAAATACTATAAAATAATGACAAATTTAGAATGTACTAATGAGAAACTTAGAATATACTTATAATGACATTATTATTACGAGTTTAAAATATATTAATAATGACAAGTTTAGAAAATATATTAATGATAACTTTAATGTGTACTAATAATTACAAGTTTAGGATATACCAATAATGCTAAGTTTAGAACATGCTAATAATGAAAATTTAGAATATACAGATAATGACAGGTTTAGAATATACTAAAATAACTAGTTTAGAATATTCTAATAATGAGAAGATTACAATATACTAATAATGACACGGTTAGAATATACTAATAATGACAAGTTTAGAATGTAATAGTTATAATTAATAGTACCTTATAAACTTGTCATTGTTAGTTTTAAACTTCTCCTTATTACTATATGATAAACTTGTTAGTAGTTTATAGTAAGCTTGTCCAAAGTTTGTCATTACTAGTATATTTGAAATGTGACATTATTCGTATATTCTAAAGTTGCCATTATTAGTATATTCTCAACTTGTCATTGTTAGTAACCATTAAAATGTCATTAATAGCACTTTGTAAGATTATCGTTATTAGTGTTTTTTAGAATTCACACATAAAAGTTATCATGAACCATACCTTCTAAGCTTGTCATTAATAGTGTGGCATGAGTAAAAAGCCACCGCCAAGAGTGGCGTTACTATTTCTATGGTAGCGTCTCGCGTTGGGTCACGTGCACCCGCGTTAGGTTGGCGTGGGACGCGACCTAGTATTTACTATTATTCTGCGGCGCGTCATCACGTGACCCAGATGCTAGCAACTGATTGGCAGACGCGCTAGGGACGCTCAGGGCGACTAGCCAGCGGCCAGACAATAGCAGACTCTCACTGACTACGCTACTAGACAGACGTGGGTCAAGTGGGGTGCTGGTTACAGGACACAAAGAGTAAGTGTGGTATTCTATTCACAGTGCCGATTAGTTCTCTCCCCTATTAAGCCTCCGATACACATTTCATATTCTGTGCTACATAATAAAAGAGCCAACACATTCTACGTGTTTTAGTCATTTAGCCTAACCATTCGGACGCGTTACTATAGTGGTGGCAAGCGGTGGTTAGAGTTTGACTAACTCGTGTACACGTACCCATTCCTATTACTCAGTGAACATACATACAAATTACAAAGTCCACACTCTCCAAATACTCAGTGCACACACAGGAGTGCTAGCTAGAGCTAGGCCGGTTATTTCATTGCCATGTCGCGGCGTACTAGCGTACCCGTCAGCCACCAGACAAGGGCACTGCAGGCTGCTGCGGACGTCCCAATCTTTATTTTTCTCTGGGATCAACCATCATCCCACTACCAATCTGCCTCCTTGCACGGGTGCGCAATCATGGCTCGCCCTGCTAGATTAAAGGTGGTCCCCAGAGATCCCTGTGGCGGCCAAGATTGCTGTAACTCAGCAGAATACAGCCGGCGATTGCTGCTCGCCTGGTATAGGGTCGGCATCTTTTTGCTATACGATGCACGGCCGCGGACGCATGTTTTCAATCTCGCGTTCCGATACTTTTTGCTATACGATACCCGGCCACGGACGCCTTTTCCCACTCAACTTCACAATCACATAACATTTCCACTGTACACAGAGTCCCAGGCTCTTCCTCTCCTCGCAATCTGCGGGAGTCAGAGACACCCTCTCGCTATTTGCAAGAGGTGGAGGTGCGCCCTCGTCATGAGTGAGAGATCGCAACGCGGCCTCACGAGGAAGCCATGCACTCGACTCACAGACATGGGGGACAAAGGAACACGTGGAAGCGTCCCCGGGGCCGTGGTAATCGCAATAGGTGGCGTCCATACTGCACCCATTGCAAGACAGCAGGACACGCGACTGATGTGTGTTATTATAGAACACGCGGTCGACCTACCACGTGTTGTAAGTCTTGCGGGGGTGCAGGGCGGATTAGGGAGACTGAGTTTAATGTTGGTCATGAGGCTCAGAGGGGTCTCGCAGCGAGTGGCTCGTCAAAAGACGGCCAGCGCAGGAGTGTCCACAATCCAAGGTGATGGTTGAGCAGCAGTCGGCAGTGCAAATTGTTCACGTCGATTTAGCTAGCTCCCGTACGCCGAGTGGAAGCTTAGCCATGGTCGCAGTTACCTTGTTAGAGCCACTCGCTCGTAGGTCTGTTTGTGCTCTCTTGGACACGGGAGCGGCGGTGTCTCTTATCCATAAGAGCATTTTGCCTACCGCCATGGAAGGCTCCCAGATCGGTACCACTAGAATCATAGTGGCCGACGGTTCGGAGATGCCAAATCTTGGCAAGGTAGATGTTCCTTTTGATCTAGCTGGTTTTTCGTTCCACCATCCTTTCTTTATCATCCCTGCTGAAGGTTTGCCGGCCAAAATTATCTTAGGGTTTGATTTCCTCGCGGCGCACAAAGTGACGTTGACGTTGAGTCCTTTAACATTCCAAGTTAAGGGCAAGGATATTTCCGTAATCCTTGCGGGGACGGCTCAGCACTCACCGCCATTCATCGCCGTGTGCGAGGAGCGTCATAGTTTCCAGCGGGAAAGTGAAACTCCCACTTTCCCGGTTAAGTCAATCGAACATCAGTGGGTGCCGGGGTTCTCAGGAGGAACCGTAGGATTGATGCTCGAGAGGGCAAACGAGCTCGCTCCCGCAGGTCAGGCTTTCTCGGCGCTGTTTACAGCACGCCCATATGCCGAAGGCGCCAGCCTGCTAGGCCAGGGAGTAGTGGAGCTGATCAGGGTGGAAGATGGCAAGGCATGGTGTAAAGTTCCATTCCTGAACTTGGGCCCGGACACCCATGAGGTTCGTAAAGACCAGGTGGTCGGAGACATTTCCCTCTTAGGGGAGATTGCGCCGATAGACGGTGGAACTAACGTCTCGGTGGGAATGGTCCAGGCGTCTAACGTAGTGGATGGCTCTCGCGAACACAAGTTACGATTGGAAGTAGGGAAAATTTTCCCTAATAGGCATGGCAGGGAAAGTATGGCTCTGACCTCTTTAGTGGTCAAATATGCCGATGTTTTTGCCTTACCGGGGGATCCACTTACCGTGACGCCTCACTTCCTACACGAGATTCGGACATTTGGACCGCCAGTCTACCGCAAATCTTATCCCTTCCCTGAGAAGTATAGAGGTGAGATTAGAGACCTCATTGGGGATATGCTCAGTAAGGGGATCATTCGCCCATCTCGTTCTCCTTAAAATGCTCCTATTGTTCCGGTTGTGAAGGATAAAACCCTTCGTCTTTGTCTTGATTTTCGTGCTCTAAATAGACACGTGGTTGATGATAGGTTCCCTCTCCCCCATATAGATTCCATGCTGCGCAGTCTCGGCTCCAGCGTCATCTTCGCTCTGCTTGACTTAAAGCAGGGCTATCTCCAGATCCCACTGATGGAAAGCAGCTGCGAGAAAACGGCATTCTCGACTCCCGAAGGGCATTACGACTTCACGTCTCTCCCCTTCGGGTTAAAGGACGCTCCATCCTGTTTTCAAAGGGTGATGAACCAGGTACTAGCGGGGCTGTTAGGGGTCAGTGCGATGGTGTACATGGACGATATAATTGTTCTGGGTACGTCCTGGGTCGACCACCTCAAGAATCTTGAGGATGTCCTTAGGAGGTTGCAGGAGGCAAACCATTCATTGAGGCTGGAGAAATGTCATTTCTTCCAGAAGGAGGTCACTTACCTAGGCCATGTAATACCCCAGGAAGGGATAAAGCCCCAGCCAGAGAAAGTCCAAGCTATCAAAGCTTTCCCCCGGCCAACGCGTCGGAAAGAGTTGCTTTCCTTTTTGGGATTGGCGGGATATTACCGCAAGTTCATTCCTAACTTTGCTGATATTTCGTTGCCCCTGGTAGATATGACAAAGGGTGACGTCGCAGGGAAGCACAACAATCGTGTGCTTGGTACGTGGACACCTCCTCAGTTGCATGCGTTTGAGTCCCTCAAACATCATTTGTCATCAACGGTGGTCCTTCCTTACCCCAACTTTTCCAAACCGTTCTTACTCACCACCGATGCTAGTGCCTCGGCTATCGGGGGGGTGCTTCAGCAAGAGGGCGAAGGAGGTGCGAGACGTCCACTCTCGTACTTCAGTCGCACGCTGAACACGCATGAGAGACGGTACAGCACCGTGGAGAGAGAAGCGTTAGCGGCAGTGTAGAGTCTCACGGTTAACCGCCCACTAATCATGGGCTACCCTGTCCGGTTGGTGAGTGATCACAGGCCATTGGTCTGGCTCTTCACTGTTAAGGGCACGAACACTAGGATCCTCCGGTGGCAAATGGCCATCGCCGACTTCGACATCCAGGTAGAGTACATACCCGGGAGACTGAACATTGTTGCGGACGCATTCTCTCGGATACGGGGGCTGACCACCCTATAGATGACTTCATAGTTTCGGCCGTAACCATAGGTGGCCGAAGGAACTCATGCACAAATACTGATGAGGATACCATCACTTGGAACCAGGTTGAGATCCGAAAGGATCAGGATGCACACCCTGATTGGGGTCGAGTGAAACAGTACCTCAAAGGAGTGACGTCAGAAGTGCCAAAGATCCCGCGCCTAAGAGTGCCAATCGGGGAGTTCCGACTCCTCCCCGACGGACTCCTATATCATGCGCGTAGGAATGCATACCAGTTGGAAGAGCTTCGCCTGGTATGCCCTGATGGAGCAAAGGCGGCAGCGTTACGTATCGCTCATTGCCTTCCGATGGCGGGCCATGGCGGAATCCAAGTTACTCTGGAACGCCTACAGAAGTTTGCATTCTGGCCTAAGATGTCGGAGGATGTGAAGGATTTTATAAAAAAAAAATGCAAAATCTGCATTACTTGCAGCTCCACTTAGACAGTTTCCTGACGTGAAAGCTCCATTTGAGAGAGTACACGTTGATCTCGTTGGCCCACTAACCACCATGCTAAATGGTGCGAAGTACATCCTGACCGTAGTCGATGTGCTAACCCGCTTCCTGGTCGCTGTACCTATAAATTCAAAGGAAGCGAGGACAGTAGCCCGATCCTTTTTACAAAACGTCCTGGCCATACATGGCGCTGCAAGGCAGGTAATCTCAGATGGCGGTGGTGAATTCATGAACGAGACGTTCAAAGAGGTGATGGCGATGGCAAACATCAGCCACCACAAAATCACCCCTATGCATCCCTCGAGTAATGGCATAGTTGAAAGGGTAAATGGTACAATTATAAAGATCTTACGGTCCCTAGTTCAGGATAATCAAACCGGCTGGGACCAGATGCTTTCTCTGGCGGTGTTGGCGTACAATTCCGCGTACCATAGAGTCCTCAGAGATTCCCCTTATTTCCTCCTTTTTCACAGAGACCCTGTCCTACCTATAACTGAGTTCACCAGGCCAAGTGCCCCTTGGTACAACGCCGAAAACCTTGCAGCCGAAACAATGGCGTTAGCAAATGCATGTTTCGACAGGTGCCAAAGGTTCATAGAGGCTGCCACTATTGACAGGCACACGAAACGGCCCAGGGCTAGAGTAAAGCAGCTCGCCCTTGGTGATAGAGTGTACATAACCACAAAACCTAGACAGGGGGTGTCAAAGAAACTGCAGCCATTGTACCAAGGCCCCTATAGAGTAATCAGAAGGGTGAGCGATGTCATTTATGCCATCAAGCATATCAAGTCGGGACGTGAGTTCTGTGTCCACACGGACCGGATCAAACCCGAGGGCAATCTCTTTGTGTGTGAGAATAAAAACGTACGACGCGCATTCCCCACACATGAGCAAGAGGTTACAGACCTACTACAGGATGTTGATGGTTGCACTAACCCTGAGTAGCGAGTCTGACCCCTCCGAGTGACAACACTCGTGAGAAGGATTTCATGAGGTTACAGACTTACTACAGGATGTTGATGGTTGCACTAACCCTGAGTAGCGAGTCTGACCCCTCCGAGTGCCAACACTCGTGAGAAGGATTTCAAACCTACCATCAGAGTAGAGACTTTCTCTTCGCACCTGCCGTCATTTGGCAGCGATCAGGTACATATTAGTTTTCTTGCTTGGCATTATTTCCCCTAGTGTCTGAAATATTTCATGATAATAATGTTGTTGTATATACATATTCCTTAGGAGTGTGATCCACTCGTTACCCCCCCCCCTCTTCTGTGCAAAGTTTCTGCCGCTGCTCATTTTTACAGCTCTGCAAAGCATAAGTCTGTAGCAGGCAGCTCAATGCCTTGTGGCATGAAGCGGTTGGAGCTCCGCAGACCGTCGACAGGATGAACCAGCACTTGCCCGCAAACGCACTAGGTTGACGGAAGACATTTGGATTAGACACAGCCCTGTGACCTCTCCGTGTACAACATCCACGTAAGTTGGAACCTGTCATGTCCATATTTTTTCTTTCTTTCCCTTTTCAGTTGTGCACACATTCCCCATTTGTGACAATATCAATATACTTCCTTCGCAACCTGCCTCGGTTGCATGACAGCTACCTCCCCCCCCCCGGGACAAGATTCTGCTGTTGTTGCATTTTACAGGTTACCCGTTTCTGCCGGACGTGGGACGTAGAACACCTCTCAGATGACGAGAGGGCTAAGCACCGCCAAGTGCAGGACACCAGCCTTTTCTCGTGACAACCCCATCGCCTGCAGAGGGGCAGAAGCCCTTGTATCTTTATTTCCCTTTTTTTTTCTGTTCGTTGGCATTTTGCCGCGGAGGGTTTTTTCATCGTAGTGATTGACGTAACTAGGCGACCCATCGTCGTGGACCACCTCTTCACGTCGTACACATCGGTTTTTCCCTCACGCTGAATTGTATTTGTGTTTCGGTGGCTGTCGCTGACTTTTTGTTGGCAGGGGGAGGGATGTGGCATGAGTAAAAAGCCACCGCCAAGAGTGGCGTTACTATTTCTATGGTAGCGTCTCGCGTTGGGTCACGTGCACCCGCGTTAGGTTGGCGTGGGACGCGACCTAGTATTTACTATTATTCTGCGGCGCGTCATCACGTGACCCAGATGCTAGCAACTGATTGGCAGACGCGCTAGGGACGCTCAGGGCGACTAGCCAGCGGCCAGACATATATATATATATATATGTATATATATATATATATATATATATATATATATATATATATATATATATATATATATATATATATATATATATATATGAGTATATTCTAGTTTTTTTTAATTGTAGATATTGATGTTATTTTTTATAATTGGTATATTCTGAACTGGTCTGTATTAGTATATTCTAAACATGTCGTTATTAGTACACATTAAAGTTACCATGTCGTTATTAGTACACGTTAAAATTATCATCTTTTAGTATATTCTAGACTTGGGATTATAACTATATTCTAAACTTGTCGTTCTTAAGTTTTCAATATCAGTACACATTAAAATTTTCATTAATAGTACCTAATTCTAAAGTTGTTATATATAGGACATTATGAACTTGTCATTATTTGTAGACATTTATCATTAAACTTGTCATTATCAGTATATTCTATAGTTGTCATTGTAATTATATCCTAAATTTGTTATTATTAGTATAGGTACACATTAAAGTTATCATTAATGGCATTTTGTAAACGTGTCATTAGTAGTAATTTCCAAACTAGGAAAGTTAAAGTTATCATTATTAGTACCTAAACTTGTCATCGTTAGTACATATTATTCATCATTAATAGAAATTTCTAAGCTCGTCATTATCAGAATATTCTAAACTTGTCATTTTTGTGTATTTTAACCGTGTCCTTATTAGTGTATTCTAAACTTGTTATTCTAGTATATTAACGTGTCATTATTAGTATATTCTAAATTTTCATTATTAGTGTGTTTTAAACTTAACATTATTGGTCTTTTCTAAAGTTGGAATTATGGGTATAAAGCGAAGTTATTATTCATATATCTTCTAAACTTTGTCATTATTAGTTTATTTTAAAATTTTTATTATCAGTGTATTCAAAATTGGTAATTTTAAGTATATTTTAGAATTTCTCGTTATCAACATTATTAGTATATTCTAAGCTTTTCTTTATTGGTATATTCTAGTATATTCACTATTAGTACACATTAAATTTATCATTAATAGTATATTCAAAACTTGTCATTATTAGTATATTCTAAACTTGTTATTAGTTGTATATTCTAAACTTGTATTTTTAGTGTTATTATTAGTATATTCTAAACTTGTTATTTCAGTATATTCTAAACGTGTAATTATTAGTATTTTCTATATTTTCATTATTAGTATGTTCTAGATTTAACATTATTGGAATATTCTAAATTTGTAATCATTAGTTCACATTAAAGTTATTATTAATATATCTTCTAAACTTGTCAGTATTAGTATATTTCGTACTTGTTATAATGACATGTTTAGAATATACTAATAATGACAAGTTCGGAATATACAAATAATAAGAAAAATTGAATCTAGTATTAACTAATTTCAATATGTACAATAATAAAAACATTAGAATATATTAACTAAGTTTAGAAGGTATCTTTAATGTGTACTAATAATTTTTTAATGTAGTATTAACTAACTTTAATATGTACAATAATAAAAACATTAGAATATACTAACTGTAATAAGTTTAGAAGGTATCTTTAATGTGTACTAATAATGACAAGATTAAAAGATACAACTTATGAAAATTTTTATGTGTACTAATAAAGACAAGGGCAGAAGACAGTATTGATATATTCTTTAATGTGTAATAATAATGACAAGTTTAGAAGGTACTAATTATGACAAGGTACTATGAAGGATAACATGAATGTGTATTAACAATGACATATTTAGAGGGTACTAATAATGAGAAAGTAGTATTAATGATAACTTCAATATGTATTTAGAGTTACAAGGTGTCAATAATGACATGTTTACAAGGTACTATTAATGATCAATCTAATGCGTTCTAATAATTACAAGTTTAGATTGTGCAAATAATATCAAATTTAGAAGCTATTATTGATGATATCTGTTTACTAATAATGACAGGTTTAGAATATACTAATGATTGTAAATTTAGAAGATACTATAAATGATATCTTATAAGTGTATAATAATGACATGTTTAGAAGGTATAGTAATGATAACTTTAATGTGTACTAATACTGACAAACTATAATGTACAATTAATGAAATCTTTAATGTGTACTAAAATAACAAATTTAGATGGTACTATTAAAGACAACTCCAATCTATACTTGTAATGACAAGTTTAGAATATGCTAACAATGTAAAAATTGGAAGGTACTATTAATGATAAATTTAATGTGTATCAACAACGAGAAGTTTAGAAGGTATTAATAATGAGAAGTTTAGAAAGTACTTTTAAGATAACACTAATGTGTACTAGTTTAGAATATTCTTATGATGACAAGTTTAGAATAAACCAATAATGGCAAGTTTAATATATACTAATACATTTAATAATATACAGTTTAGAAGGTACATAACTTTACTGTGTACTATTAGTGAAATAATAATAATTACAAGTTGAAAAGGCACTATTAATCATAACATTAATGTTTACTAATAATGCAAAGTTTAATATATATTGATAATGACAAGTTTAGAATATACTAATAATGGCAAGTAATAATAACCTTAATGTGTACAAATAATGTTAAGTTTAGTTTAGATAACTTTATTGTGTACATATACAGACAAGTCTAGAAAATACAAATAATGACAAGTTATTGATAACTTTAATGGGTACTAATAATAACAAGTTTAGGATATACTTACAATGAGAACTCTTCAATATACTAATAATGACAAGTTTACAAGTAACTATTAATGATAAATGTGTACTAATAGTGACAAGTTCATAATGTGCTAAATATATCAAATTTAGAACCTAATAGTAATGATAAGTTTATTAGGCACTATTAATGACAATTTGAATATGTACTAATAATGAACATTTAAGAATATACTATTATTAACAAGTTTAGAAGGTACTATTAATAATTAAATTAACGTTTGATAATAATGGTAAGTTTAAAATATACTAATAATGACAATTCTAGAATATACTAATAATGAAAGTTTAGAATATACGAAAATGACAAAATTACGATAAGTTGATAATTACAAATTCAGAATATACTAAAAATGGCATATTTAGGATATACTAATAATAAGAAGTTTAGAATATTCAAATAGACAAGTTTAGAATATAATTTAGAATATAATTTATAATATAATATAATATAATTTATAATACAATATAATATAATTTAGAATATAATTTAGAATATAATAACAAGTTTAGAACATAGTAAAAAAAAGACAAGGTACTATTAATGATAACTAATGTGTACTAATAATGCCATGTTTAGAATATGCTAATAATGACCAGTTCAAAATATGCTAATAATAAAAATAAGATTGAATGTAGTATTAACCATAACTTCAATATGTACAATAATAAAAAGGTTAGAATATGCTAATTATACAAAGATTTTAAAACCCCACTAAACCCCACTTATGGGGCTTTTTAGGATTATATTGTTTCATTCCTGGTTTTCCTTTGAATGGCACAATTTGCTCATCTATACATAGCATCTGCTGTTGAGGTATTGCCTGAAACTTTGAAAGTAAATAATCAACTAGAGGCCATATTTTGAACAACTTATCCCTATTTATATCATTATAAGGAAGCATCATGGAATTGTCATTGAAGTGGATGTTGTGTTTTATCTTTTCCCACCTTTTACAGGAAAACACATCAGCCACTTGTGAAATTGTAGCGGAAGCAGCCCAAAACATTTGGGTTCTAGGTAGACAAAATATAGACATGTAAAATATTGTACCAATGAACTGCTCTAACTCCTCTTTAGTGAGATTGAGTGGTCATTTAGGATTTAGCTGAACTGCAAATAAATTTGATTGATCAACAATGTGTTGTAAGAGACAGTCGTCAAAAAAGTATTTGAAATACTGGTATGGTGTCTGTAATGAAGTGGATTCAGGAAGAGATCTCTTCCACACTGGGACTTCTTTAGCACTGTGACTCGTTTCAACTGTCCTCCATAAAGGTAATCTTTCTTTAGACTGTGATACAACTGGAATACCCTCATCATTGGACTCACCATCTGCAACCAATTGCAAAAACTATGTGAACTGCATCTCTTCTGTGTCATTTTATGCATAGAAGAAAATACCAGTTTTAGCCATGTTGTTGGATTTGCATTGTATGGTAAATAGATTATCCTTGAGAAGGCTAGACATGTAAACTCTTACCAGTGTCAGATTCTTCAGATTCTTGAAAATCATTTACAATTGGAATATCAGCATCTTCATCTGAGGAATCTTCCTCAATTTCAATTTAATTTTCAAAAATAGTGTTATTTTCATGTCTCTTGGAATAAAAAAAACTGGGGGTTCATTATGAAGTAAATCCTATTATCTATACATGCAACCTGGAAGGAGAAAGTTAGATCTGTCTGGAGATTTTGACAAAATATTTGAAACTATGCACAATGAAAGGAGTTTAAGATTTCTAATTTGTTGCTTGTTTAGCCTATAACCCCATATATAAATTCATAATAAATAATAAAGAAACAGATGGAATAGTGTAAAAAGGAATATCTTATTTCTTTACAGTGATAGAAAACACACACACACAAAAAAAAAAGGAATTAGGTATGTTTGTCATAGTATGTCCCAAAACATTTCCATTTTCTTTTATCATTAAATCCATTTTCATTAGTAACTAATTTCAATTAAACTATAACATAATGAAGTACTCCAAAATATTGCAAAATTTGTAACCAAAATGTAGAATGTTACACAAAGTTACATGGTATGTGTGCAAAATGTCACAAACCTATGAATGATTCTAATGGGCTGATATTTTAACTTTAATGTGTACTAATAATGAGAAGTTTACAAGGTGCTAATAATAACACGTTTAGAAGGTACTTTTAATTATAACTTTAATGTGTACTAGCAATGACAAGTTTAGAACGCACTCATAATGAAAACTTTAGTAGGTACTATTAATAATAACTAATGTGTACTAAGAATGACAAGTTTATACGTTTCTACTAATGCTAACTTTAATGTGTTCTAATATTAATAATAAGTTTAGAAATTACTATTAATGATAACTTTAATGTGTACTAATAATGAGCACTTTAGAAGGCACTAATAATGTCAAGTTGAGAAGGTGCAATTAACGATAACTCTAATTTGTACTAATAATAACATGTTTAGTAGGCACTAATAATGACAATTTTGGAAGGTACTGTTAATGATAACTTTAACATGTACCAAATATGACAAGTTTTGCATATAATAATATCAAATTTAGAACGCACTACTAATGACAGATTTAATGAGAAGTTTAGAAGGTAATATAAAGACTAGTTTAGAAAATATTCTTTACAACAATATATTAATAATGACAAGTTTGGAATATACTAATAACAACATGTTTAGAAAGTACTACCAATGAAAACTTCAATGTTTACTATCAATGACATTTTTAGAACATACCAATAAACACTATTTTAGAATGTACTAATAATGACAAGTTCAGAATATCATAATGAAACAAATTCAGAAAGTACTACTAATGATAACTTTAATGTTTACTATTAATGACATTTTTAGAACATACCAATAAAGACAATTTTAGAATGTACTAATAATGACACGTTTAGATTATTATGATAAAGACAAATTCCAATAAATTCCAATAAAGACAATTTTAGAACATAGTAATAATGATGAATTTAGAATATAATAATAATGACATGTTTGATATATACGACTAATAATATGAAAATATACTAATAATAAAAACATTAAAACACCGCACAAATGACAACGTTAATGTCTATATATGCAAGTTTAGAAAATACCAATAATGACAAGTTTAGAATACTCTAATAATAAAAAGATTAGCATATAACAATAATAACAAGTTTAAGATATCATAATAATGACAAATTTAGAATATACTTATAATGAGAAATTTAGAATATACTTATAATGACATTATAATTACAAGTTTAGAATATGCTAATAATGACAAGTTTAGAAGATACATCAATGATAACTTTAATGTGTACTAATAGTTACAAGTTTAGGATATATCAATAATGTTGGTTTTGAATATAATAATAATGAAAATTTAGAATATACTAATATTGATACGTTTAGAATATACTTAAATAACTAGTTTAGAATATTTTAATAATGAGAAGATTAGAATATACTAATAATGACACGGTTAGAATATACTAATAATGATAAGTTTAGAATATTCAATAATGACTATTAGTGATAGTTACTAATGTTACTAATGATACTATGAATGATAGCTTTAATGTTACTAATGATACTATGAATATACTAATAATGACACGGTTAGAATATACTAATAATGACAAGTTTAGAATATTCTAATAATGACTATTAGTGATAGCTTTAATGTTAATAAAAGTTTAGAATATTCTAATAATGACATATTTAATAATGACAAATTTAGAATGTACAATCAATGATAACTTTCATGTGTACGAATAATAAAAATTTAGAATATACTAATAATGACATGTTAGAAGATACAATTAATTATAGTTTTCATGTGTACTAATAATAACAAGTTTAGTATATATCAATAATGACAAGTTTAGAATATACTGAAAATGACAAGTTTGGAGTATAGTAATAATGACAAGTTATACAAGTTATATACTAATAACGATATGTTTGAAATATATTAATCACGAGAACTTTAGAACAAACTAATAATCACATGATTAGAAGGTACTATTAATTATAACTTTAATATTTTCTATTAATTATAATTTTAGAATATACAAATAATAACAAGTTTAGAACTTACTGTTAATGGTAACTTTAAAGTGTACTGATAATGACAAATTTACAATTCATTAATAATGACTACACAACACCACAGTCGGACTAAAGAAAGATTGCTAACTGCAAACCTCTTTAGTAGTGCAAAGTAGAAGGAGCATGTTATCTTAAAAAGTGACCTCATAGAAAAAAAGTGAACTTGGAAAATAAAAAATGTCACTATGGTGATGACATTAGGTCGGTTCAAGAGGAGAAGTTCTAGAAATTTTATTTTGTAAAAATTAATCCTGATATTAACCCTTTGGGATATTCATACTGAGCAAATATTCAATTAATGTAGATTCCACCGTTTTCCATCTGAACTATTATGGTAACGCGTCCGAATGGTTAGGCTAAATGACTAAAACACGTAGAATGTGTTGGCTCTTTTATTATGTAGCACAGAATATGAAATGTGTATCGGAGGCTTAATAGGGGAGAGAACTAATCGGCACTGTGAATAGAATACCACACTTACTCTTTGTGTCCTGTAACCAGCACCCCACTTGACCCACGTCTGTCTAGTAGCGTAGTCAGTGAGAGTCTGCTATTGTCTGGCCGCTGGCTAGTCGCCCTGAGCGTCCCTAGCGCGTCTGCCAATCAGTTGCTAGCATCTGGGTCACGTGATGACGCGCCGCAGAATAATAGTAAATACTAGGTCGCGTCCCACGCCAACCTAACGCGGGTGCACGTGACCCAACGCGAGACGCTACCATAGAAATAGTAACGCCACTCTTGGCGGTGGCTTTTTACTCATGCCACACTATTAATGACAAGCTTAGAAGGTATGGTTCATGATAACTTTTATGTGTGAATTCTAAAAAACACTAATAACGATAATCTTACAAAGTGCTATTAATGACATTTTAATGGTTACTAACAATGACAAGTTGAGAATATACTAATAATGGCAACTTTAGAATATACGAATAATGTCACATTTCAAATATACTAGTAATGACAAACTTTGGACAAGCTTACTATAAACTACTAACAAGTTTATCATATAGTAATAAGGAGAAGTTTAAAACTAACAATGACAAGTTTATAAGGTACTATTAATTATAACTATTACATTCTAAACTTGTCATTATTAGTATATTCTAACCGTGTCATTATTAGTATATTGTAATCTTCTCATTATTAGAATATTCTAAACTAGTTATTTTAGTATATTCTAAACCTGTCATTATCTGTATATTCTAAATTTTCATTATTAGCATGTTCTAAACTTAGCATTATTGGTATATCCTAAACTTGTAATTATTAGTACACATTAAAGTTATCATTAATATATTTTCTAAACTTGTCATTATTAATATATTTTAAACTCGTAATAATAATGTCATTATAAGTATATTCTAAGTTTCTCATTAGTACATTCTAAATTTGTCATTATTTTATAGTATTTGTCATCATTAGAATACTTTAAACTTGTCATTATTGTTATATTCTAGACTTGTCATTATTAGTCTCAACTTTTCATTATTAAAATACTCTAAAATTGTCATTATTAGTACCTTCTAAACTTGTCATTATTGGTATATTCTAAACTTGCTTATATTAGAAGACATTAAAGTTGTCATTATTGCAGTATTTTAAACTTGTCATTATTAGTATACTTTAATGTTGCTATTATTAGTATATTTTCATCTTATTATTATTAGTATATTTCAAATTATCATTATTATTACATCTAAATTCATCATTATTAGTATGTTCTAAAATTGTCATTATTGGTATGTTCTAAACTTGTCTTTATTATGATATTCCAAACTTGTCATTGTTGGTACATTCTAAAATTGTCTTTATTGGTATGTTCTAAAAATGTCATTAATAGTAAAGGTTAAAGTTATCATAAGTACTTTCTAAACATGTTATCATTAGTATATTCCAAACTTGTCATTATTACTATATTGTTGTCAATAATATTTTCTAAACCTGCCATTATAGTACCTTCTAAATTTCTCATCATTAGTACACATTAAAACTTTCATTAATAGTGCCTTCTAAATTTGAAATTATTAGTATATTCAAAACTTGTCATTATTGGTACACCTTGAAGTTATCATTAATAGTACCTTCCAAACTTGTCATTATTGGTACACATTGAAGTTATCATTAATAGCACCTCCCAAACTTGTCATTATTAGTACCTACTAAACATGTTATCATCAGTACAAATTATTTATCATTAATAGTACCTTCTCAAGTGCCCTCCAAAGCGTTCAAATGAAGAAAGCTCGCAACTGTGTATATAAAGAATTGTTTTATGACTCTTTTAACAGTGCTGAAGAAGACGTACCCGAAGCAACATCTACTACAAACGAAGTTTCGGTTGTCGCAGAAGAAGAACCAGAACTTGGAAAGGTTGGGGTCGAGTGAAACAGTACCTCAAAGGAGTGACGTCAGAAGTGCCAAAGATCCCGCACCTAAGAGTGCCAATCGGGGAGTTCCGACTCCTCCCCGACCGACTCCTATATCATGCGCGTAGGAATGCATACCAGTTGGAAGAGCTTCGCCTGGTATGCCCTGATGGAGCAAAGGCGGCAGCGTTACGTATCGCTCATTGCCTTCCGATGGCGGGCCATGGCGGAATCCAAGTTACTCTGGAACGCCTACAGAAGTTTGCATTCTGGCCTAAGATGTCGGAGGATGTGAAGGATTTTATAAAAAAAAAAAATGCAAAATCTGCATTACTTGCAGCTCCACTTAGACAGTTTCCTGACGTGAAAGCTCCATTTGAGAGAGTACACGTTGATCTCGTTGGCCCACTAACCACCATGCTAAATGGTGCGAAGTACATCCTGACCGTAGTCGATGTGCTAACCCGCTTCCTGGTCGCTGTACCTATAAATTCAAAGGAAGCGAGGACAGTAGCCCGATCCTTTTTACAAAACGTCCTGGCCATACATGGCGCTGCAAGGCAGGTAATCTCAGATGGCGGTGGTGAATTCATGAACGAGACGTTCAAAGAGGTGATGGCGATGGCAAACATCAGCCACCACAAAATCACCCCTATGCATCCCTCGAGTAATGGCATAGTTGAAAGGGTAAATGGTACAATTATAAAGATCTTACGGTCCCTAGTTCAGGATAATCAAACCGGCTGGGACCAGATGCTTTCTCTGGCGGTGTTGGCGTACAATTCCGCGTACCATAGAGTCCTCAGAGATTCTCCTCATTTCCTCCTTTTTCACAGAGACCCTGTCCTACCTATAACTGAGTTCACCAGGCCAAGTGCCCCTTGGTACAACGCCGAAAACCTTGCAGCCGAAACAATGGCGTTAGCAAATGCATGTTTCGACAGGTGCCAAAGGTTCATAGAGGCTGCCACTATTGACAGGCACACGAAACGGCCCAGGGCTAGAGTAAAGCAGCTCGCCCTTGGTGATAGAGTGTACATAACCACAAAACCTAGACAGGGGGTGTCAAAGAAACTGCAGCCATTGTACCAAGGCCCCTATAGAGTAATCAGAAGGGTGAGCGATGTCATTTATGCCATCAAGCATATCAAGTCGGGACGTGAGTTCTGTGTCCACACGGACCGGATCAAACCCGAGGGCAATCTCTTTGTGTGTGAGAATAAAAACGTACGACGCGCATTCCCCACACATGAGCAAGAGGTTACAGACCTACTACAGGATGTTGATGGTTGCACTAACCCTGAGTAGCGAGTCTGACCCCTCCGAGTGACAAAACTCGTGAGAAGGATTTCATGAGGTTACAGACTTACTACAGGATGTTGATGGTTGCACTAACCCTGAGTAGCGAGTCTGACCCCTCCGAGTGCCAACACTCGTGAGAAGGATTTCAAACCTACCATCAGAGTAGAGACTTTCTCTTCGCACCTGCCGTCATTTGGCAGCGATCAGGTACATATTAGTTTTCTTGCTTGGCATTATTTCCCCTAGTGTCTGAAATATTTCATGATAATAATGTTGTTGTATATACATATTCCTTAGGAGTGTGATCCACTCGTTACCCCCCCCCCCTCTTCTGTGCAAAGTTTCTGCCGCTGCTCATTTTTACAGCTCTGCAAAGCATAAGTCTGTAGCAGGCAGCTCAATGCCTTGTGGCATGAAGCGGTTGGAGCTCCGCAGACCGTCGACAGGATGAACCAGCACTTGCCCGCAAACGCACTAGGTTGACGGAAGACATTTGGATTAGACACAGCCCTGTGACCTCTCCGTGTACAACATCCACGTAAGTTGGAACCTGTCATGTCCATATTTTTTCTTTCTTTCCCTTTTCAGTTGTGCACACATTCCCCATTTGTGACAATATCAATATACTTCCTTCGCAACCTGCCTCGGTTGCATGACAACTACCCCCCCCCCCTCTGGGACAAGATTCTGCTGTTGTTGCTTTTTACAGGTTAACCGTTTCTGCCGGACGTGGGACGTAGAACACCTCTCAGATGACGAGAGGGCTAAGCACCGCCAAGTGCAGGACACCAGCCTTTTCTCGTGACAACCCCATCGCCTGCAGAGGGGCAGAAGCCCTTGTATCTTTATTTCCCTTTTTTTTCTGTTCGTTGGCATTTTGCCGCGGAGGGTTTTTTCATCGTAGTGATTGACGTAACTAGGCGACCCATCGTCGTGGACCACCTCTTCACGTCGTACACATCGGTTTTTCCCTCACGCTGAATTGTATTTGTGTTTCGGTGGCTGTCGCTGACTTTTTGTTGGCAGGGGGAGGGATGTGGCATGAGTAAAAAGCCACCGCCAAGAGTGGCGTTATTATTTCTATGGTAGCGTCTCGCGTTGGGTCACGTGCACCCGCGTTAGGTTGGCGTGGGACGCGACCTAGTATTTACTATTATTCTGCGGCGCGTCATCACGTGACCCAGATGCTAGCAACTGATTGGCAGACGCGCTAGGGACGCTCAGGGCGACTAGCCAGCGGCCAGACAATAGCAGACTCTCACTGACTACGCTACTAGACAGACGTGGGTCAAGTGGGGTGCTGATTACAGGACACAAAGAGTAAGTGTGGTATTCTATTCACAGTGCCGATTAGTTCTCTCCCCTATTAAGCCTCCGATACACATTTCATATTCTGTGCTACATAATAAAAGAGCCAACACATTCTACGTGTTTTAGTCATTTAGCCTAACCATTCGGACGCGTTACCATAATAGTTCAGATGGAAAACGGTGGAATCTACATTAATTGAATATTTGCTCAGTATGAATATCCCAAAGGGTTAATATCAGGATTAATTTTTACAAAATAAAATTTCTAGAACTTCTCCCCTTGAACCGATCTAATGTCATCACCATAGTGACATTTTTTATTTTCCAAGTTCACTTTTTTTCTATGAGGTCACTTTTTAAGATAACATGCTCCTTCTACTTTGCACTACTAAAGAGGTTTGCAGTTAGCAATCTTTCTTTAGTCCGACTGTGGTGTTGTGTAGTCATTATTAATGAATTGTAAATTTGTCATTATCAGTACACTTTAAAGTTACCATTAACAGTAAGTTCTAAACTTGTTATTATTTGTATATTCTAAAATTATAATTAATAGAAAATATTAAAGTTATAATTAATAGTACCTTCTAATCATGTGATTATTAGTTTGTTCTAAAGTTCTCGTGATTAATATATTTCAAACATATCGTTATTAGTATATAACTTGTATAACTTGTCATTATTACTATACTCCAAACTTGTCATTTTCAGTATATTCTAAACTTGTCATTATTGATATATACTAAACTTGTTATTATTAGTACACATGAAAACTATAATTAATTGTATCTTCTAACATGTCATTATTAGTATATTCTAAATTTTTATTATTCGTACACATGAAAGTTATCATTGATTGTACATTCTAAATTTGTCATTATTAAATATGTCATTATTAGAATATTCTAAACTTTTATTAACATTAAAGCTATCACTAATAGTCATTATTAGAATATTCTAAACTTGTCATTATTAGTATATTCTAACCGTGTCATTATTAGTATATTCATAGTATCATTAGTAACATTAAAGCTATCATTCATAGTATCATTAGTAACATTAGTAACTATCACTAATAGTCATTATTGAATATTCTAAACTTATCATTATTAGTATATTCTAACCGTGTCATTATTAGTATATTCTAATCTTCTCATTATTAAAATATTCTAAACTAGTTATTTAAGTATATTCTAAACGTATCAATATTAGTATATTCTAAATTTTCATTATTATTATATTCAAAACCAACATTATTGATATATCCTAAACTTGTAACTATTAGTACACATTAAAGTTATCATTGATGTATCTTCTAAACTTGTCATTATTAGCATATTCTAAACTTGTAATTATAATGTCATTATAAGTATATTCTAAATTTCTCATTATAAGTATATTCTAAATTTGTCATTATTATGATATCTTAAACTTGTTATTATTGTTATATGCTAATCTTTTTATTATTAGAGTATTCTAAACTTGTCATTATTGGTATTTTCTAAACTTGCATATATAGACATTAACGTTGTCATTTGTGCGGTGTTTTAATGTTTTTATTATTAGTATATTTTCATATTATTAGTCGTATATATCAAACATGTCATTATTATTATATTCTAAATTCATCATTATTACTATGTTCTAAAATTGTCTTTATTGGAATTTATTGGAATTTGTCTTTATCATAATAATCTAAACGTGTCATTATTAGTACATTCTAAAATTGTCTTTATTGGTATGTTCTAAAAATGTCATTAATAGTAAACATTAAAGTTATCATTAGTAGTACTTTCTGAATTTGTTTCATTATGATATTCTGAACTTGTCATTATTAGTACATTCTAAAATAGTGTTTATTGGTATGTTCTAAAAATGTCATTGATAGTAAACATTGAAGTTTTCATTGGTAGTACTTTCTAAACATGTTGTTATTAGTATATTCCAAACTTGTCATTATTAATATATTGTTGTAAAGAATATTTTCTAAACTAGTCTTTATATTACCTTCTAAACTTCTCATTAAATCTGTCATTAGTAGTGCGTTCTAAATTTGATATTATTATATGCAAAACTTGTCATATTTGGTACATGTTAAAGTTATCATTAACAGTACCTTCCAAAATTGTCATTATTAGTGCCTACTAAACATGTTATTATTAGTACAAATTAGAGTTATCGTTAATTGCACCTTCTCAACTTGACATTATTAGTGCCTTCTAAAGTGCTCATTATTAGTACACATTAAAGTTATCATTAATAGTAATTTCTAAACTTATTATTAATATTAGAACACATTAAAGTTAGCATTAGTAGAAACGTATAAACTTGTCATTCTTAGTACACATTAGTTATTATTAATAGTACCTACTAAAGTTTTCATTATGAGTGCGTTCTAAACTTGTCATTGCTAGTACACATTAAAGTTATAATTAAAAGTACCTTCTAAACGTGTTATTATTAGCACCTTGTAAACTTCTCATTATTAGTACACATTAAAGTTAAAATATCAGCCCATTAGAATCATTCATAGGTTTGTGACATTTTGCACACATACCATGTAACTTTGTGTAACATTCTACATTTTGGTTACAAATTTTGCAATATTTTGGAGTACTTCATTATGTTATAGTTTAATTGAAATTAGTTACTAATGAAAATGGATTTAATGATAAAAGAAAATGGAAATGTTTTGGGACATACTATGACAAACATACCTAATTCCTTTTTTTTTTTGTGTGTGTGTGTTTTCTATCACTGTAAAGAAATAAGATATTCCTTTTTACACTATTCCATCTGTTTCTTTATTATTTATTATGAATTTATATATGGGGTTATAGGCTAAACAAGCAACAAATTAGAAATCTTAAACTCCTTTCATTGTGCATAGTTTCAAATATTTTGTCAAAATCTCCAGACAGATCTAACTTTCTCCTTCCAGGTTGCATGTATAGATAATAGGATTTACTTCATAATGAACCCCCAGTTTTTTTTATTCCAAGAGACATGAAAATAACACTATTTTTGAAAATTAAATTGAAATTGAGGAAGATTCCTTAGATGAAGATGCTGATATTCCAATTGTAAATGATTTTCAAGAATCTGAAGAATCTGACACTGGTAAGAGTTTACATGTCTAGCCTTCTCAAGGATAATCTATTTACCATACAATGCAAATCCAACAACATGGCTAAAACTGGTATTTTCTTCTATGCATAAAATGACACAGAAGAGATGCAGTTCACATAGTTTTTGCAATTGGTTGCAGATGGTGAGTCCAATGATGAGGGTATTCCAGTTGTATCACAGTCTAAAGAAAGATTACCTTTATGGAGGACAGTTGAAACGAGTCACAGTGCTAAAGAAGTCCCAGTGTGGAAGGGATCTCTTCCTGAATCCACTTCATTACAGACACCATACCAGTATTTCAAATACTTTTTTGACGACTGTCTCTTACAACACATTGTTGATCAATCAAATTTATTTGCAGTTCAGTCATTTTAAGCCTAGTAGTTCATTGTCTCATATTTGTCACACTCTGACTGTAAATATCTAGTCTTTTTAAGCCATCTGGTGGACAATTTGTGAACTTATTTTGTTTACATTACCTGGTGTTTGCAGGTAAGTAATTGTTCCATTTTGTGCTTCATTTTCCCTGTTGTAGAGGTTTTAAATCGTTAAATAAAATTATTGTGATGAATGGGAGTATCAGTAGATCAATTTGATATATAGAAATAGAAGAAATAATGCAAAACTAATAATTGCTATGCTAAAAAGTGTTTGTACCATATATGGAACATCAGCCCATTAGAATCATTCATAGGTTTGTGACATTTTGCACACATACCATGTAACTTTGTGTAACATTCTACATTTTGGTTACAAATTTTGCAATATTATGGAGTACTTCATTATGTTATAGTTTAATTGAAATTAGTTACTAATGAAAATGGATTTAATGATAAAAGAAAACGGAAATGTTTTGGGACATACTATGACAAACCTACCTAATTCCTTTTGTGTGTGTGTGTGTGTTATCTATCACTGTAAAGAAATAAGATATTCCTTTTTACACTATTCCATCTGTTTCTTTATTATTTATTATGAATTTACATATGGGGTTATAGGCTAAACAAGCAACAAATTAGAAATCTTAAACTCCTTTCATTGTGCATAGTTTCAAATATTTTGTCAAAATCTCCTGACAGATCTAACTTTCTCCTTCCAGGTTGCATGTATAGATAATAGGATTTACTTCATAATGAACCCCCAGTTTTTTTTATTCCAAGAGACATGAAAATAACACTATTTTTGAAAATCAAATTGAAATTGAGGAAGATTCCTCAGATGAAGATGCTGATATTCCAATTGTAAATGATTTTCAAGAATCTGAAGAATCTGACACTGGTAAGAGTTTACATGTCTAGCCTTCTCAAGGATAATCTATTTACCATACAATGCAAATCCAACAACATGGCTAAAACTGGTATTTTCTTCTATGCATAAAATGACACAGAAGAGATGCAGTTCACATAGTTTTTGCAATTGGTTGCAGATGGTGAGTCCAATGATGAGGGTATTCCAGTTGTATCACAGTCTAAAGAAAGATTACCTTTATGGAGGACAGTTGAAACGAGTCACAGTGCTAAAGAAGTCCCAGTGTGGAAGAGATCTCTTCCTGAATCCACTTCATTACAGACACCATACCAGTATTTCAAATACTTTTTTGACGACTGTCTCTTACAACACATTGTTGATCAATCAAATTTATTTGCAGTTCAGCTAAATCCTAAATGACCACTCAATCTCACTAAAGAAGAGTTAGAGCAGTTCATTGGTACAATATTTTACATGTCTATATTTTGTCTACCTAGAACCCAAATGTATTGGGCTGCTTCCGCTACAATTTCACAAGTGGCTGATGTGTTTTCCTGTAAAAGGTGGGAAAAGATAAAACACAACATCCACTTCAATGACAATTCCATGATGTTTCCTTATAATGATATAGATAGGGATAAGTTGTTCAAAATATGGCCTCTAGTTGATTATTTACTTTCAAAGTTTCAGGCAATACCTCAATAGGAGATGCTATGTATAGATGAGTAAATTGTGCCATTCAAAGGAAAATCAGGAATGAAACAATATAATCCTAAAAAGCCCCATAAGTGGGGTTTTAAAATCTTTGTATAATTAGTATATTCTAACCTTTTTATTATTGTACATATTGAAGTTATTGTAAATACTACATTCAATTTCATTTTCATTATCAGCATATTTTGAACTGGTCATTATTAGTATATTCTAAACATGGCATTATTAGTACACATTAGTTATCATTAATAGTACCTTGTCTTTTTTACTATGTTCTAAACTTGTTGTTATAATTATATTCTAAATTATATTATATTGTATTATAAATTATATTATATTATATTATAAATTATATTCTAAATTATATTCTAAACTTGTCTTTATTTGAATATTCTAAACTTCTTATTATTAGTATATCCTAAATATGCCATTTTTAGTATATTTTGAATTTGTAATTATCAACTTATTGTAATTTTGTCATTTCCGTATATTCTAAACTTTCATTATTAGTATATTCTAGAATTGTCATTATTAGTATATTTAAAACTTGCCATTATTATTAGACATTAATTTCATTATTAATAGTACCTTCTAAACTTGTTAATAATAGTATATTCTTAAATTTTCATTATTAGTACACATTCAAATTTTCATTAATAGTGCCTAATAAACTTATCATTACTATTAGGTTCTAAATTTGATATATTTAGCACATTATGAACTTGTCACTATTAGTACACATTTATCATTAATAGTTACTTGTAAACTTGTCATTATTAGTATATTTAAGAGTTCTCATTGTAAGTATATCCTAAACTTGTTATTATTAGTACCCATTAAAGTTATCAATAACTTGTCATTATTTGTATTTTCTAGACTTGTCTGTATATGTACACGATAAAGTTATCTAAACTAAACTTAACATTATTTGTACACATTAAGGTTATTATTACTTGAAATTATTAGTATATTCTAAACTTGTCATTATCAATATATATTAAACTTTGCATTATTAGTAAACATAAATGTTATGATTAATAGTGCCTTTTCAACTTGTAATTATTATTATTTCACTAATAGTACACATTAAAGTTATGTACCTTCTAAACTGTATATTATTAAATGTATTAGTATATTTTAAACTTGTCATTATTGGTTTATTCTAAACTTGTCGTTATTGATACACATTAAATCTATCATTAATAGTACCCTCCAATTTTTACATTGTTAGCATATTCTAAACTTGTCATTACAAGTACAGATTGGAGTTATCTTTAATAGTACCATCTATTTTTTTTTTCTGTAAATTTTAGTACACATTAAAGATTTCATTAATTGTACATTATAGTCTGTCAGTATTAGTACACATTAAAGTTATCATTACTATACCTTCTAAACATGTCATTATTATACACTTATAAAATATAATTTATAGTATCTTCTAAATTTACAATTATTAGTATATTCTAAACCTGTCATTATTAGTAAACATTAAAGATATCATCAATAGTGGCTTCTAAACTTGATATTATTTGCACAATCTAAACTTGTAATTATTAGTACACATTAGATTTATCATTAATAGTACCTTGTAAACCTGTCATTAGTAACACCTTGTAACTCTAAATACATATTGAAGTTATCATTAATACTACCTTCTCATTATTAGTACCCTCTAAATATGTCATTATTAATACACATTCATGTTATCCTTCATAGTACCTTGTCATAATTAGTACCTTCTAAACTTGTCATTATTATTACACATTAAAGAATATATTAATACTATCTTCCCTTGTCTTGCCTTGTACACATACAATTTTTCATGAGTTTTATCTTTTAATCTTGTCATTATTAGTACACATTAAAGATACCTTCTAAACTTATTACAGTTAGTATATTCTAATGTTTTTATTATTGTACATATTAAAGTTAGTTAATAGTACATTCAAAAATTATTAGTACACATTAAAGATACCTTCTAAACTTATTACAGTTAGTATATTCTAATGTTTTTATTATTGTACATATTGAAGTTAGTTAATACTACATTCAATTTTTCTTATTATTTGTATATTCCGAACTTGTCATTATTAGTATATTCTAAACATGTCATTATAACGAGTACGAAATATACAAATACTGACAAGTTTAGAAGAAATATTAATAATAAACTTTAATGTGAACTAATGATTCCAAATTTAGAATATTCCAATAATGTTAAATATAGAACATACTAATAATGAAAATATAGAAAATACTAATAATTACACGTTTAGAATATACTGAAATAACAAGTTTAGAATATACTAATAATAACACTAAAAATACAAGTTTAGAATATACAACTAATAACAAGTTTAGAATATACTAATAATGACAAGTTTTGAATATACTATTAATGATAAATTTAATGTGAACTAATAGTGAATATACTAGAATATACCAATAAAGAAAAGCTTAGAATAATGTTAATAATGAGAAATTCTAAAATATACTTAAAATGACAAATTTTGAATACACTAATAATATTTTTTTCAAATAAACTAATAATGAATATATGAATAATAACTTAGATTTATACCCATAATTCCAACTTTAGAATAAACCAATAATGTTAAGCTTAAAACATACTAATAATGAAAATTTAGAATATACTAATAATGGCACGTTAATATACTAGAATAACAAGTTTAGAATCAACTAATAATGACACGGTTAAAATACACAAAAATGACAAGTTTAGAATATTCTAATAATGACGAGCTTAGAAGTTTCTATTAATGATAAATAATATGTACTAACGATGACAAGTTTAGGTACTAATAATGATAACTTTAACTTTCCTAGTTTGGAAATTACTACTAATGACACGTTTACAAAGTACCATTAAAGATAACTTCAATGTGTACCTATACTAATAATAACAAGTTTAGGATATAATTACAATGGCAACTATAGAATATACTGATAATGACAAATTTAATGATAAATGTCTACAAATAATGACAAGTTCATAATGTGCTATATATAACAACTTTAGAATTAGGTACTATTAATGAAAATTTTAATGTGTATTGATATTGAAAACTTAATAACGACAAGTTTAGAATATAGTTATAATCCCAAGTTTAGAATATACTAAAAGATGATAACTTTAACGTGTACTAATAACGACATGATAACTTTAATGTGTACTAATAACGACATGTTTAGAATATACTAATACAGACCAGTTAAGAATATACCAATTATAAAAAATAACATCAATATCTACAACAAAAAGACTAGAATATACTCATATATATATATATATATATATATATATATATATATATATATATACATATATATATATATATATATATATGTCTGGCCGCTGGCTAGTCGCCCTGAGCGGCCCTAGCGCGTCTGCCAATCAGTTGCTAGCATCTGGGTCACGTGATGACGCGCCGCAGAATAATAGTAAATACTAGGTCGCGTCCCACGCCAACCTAACGCGGGTGCACGTGACCCAACGCGAGACGCTACCATAGAAATAGTAACGCCACTCTTGGCGGTGGCTTTTTACTCATGCCACATCCCTCCCCCTGCCAACAAAAAGTCAGCGACAGCCACCGAAACACAAATACAATTCAGCGTGAGGGAAAAACCGATGTGTACGACGTGAAGAGGTGGTCCACGACGATGGGTCGCCTAGTTACGTCAATCACTACGATGAAAAAACCCTCCGCGGCAAAATGCCAACGAACAGAAAAAAAAAGGGAAATAAAGATACAAGGGCTTCTGCCCCTCTGCAGGCGATGGGGTTGTCACGAGAAAAGGTGTTCTACGTCCCACGTCCGGCAGAAACGGGTAACCTGTAAAAAGCAACAACAGCAGAATCTTGTCCCGGGGGGGGGGAGGTAGCTGTCATGCAACCGAGGCAGGTTGCGAAGGAAGTATATTGATATTGTCACAAATGGGGAATGTGTGCACAACTGAAAAGGGAAAGAAAGAAAAAATATGGACATGACAGGTTCCAACTTACGTGGATGTTGTACACGGAGAGGTCACAGGGCTGTGTCTAATCCAAATGTCTTCCGTCAACCTAGTGCGTTTGCGGGCAAGTGCTGGTTCATCCTGTCGACGGTCTGCGGAGCTCCAACCGCTTCATGCCACAAGGCATTGAGCTGCCTGCTACAGACTTATGCTTTGCAGAGCTGTAAAAATGAGCAGCGGCAGAAACTTTGCACAGAAGAGGGGGGGGGGTAACGAGTGGATCACACTCCTAAGGAATATGTATATACAACAACATTATTATCATGAAATATTTCAGACACTAGGGGAAATAATGCCAAGCAAGAAAACTAATATGTACCTGATCGCTGCCAAATGACGGCAGGTGCGAAGAGAAAGTCTCTACTCTGATGGTAGGTTTGAAATCCTTCTCACGAGTGTTGGCACTCGGAGGGGTCAGACTCGCTACTCAGGGTTAGTGCAACCATCAACATCCTGTAGTAAGTCTGTAACCTCATGAAATCCTTCTCACGAGTGTTGTCACTCGGAGGGGTCAGACTCGCTACTCAGGGTTAGTGCAACCATCAACATCCTGTAGTAGGTCTGTAACCTCTTGCTCATGTGTGGGGAATGCGCGTCGTACGTTTTTATTCTCACACACAAAGAGATTGCCCTCGGGTTTGATCCGGTCCGTGTGGACACAGAACTCACGTCCCGACTTGATATGCTTGATGGCATAAATGACATCGCTCACCCTTCTGATTACTCTATAGGGGCCTTGGTACAATGGCTGCAGTTTCTTTGACACCCCCTGTCTAGGTTTTGTGGTTATGTACACTCTATCACCAAGGGCGAGCTGCTTTACTCTAGCCCTGGGCCGTTTCGTGTGCCTGTCAATAGTGGCAGCCTCTATGAACCTTTGGCACCTGTCGAAACATGCATTTGCTAACGCCATTGTTTCGGCTGCAAGGTTTTCGGCGTTGTACCAAGGGGCACTTGGCCTGGTGAACTCAGTTATAGGTAGGACAGGGTCTCTGTGAAAAAGGAGGAAATAAGGGGAATCTCTGAGGACTCTATGGTACGCGGAATTGTACGCCAACACCGCCAGAGAAAGCATCTGGTCCCAGCCGGTTTGATTATCCTGAACTAGGGACCGTAAGATCTTTATAATTGTACCATTTACCCTTTCAACTATGCCATTACTCGAGGGATGCATAGGGGTGATTTTGTGGTGGCTGATGTTTGCCATCGCCATCACCTCTTTGAACGTCTCGTTCATGAATTCACCACCGCCATCTGAGATTACCTGCCTTGCAGCGCCATGTATGGCCAGGACGTTTTGTAAAAAGGATCGGGCTACTGTCCTCGCTTCCTTTGAATTTATAGGTACAGCGACCAGGAAGCGGGTTAGCACATCGACTACGGTCAGGATGTACTTCGCACCATTTAGCATGGTGGTTAGTGGGCCAACGAGATCAACGTGTACTCTCTCAAATGGAGCTTTCACGTCAGGAAACTGTCTAAGTGGAGCTGCAAGTAATGCAGATTTTGCATTTTTTTTTTTTTTATAAAATCCTTCACATCCTCCGACATCTTAGGCCAGAATGCAAACTTCTGTAGGCGTTCCAGAGTAACTTGGATTCCGCCATGGCCCGCCATCGGAAGGCAATGAGCGATACGTAACGCTGCCGCCTTTGCTCCATCAGGGCATACCAGGCGAAGCTCTTCCAACTGGTATGCATTCCTACGCGCATGATATAGGAGTCCGTCGGGGAGGAGTCGGAACTCCCCGATTGGCACTCTTAGGCGCGGGATCTTTGGCACCTCTGACGTCACTCCTTTGAGGTACTGTTTCACTCGACCCCAATCAGGGTGTGCATCCTGATCCTTTCGGATCTCAACCTGGTTCCAAGTGATGGTATCCTCATCAGTATTTGTGCATGAGTTCCTTCGGCCACCTATGGTTACGGCCGAAACTATGAAGTCATCTATAGGGTGGTCAGCCCCCGTATCCGAGAGAATGCGTCCGCAACAATGTTCAGTCTCCCGGGTATGTACTCTACCTGGATGTCGAAGTCGGCGATGGCCATTTGCCACCGGAGGATCCTAGTGTTCGTGCCCTTAACAGTGAAGAGCCAGACCAATGGCCTGTGATCACTCACCAACCGGACAGGGTAGCCCATGATTAGTGGGCGGTTAACCGTGAGACTCTACACTGCCGCTAACGCTTCTCTCTCCACGGTGCTGTACCGTCTCTCATGCGTGTTCAGCGTGCGACTGAAGTACGAGAGTGGACGTCTCGCACCTCCTTCGCCCTCTTGCTGAAGCACCCCCCCGATAGCCGAGGCACTAGCATCGGTGGTGAGTAAGAACGGTTTGGAAAAGTTGGGGTAAGGAAGGACCACCGTTGATGACAAATGATGTTTGAGGGACTCAAACGCATGCAACTGAGGAGGTGTCCACGTACCAAGCACACGATTGTTGTGCTTCCCTAAGTAGAAGTAGAACAGCCAGGGCGACATAACGCATCCTTGACGAAGTCCCACCTTTACCTCAAACCACTCACTCTCTCCATTTCTAATCCTGACACAAGCTCTACTACTCTCATAAAAACTCTTGACAGCTCCCAAAAGCTTTCCTCCTATCCCATAAATCTGCATAACCTCCCACAGTGCCTTTCTGTCTACCCTTTTCCAGATCCATAAAAGCCCAAAAAACATCCTTCCCCTTTCCTATAGCTTTCTCACATATCTGTCTTACCACAAAGATCTGATCTACACAACATCTACCTGTCCTAAATCCACACTGTTCCTCAGAAATTACTCCCTCTGTTCCTCTCCTAATCCTCTCAATCAAGATCCTCCCATAAGCCTTCCCAACTACACTTAACAAGCTAATCCCTCTGAAACTACTACATTCACACTTGCCCCCTTTTCCCTTGTAAAGAGGAACTATACAGGCACTCCTCCAGTCCTCCGATACTCTACCCTCTCTCCAGCAAATATTAAATAACCTCACCAACCAGTCCACCATCACTTGACCTCCCTTTTTCAGACATTCTGCATGCCTTTTCAACTTGTCATTATTAGTATAATTCAAACATTAATTAGTAATCATTATTAGTTATTGTTATTATTAGTACACATTATTAGTACACATTAGTACACATTATTAGTACACATTAAAGTTCCAATTAATTGTACCTTTTATATGTGACATTATGACACATTAAACTTGTCATTATTAGTATATTCTAAACTTTTTTGATAGTACACATTAAAGATATTGCTAAGAGAATCTTAATCTTGTCAGTATCAATATACATTAAAGTTATTATTACTATTATATTCTAATCTTGACATTATTACAACACAATAAAATTATCAAAAGTACCGATAGCTACCACATTCTAAATTTGACATTATTTGTGCAAATATGATTTATCATTAATCGCACAATTCTTATTATCAGTATATTCTAAAATTTTTATTATTAGTAAACATTGAAGTTATCATAAATATTATCTTCTAAACTTGTCATCATTAGTATATTCTAAACATGTCATTATTAGTATATTCTAATAATCATTCTATATAGTATTTTAAATAGTATCTTCTAAATCTGTCATTATTAGAACTTGTCATTATAAGATATCATTAATAGACCTTTTAAACCTGTCACCATTAGAGTGTTCTATACTTTTCATTATTAGTACACATTAAAGCTATCATTAATAGTACATTCTAGTTATTGATTAGTGTTGAGGGTACTATTAATGACTAATTTTCATTAAAAATAAGTTTTGAACACACTAATAATGACAGGTTTAGAAAATACTAATAAAAATAAGATTAGTAGGTACTAATAATGATAGATCTAATGTGTACTAATAATGTCAAACTTGGAATATAGTGATAATGAAAAGATTAGAAAATACTATTAATGATAAGTTTACTAATAATGACGAGTTTTGAATATACTAATAACGACATCTTTAGAATATACTAGTTTAAACTATAATAATAATGACAACTTTAACATATACTAATATTGCCAAGTTTAGAATATACTAATAATGATATATTTAATATAAACTATTAATGGCAAGTTTAGAACATACTAATAATGACAAGTTTAGAATATACCAATGAAATTTGGAAAGTACTGTTAATGATAAAAGTATAGAACATTCTAATGATGACAAGTTAATTAATGATATCTTTGATGTGTACTAAATAATGACAAGTTTAGAATATTCCGATAATGATGCTATTAATGATAACTGATAATGACGAGTTTAGAATATACTAATAATATCAAATTTAAAGGGTGTTAATGATGTTTCGCAGGTACTATTAATGACTTTAATTTTTACTAGTGATAAGTTTAAAACATAATAATAATGTCAAGTTTAGAATGTCTAGAATGTACTAGTTTAAAAGATAACAATAATAATAAGGTTTAATGACAATTTTAGAATATACAAATAATGATAAGTTTAAAACGTCCTATTAATGATGAAATTGATATGAAGTATTAATGACAAGTTTAGAATATACCAATGAAGACATGTTTAGTATATACAAAAGTTTAGAAATTACTATTAATGATAACTTTAATGTGTACTAATAATGAAAAGTATAACACATTCTAATGATGACAAGTTTAAAAGTTACTATTAATGATATCTTTGATGTTTACGTACAATGACAAGTTTACAATATTCTAATAATGACAGGTTTAGAAGATACTACAAAAAATAACTAATGATGAGTTTAGAATATACTAATTATTACAAGTTAATTAATAGTACCTTCTAAACTAACAGTACCCTTTAAGGGTAGAAGGTACTATTAATTTATTTATTTTTTACTAATGATAAGTTTAGAATATACTAATAATGTCAAATTTAGAATGTACTAATAAAAACAAGATTAGAAAGTACTTTTAATGATAAATTCAATGTGTACTAATAATGACAAATTTGGAATATACTAATAACAATAATTAGGATATACTATTAATGATAAGTTTACTAATAATAACGAGTTTTGAATATACTAATAATGATATGTTCAGAATATACTAGTTTGAATTATAATAATAATGACAACTTTAACATATACTAAAATTGTCAGACTTAGAATATACTAATGATAAAGTCCTATTAATGATACATTTAATATAAACTATTAAAGACAAGTTTAGAACATACTAATAATGACAAGTTGAAGACACATTTAGAACATACATGTTTAGAATATACGTATAATGAGAAGTCTAGAAAGTACTATCAATGATAACTTTAATGTGTACTAATAATGAAAAGTATAGACAGATTTAGAAGATACTATTTAGAATACTATTTAGAATAATTATTAGAATATACTAATAATAACATGTTTAGAATATAATAATGATGACAAGTTTAGAGGGTAATATTTATGATAACTTCAATGTTTACTAATAATAACAAATTTAAAATATACTGATAATAAGAAGTGTGCGATTAATGATAAATCTTATTTGCACAAAAATGTCAAATTTAGAATGTGGTAGTTATCGGTACTTTTGATAATTTTATTGTGTTGTAATAATGTCAAGATTAGAATATAATAGTAATAATAACTTTAATGTATATTGATACTGACAAGATTAGGATTCTCTTAGCAGTATCTTTAACGTGTACTATTAAAGAAAGTATAGAATATACTAATAATGACAGGTTTAATGTGTCATAATGTCATATATAAAAGGTACAATTAATTGAAACTTTAATGTGCACTAATAAGGAAAAGTTTAGCGTTTTTGAATAATGACTAATAATAACAAGTTTAGAATACACTAATATTGATTAATGTTTGAATTATGCTAATAATGACAATATGACACTTGTCAATTTTTGTATATTACAAACTTGTTATTATTAACACATCTAAGTTATCATTAAAAGCTTCTCTTTATTAGTACACGTTAAAGTTATCATGAACAATACTTTCTAAAGTTGTCATATCTTCTTTATTATTCTAAACTTGTCATTATTAGTACACATTAAAGCTATCATTATTAGGACCATTATTAGTATATTCTAAACTTGGCAATACTAATATATTCCAAAGTTTATAATTATTTAAAACTTGTCATTATTAGTATATTCTAAAATTGTGAGTATTAGTACATGTTAAAGTTACCATTATTACTGGCTTTTTAATATGACATTGTTAGCTTTTTTCAAAAATAATCATTATTAGTACGTATTATAGTTATCATTAATAGCAACTTCTAATTATGTTCTTATTTACTAAACTTTACATTATCAATATAACTAAAACGTGTCATTATTGCTACACATTAACATTATTATTAATATAACCTTTTAAACTTAATATTGTAAACATGTGATTATAGTACATGTATTATAATATAGTACATGTATTATAACATGAGAATAATAACATATAATAACATGTAAATATGTGTACATATTCAAGGTATCATTAATAGTGCCTTTAAACTTGTCATTATTAGTATATACCAAACATTAATTATCAGAAGACATTAAAGTTTTTATTTATAATACATTCTAATTTGCCATTATTAGTACGTTCTAAACTTGTCATTATTAGTACAAATTATAGTTATCATACAGAACCTTCTAAATTTGTCATTTTTAGTCATTTCTATACTTTCCATTATCAACTTATTCTAAACTTTTCCACATTAAAGTTATCAAGAATCTTCTAAGCTTATCATTAGTACACTCTAATTATGTCATTATTGTAAACTTGTGATTCGTTATTATTGGTACAAACTAAATTTTTCATTAATAATTTTTTAGTATTAGTGTATTCTAAACTTGTCATTACAAGTATATTCTAAACCTGAAATGTTATCATATTCTAAATTTGTCATTATTGGTATATTCAACACTTGTCATTGTTAGTCAACATTAAAGCTTGTCAATTGTATATTCTAAACCCTCATTATTAGTACACATTAGTTATCACTAACAATACTTTCTCATTTTGTCATTGTTCGTAAATTCGAAACATCACTATTAGGAGATACTAAAAATATCTTCTTTGGTATTCTAAACTTTATTAGTATACATTGAAGTTATCATTACTAGGACCTTGTATCCTTACCATTAATAGTATATCCTACACTTTGTAATGATATATTTCGAGTTTATCATTATCCTAAACTTGTCATTATTACTATATTCTAAATTTTGGAGTATCAATACATATTAAAGTTATCATTAGCAGTGATAATATGGGAAATTTATAAAAAGAAAAGTATAGCGTTTAGCAGGTACTATTATCAAAATATTTAATGTGTACTAACAATTACTTTAATGAGTACTAATAGTGAAAAATTGACAAAATACTTGTAATGACATGTTTAGAATATACTTTTAATGATAACTTTAATATGCACTGATAGTAACAAGTTTAGAATATACTAAGAATAACATATTCAGTCGGAACTATTGATGATAACTTTAATATCAAAAGTTTAGAATATATTAATAATGAATATTGTCGATAGTACTATTAATGATATATACAACAATAACCAATAATCAAAATGTTAGGAAATTATATTTATAATAACTTTAATATGTTTTAATAATGACAATTTTAGAAGGTTCTGTTCAATATCTTTGATATGTACTAATATTGAATAATTGATCTGTATTAATGATGAAAAGTGTTAGAATATACTAACAATGACAACCATAGAATATCAGCATAATGTATATTAATAGGGACAAATTTATGATATTCTAATTGTGACAAGTTTAGAAGGCTATATTAATGATAACTTTAATGTGTACTAGTAATAACAAGTTTAGAATATACTAATGGCAAGTTTAGAAGGTACTATTGCATGATAACTTTAATGTGCACTAACAATGACAAATTTAGAAATAGCAGTTTTGTAGGTATAGCTTTAATATGAAAAGTTGACATTATACTTATAATGCAAGGTACAGTTAATGATAACTTTTATGTGTACTAATAATGGAAAGACTAGAATATACCAATGTGTACTAATAATGAAAAATTAAAAAATACTAATTATAGCAAGTTTGTAATATAACTAGCTTAATTTTTTATTTTTTATTAATGCATTTAACTTTGACAAGTTTAGAAGGTATTGTTAATAATAACTTTAATGTGTACTAATAAGCAGAAGTTTACAATATACTAATAAAAAGAGGTTTAGAAGGAAGTATGAGTACTAATAATGGAAAGATATGCCAATAATTACAAGTTTAAAGGGTACTGTTCTATATGCTACTATAATTATTAACTATATGTAATAATAATGACAAGTTTAGAATTTAGAATATACTAATAATAATAAGTTTAGAAGGTACTAATAATGATAACGTTGATATGAACTAATAAAAAAAAATTAGAATATACTAATACTGACAAGTTTAGAATATAACAATAAAAACAAGATTAGAAGGTATTTTTAAAGATAACATTAATGTGTAGTAATCATGAGAATTTTAGAATATACTAATAATGAAGAGTGTGAAAACACAATCAATATATTTATTGTGTACTAACAATGACAAATATAGAATATTTGTAACGACAGGTTGAAAAGGAACTATTAATGATAACTTAAATGTGTACTAATAAAAACAAGTTTAGAATATATATTCTAAGCTTGTTTTTATTAGTACACATTAAAGTTTAGTAGTGATAAGTTTTTAACGATAATGATAACGATAACTTTAATGTGTACTAAAAAAAACAAGTTTAGAATATATATTCTAAGCTTGTTTTTATTAGTACACATTAAAGTTTAGTAGTGATAAGTTTTTAACGATAATGATAACTTTAATGTGTAATAATATTGACAAGTTTAGAATAAATAATTACAAGTTAAAAGGATGCTGTTTATGATTAGTGTATAAGGTACTATTAATAACTTTATTTTTCACTAATGATAAGTTTAGAACACACTAATAATGCCAGCTTTAGAAAATACTGATAAAAATAGGATTAGTAGGTACTATCAATGATAGATTTAATGTGTACTAGTAATATCAAACTTGGAATATAGTAATAATGAAAAGATTAGAAGATACTATTAATGATAAGTTTACTGATAATGACGAGTTTTGAATATACTACTAACGGCATCTTTAGAATATACTAGTTTAAACTATAATAATAAAGACAAGGTTTAATGACAACTTTAACATATACTAATATTGCCAAGTTTAGAATATACTAATAATGATAGATTTAATATGAGCTATTAATGACAAGTTTAGAACATACTAATAATGACAAGTTTAGAATATTCCAATGTAGACATGTTTAGAATATACGTATAATGAGAAATTTGGAAAGTACAATTAATGATAACTTTAATGTGTACTAATAATGAAAAGTATAGAACATTCTAATGATGACAAGTTTAATTAATGATATCTTTGATGGGTACTAATAATGAAAAGTTTAGAATATTCCGATAATGACAAGTTTAGAAGATACTACTAATAATGAGTTTAAAATATACTAATAATTACAAATTTATAGGGTACTGTTAATGATGAATTTCGAAGGTATTAATGACTTTATTAGTATGTTCTTAACTTATCATTAGTTTAGAATGTTTAGAATATTCTAGTTTAAATGATAATAATAAAGACATTTAACATAAAATTGCCAAGTTTAGAATATACAAATAAAGATAAGTTTAGAACGTCCTATTAATGATGATTTTAATATGAAGTGTTAATGACAAGTTAAGATCATACTAATGATGACAAGTTTAGAATATACCAATGAAGACATGTTTAGAATATATATGTTTAGAATATATTGAAGTTTAGATAGTACTATCAATGATAACTTTAATGTGTACTAATAATGAAAAGTATAAAACATTCTAATGATGACCAGTTTAAAAAGTTTGATGTGTACTTATAATGACAAGTTTAGAACATTCTAATAATGATAGGTTTAGAAGATACTATTTACTATACTATACTATATAAAGGGTACTGTTAATGACAAGTTTAGCAGGTACTATTAATTACTTTAATTTTTACTAATGACATACTAATAATGCCAAGTTAGAATGTACTAATAAAACAAGATTAGAAGGTACTTGTAATGATAAATTTAATATGTACTGATAATGGCAAATTTGGGAAATACCAATAATAAAGATTAGGATATACTATTAATGATAAGTTAACTAATAATTACGAGTTTTGAATATACTATTAATGACATGTTTAGAATATAATAATGACAATGTTAGAATAATGACAACTTTAGCATATTGCCAGGCTTAGAATATACTAATGATAACGTCCTTTTAATGATAAATTTCATATAAGTTTAGACAAGTTTAGAACATACTAATAATGACAAGTTTAGATACATCAATGAAGACATATTTAGAATATACCAATATTGACATGTACGTATAATGAGAAGTCTAGAAAGTACTATTAATGATAACTTTAATGTGTACTAATAATGGAAAGTATAGAACACTCTAATGGTGACAGGTTTAAAAGGTACTATTAATGATATCTTTGATGTGTACTAATAATGAAAAAATTATAATATTCTAGTAATGACAGGTTTAGAAGATACTATTAATGATAACTAATATTGACGAGTTTAGAATATACTAAGAATTATTAGAATATACTAATAATGGCATGTTTAGAATATACTAATGATGACAAGTTTAGAAGGTAATATTTATGATAACTTCAATGTTTACTAATAACAAATTTAGAATATACTAATAGTAAGAAGTGTGCGATTAATGATAAATTTTATTTGCACAAATAATGACAAATTTAGAAAGCGGTAATAAATGATACTTTTAATAATTTTATTGTGTTGTCAAGATTAGAATATAATAGTAATAATAACTTTAATGTATATTGATATTGACAAGATTAGAAGATTCTCTTAGCAATAACTTTAACATGTACGATTAAAGAAAGTTTAGAATAATGACATTATGACAAGTTTAATGTGTCATAATGTCATATTCAAAAGGTACAATTAATTGAAACTTTAATGTGTACTAATAATGAAAAGTTTAGAGTTTTTGAATAGTGACTAACAATAACAGTATTAGAATACACTAATAATGATTACTAATTAATGTTTCAATTATACTAATAATGACAAGTTCAAAAGGAATTATCAATGACAACTTTAATATGTTCTAGTAATGACAAGATTAGAATATACGATTAATGACACTTTTTAGGTACACCTAATTAAAACTTTAATGTGTGACAAGTTAAGATTATGGTATTAACGAGTGCTATTAATGACAAGTTTAGGATATACCAATAACGACAAGTTCAGAAGATTCTTTTAATAATAACTTAAATATGTAGTAAGAGTGACAACTTTAGAATATACAAGTTTATACTAGTTTGGAAGCTACTTATAATGTATACTAATTATGAAAGTTGAGAATATACTATTATGGGTAAGTTTGTAATATACTAATAATGAAAAGTTTAGAAAGCACTCTTAGGGGTAAGTTTAATGTATATATAACATACTAATAACAAGTTTATAAGATACTGTTAATGATAACTAATACTAATTAATACTAATAATTATAGAACATACTAATAATGATTAGATTAAAAATACCATTAATAATAACTTTAATTGTACTATTAATTACAAGTTTAGAATATACTAATAATGAAATTTAAAGAATACTCTATTAATGTACCAATAGTGACAAGCTTAGAATATAAAAGATAATTATGGATTTAGAAAGTACTATTAATGATAACTCTATGTATTCATAATCACATATACTAATAAGGACAAGTTTAGAAGGTACTATTAATGATAACTTTAATATGCACTAATAATGGCAATTGTAGAGGATACTGATAACAACAAATATTATGAAAGTTGAGAATATACTATTATGGGTAAGTTTATAATATACCAACAATGACAAGTTTAGAAAGTTTAATGTATAGTAATGATGATACGTTAAGAAAATACTTATAATGACGAGTTTAGAGCATACTAATAAAGACAAGTTTACAAGATACTGTTAATGATAACTAATACTAATAATGATAATTATAGAACATACTAATAATGATCAGAATAAAGATACTATTAATGATAACTTTAATTGCACTATTAATGACAAGTTTAGAATATACTAATAATGAAATTTTAGAATATTATATTAATGATAACTTTAAAGTGTACTAATAATGACAAGCTTAGAACATGAAAGATCATTACGTTTAGAAATCACTATTAATGATAACTCATAATCACATGTTTAGAATATGTTTAGAATAAGGACAAGTTTAGAAGGTACTATTAATGATAACTTAAATATGCACTAATAATGGCAATTACAGACAATACTGACAATTACAAATATTAGAAGGTAATATCAGTGATAACTGTAATGTGTACTAATAATGACAAAGTTAGAATATACGAATAATGACAAATTTGGAAGGTGGTACCAATCTTGTGTAACAAGTTTAGAATATATTAATAATGGCAACTTTAGAATACACTAATATTGCCATGTTTAGAATATATTTAATAAACACTGTAAATAAAAAGTTTAGAACATGCCAATTAAGATGTGTTTAGAATATTCTAATGGTTAGAAAGTGATATTAATAACTTTAATGTGTACTAATAAGGATAATTATAGAATATACTAATAATGATCAGATTAAAGATACTATTAATGATAAATTTAATGTGTACTATTAATGACAAGTTAAGAACGGTCATTTTAATTTGTTCTAATGTGTTCAAATATAAAAAAGTTGAAAATTTCCTTTAATGATAGTTTTAACATGTACTAATAAAAAAAAAGTTTAAAAGGTATTTTTGATAAGACAAGTTTACAATATACTAATGATGTTAAGTTAAGAAGGTAATATTGAGAATAACGTTAATGTGTACTAATAACAAAAATTTTAGAATATACTAATGTTTAGAAAAAACTCTTAATGTACAATTAATGAGAAGTTTAGAAGATACTACTAATAATAACTTTAATATGTAGCAATGATAACAGGTTTATAATATACTAATAAAGAAAAGATTAGAATACACTAATACTAACAAATTTGAATAAGTTTAATGTGTGCTAATAATGACAAGTTTATAATGTACTAACAATGACAAGTTAAGAAGGTGCTATTAACTATAAATTTAATATATACTAATAATCACTAGTTTAGAATATATTTACAATGATATTTAGAATATGCTAAGATTGACAATTTCAGAAGATACTGTTAAAGGTACCTTTAATGTTTAGAATATACTAATAACGATAATGTGGAATTTACTAATAATGATAAGTTTAGAAGGTTCTACTAATATTAACTTCTAAACTTTGACAAGTTTAGAAGGTATTGTTAATAGTAACTTTTATGTGTACTAATAATCAGAAGTTTAGAAGGTACAGGTATGTGTACTAATAATGAAAAAATTAGAATATACCAATAATTTTAAGGTTAAAAGGTACTGTTCAAGATAACTTTAATTTACACTAATAATAAGCAATGTTTATAATATACTAATAAAGACAAGTTTAGAAGATAAATGATAAATTCAGTATATACTAATAGTAAATTACTAATAATAAAAAGTTTAGAATATGGCAATAACAACAAGTATAGAAGGTACAATTAATGTGTGACAAGTTTAGAATATAGTAATAATGAAGTATTATTGACAATTTCATAATGCACTAATAATGAAAAGTTTGGAAGATATTATTAATCTAATAATAATAACTTTAATGTGTTATAAAAATAAAAAGTTTAGAATATACTGATAATGAGAAGTTTAGAATAATTTAATAATGACAATTTTAGAATGTACTTTTAATGATAACTTGAATGTGTACTAGTAATAGTAACCTTAAAGTGAATTAATAATGACATATTTAGAGTATACAAATAAAGAATATACAAATAAAGACAGCAATGAGATTCTTAGAATATACTAAAAATGACAGTTTTAGAAGGAACTATTAATGATAACCTTAAAGTTTAGTAATAATAACATGTTTTGAATATACTAATTATTTCAAGTTTAGAAAACACTATCAATGATAACTTTTCAATATACTAAAAATGACAAGTTTAGAAAATACTATTAATTTAGAATGTACTAATACTGAAAGGAACACAAGTAATAAAAAGTTTAGAATAAAAGATAATGACAAGTTTAGAAGAATCTAATATAGCAATAATCATAAATTGAAAAGATCCTATTAATGATAATTTAAATATGAACTAATAACGGCACGTAATAATGAGAAGTTTAGAAGGTACTTTTAATGAAATACAAGTAATAAAACGTTTAGAATAAAAGATAATGACAAGTTTAGAAAAATCTAATACTCACATGTTTAAAACATAGCAATAATGATAAGTTTAAAATATCCTATTAATGATAACTTAAATATTTACAAATAATGCCACGTAATAATGAGAAGTTTAGAGAGTACTGTTAATGAAAACTTTCATGTGTACTAATAATGAAAGTTTACAATACAATATTAACATGTTTAGAAGGTACTATTAATGATAAATCTAATGTGTTCTAAAAATGACAAGCTTAGACTATACTAATATAGTGATAAGTTTAGAAGGTACTAATAAAAAAAATAATTTGTATTATTAATGAAAAGTTTATCATATGATGATAATAGCAACTTTAAACAAATGAAAGTTTCCTGTCTACTAATTATGATAAGTTTAGAATATACAAATAGTAACAGGTTTAGAAGGAACTATTGCTGATAGCTATAAGGTATTCTAATAATGGCATGTTTAGAATATACTATTAATGAAAACTTTAATGTCTAATGATAATGAAAAGTTTAGAATATACTAACAATGGCAAGTACTACTAATATTAAAAATGAGAAGTTTAGAATACAGTATTGATGATAACTTTAGTGTTTAGAATATACTAATAATGACAAGCTTACAATGTACCATTAACGAAGATTTTAATGTGTCCTAATAATAACAAATTTAGAAAGTACTACTAATAGTAACTAATTGTGTATTAACAATTTAGAACATAATCACGATTATAAGTTTAGAAGGTGCTATCAGATATAACTTTAATTTGAACAAGTTTAGTACATACTAATAATGACAAATTTACATCGTTCTATGATAACTTAATGATGACTTTAATGTGCACTAATAACATGTTTAGAATATACTAATAATGAGAAGTTTAGAAGGTACGATCAATTATAACTTTAATGTACTAATAAGGAGAAGTTTATAATATACTAAATGACTAATGATATACTTAATTTGTACTAATAATCGCAAATTTAAAATGTACTATTGATGACAATGTTAGAATATTTTAAGAACTATAATTTTAATGTGTTCTAATAAGAAGAGGTTTATAATATCCAAATAACGAAAAATTAGGAAGGTATTTTTAATGATAACTTTAATGTCTACTAATAATGACAAGTTTAGAATATAGTAATAATGACAAATTTAGAATATACTATTAATGATTACTTAAATGTGTACTAATAAGGCAAGTTTAAAATATACTTATGATGTCAAGGTAGAAGGTACTGTTAACGTGTACTAATAATATTAGAATATACAAATAATGACAAGTTTAGAATATACTACTACTAATAGCTTTAATATGTATGGATAATGACAAGTTTATAAAATACTAATAAATAAAAGAAAAAAACAGCTATAATGACATGTTTAGAAGCTTATATTAATGATAACGTTAATGTATAATGACACGTTTGAATTATATTAATGATTATACTAATACTATCAATGATTTGTTTTGAATAAACTAAAAATGTCACGTTCAGAACACACCACTACTTTAACATGTACTAATACTCACAAGTTTAGAATATACCAATAATGACAAGTATAGAAATATATTAGTTTTGCCAAGTTTAGAATATACTAATAATGATAAGTATACGAAGTCCTAATAGTTTTAACATGTACTAATAATGAAAAGTTTAGAAGGTATTTCTAATAATAACTTTAATGTGTACTAATAATGACAAGTTTAGAATATATTGATAATGACAGCTTTAGAATATACTATTAATGATTAATTTAATGTGTATGGCAAGTTTATAACATACTAATGATGTCAAGTTAAGAAGGTAATATTGATAATAACGTTAATGTGTACTAATAATGACAAGTTTAGAATATACTAATATTGATGTTTAGAAGGTACTGTTAACGTGTACTAATAATACAAGTTTAGGAGATACTACTACTAATAGTTTTAATATGTATCAAAAACGACAAGTTTATAATATGAAAATATAGAAAAGTTTAGAATACACTAATACTGACAATTTTGGAAGGCGTTATGATTGATAAGTTTAATGTGCACTAATAATGAAAAGTTTATAATATACCAAAAATAACAAATCAAGAAGGTGCTATTAGCTATAACTTTAAGGCGTCCTAATAATGACAAAATAAGAATATACTGATAACGAGATGTATAGAAGAAATGTACTAATAACGAAAGGTTTAGAATGTATATACAATTAAAAGTTTAGAATCTACTAAGAAGATACTCCTCAAGATAACTTTACTGTGTAGAAATAATGACAAGTGTGGAATGATAATTTTAATATGTACCAATAACCACAAGTTTACAATTTTGTAATAATGACAAGTTTTGGAGGTTATATTAATGGTAACGTTAATGTGTAGTAATAATGACACGTTTGAATAATATTAATAATGCAAAGTTTAGAAAATTCAGGTAATAGCAAAATCAGAAGTTGCTATTAATGATACTAATAATGATTAGTTTTGAATAGCCTAACAATATAATGTTTAGAAGAAACTACTAATGGTAACTATCACAAGTCTAGAATACACCAATAATGACAAGTTTAGAATAATGATAAACTTTGGAATATACTAGTATTGCCAAGTTTAGAATATACTAATAAAAGTTCTTAATAATGATAACTCTAATGTGTACTAATAATGAAAAGTTTGGAATACCCAAGAAGATATATTTAGTATATATTAATACTGATATGTTTCGAACAATGACAACATTAGAAAGTATTGTTAATGATGACTTAATAATGAGGGTTTAGAACATGCAAATATTGACAAGCTTTAATTTGTACTAATAATGACAAGTGTAGAATACACTAATAATGACAAATTTAGAACATGCTTATAATGTCAGGTATTTTCTAAACCTTACGTATTTTCTAAACCTTACACCTTACGTTGTTAACATATATGAAATGTGTCATTATTACTACACATTAACATTATCATTAATGTAACCTTCCATGCATGTCATTATTAAAATATTGTAAACCTGTGATTATTAGTACACATTAAAGTTATAATCAAGAGTGCAGTTGTCATTATAATTTTGTCATTATTAGTATATTCTAAACTTATTATTAGTAGTATATTCTAAAATTATCATCATTAGTATATTCTAAAATCATCATTATTATATACTAAACTTGTGATTATTGATACACCTTAAACTTGTCTTATCATTAAACTTTGTAAACTTATATACTAAACTTGTCATTAATAGTACATAATAAAGTTATCATTAATAGAACCTTCTAAACTTATCGTTATTAGTATGATCCACAATTGTCACTATTTCTACATATTAAAGTCATCTTTAACAGTATATTCTAAACTTGTCAATCTTGTCAATATTGTCACTTGTCACTTGACATTATTATTACCCATTAAAGCTTGTCAGTATACATTAAAGTTATCATTACTAGGACCTTGTATCCTTATCATTATTAGTATATTTTTAACTTGGTAATAATAATATATTCCGAGTTTATCATTATTCTAATCTTGTCATTATTAGTATATTCTTAACTTTTGAATATTAGTACATATTAAAGTTATCATTAGTAGTGTCTTCTAAACATGTTATTGTTAGCATATTCAAAACTAATTATTAGTACGTATCATAGTTATTAATAATAGCAACTTCTACTATGCTATTGTTAGTATTTTCTAAACCTTGCATTAATAGTATATTCTAAACGTGTCATTATTACTACACATTAACGTTATGCTTAATGTAACTTTCTAAACATGTCATTACTAATAATATTCTAATTATGACAAGTTTAGAAGGTATTATTAATGATAATTTTAACGTGTTTAGAATATACTAATAATGACCATTTTAGAAGGCACTATTGTATGATAACGTTAATGTGCACAAATAATGACAAATTTACAATATGCTAGTAATTATAATTTTGTAATATTACGGTTAGATTTAATATGTGCTAATGTGGTAATAATACCCATTGTAATATACAAGAAAAGATAAGTTCAGAAGTGACAACTTTTAAAAGGTACTATTAATGATAACTTTAATGTGTACCAATATAAACAAAGTACTATTTACTAATAAGGGTAAGTTTAGAAGGTACTATAATTAATAACGTCAACATGTACTAATAAAGACAAGCTTAGAATATACTAATAATGCCAAGTTTAGAAGGTACTATTAAGGATAACTTTAATGTCTACTAATAGTGGTAAGTTTAGTATATACTATTAATGTGAAGTTTAGAATATACTAATAATGACAAGTTTGGAAAGCACTATTAGAGATCAATTTATGTGAAATTATAATGAAAAGTTTAGAATATGACAAGTTTACATGTTAATGAAAAATTAATTTATAACAAAATGGGAAATTTACAAAAAAACGTATAGTGTTTAACATGTACTATATGTAAAATCTTTAATGTGTACTAATATAACTTATATGAGTACTAATAGTGAAAAGTTTACAAAATACTAGTAATGACATGTTTAGAATGTACTTTTAATGAAACTTGAATAATATGTACAAGTTTAGAAGGTATTATTAATAATAGCTTCAATGTGACAAGTTTACAATATACTTATAATGCAAGGCACAGTTAATGATAACTTTTATGTGTAATAATAATGGAAAGACTAGAACATATCAACAATGACTTTAATCTGTACTAATAATGAAAAAAATAAAAGATACTAATAATGGCAAGTTTGTAATATACTAATAATGACTAGTTTTAAAGATATTAATAATGCATTTAACTTTGACAAGTTTAGAAGGCATTATTAATAATAACTTTAATGTGCACTAATATTCAAAAGTTTAGAAGGTACAGGTATGTGTACTAATAATGGAAATATTTGAATATACCTATAATTTCAAGTTTAGAGTACTGTTCAAGACAACTTCAATTTGTACTAATAATAAGCAAGTTTGTAATATACTAATAAAGACAAGTTTAGAATGCACTCTAATGAATTTAATGTGTACTAATAATAAAAAAGTTTAGAATATGGTAATGATAAGTTTAGAAGGTACTATTAAGATCTTTAATGTGTACTAATAGTGACAAGTTTAGAATATAGTAATGATGAGAAATTTAGAAGGTACTATCATTGACAAGTTTAGAATGCACTAATAATGAAAAGTTTGGAAAATATCTTCTAAACATGATATTGTTAGGCTATTCAAAACTAATCATTATTAGTATCTACTAATATATACAAACAAATACAAAAACTACAATATATATATATATATTTATATATATATATAAATATATATATATATATATATATATATATACAAATACAAATACAAATACACATGCAAATACAAATGTATAGGCTATTATTAATAACTTTAATGTGTTCTGAAAATGAAAAGTTTAGAATATACCAATAAGTTTAGAATAAGCTAACAATGACAATTTTAGAATGTACTTTTAACGATAACTTTAATGTGTTCTGAAAATGAAAAGTTTAGAATATACCAATAAGCTAATAATGACAATTTTAGAATGTACTTTTAACGATAACTTTAATGTGTACTAGTAATGACAAGTTAAAGGTACTATTAATAGTAACTTTAAAGTGAACTAATAATGACATATTTAGAGTATACTAATACTAAGTTTAGGATATACAAATAAAGGCCGGTAACTTTAATGTGTGCCAATATATGTTTAGAATATACTATAAATGAAAATTTTATAATAATGACGAGTTTAGAATATACTAGCAATGACAAGTTTAGAAAGTACTATTAATGATAACTGTAGAGTGTACTAAACTGAAAAATTTATAATATACAAATTATAAAAAGTTAAGAATAAGAAAACATAAATAGTTTAGAAGAAACTAATAATGATCTGTTTAAAAGATCCTATTAAATGATATCTTTAATGTATACTATTAACGGCACGTAATAATACGTTTAGAAGGTACTGTTAAGTTTAGAATATACTAATAATAACAAGTTGAGTTGAGATAACAAGTTAATAATAACAAGATAATAATAATAATAATAATAATAATAATAATAATAACAAGATAATAATAACAAGATAATAATAACAAGATAATAATAACAAGTTGAGTTGAGATAAGTTTAATATGTACTAATAATGAATTTAGAATATACTAATAATAATAAGTTTAGAAGGTATCAATAACGTTATTATGAACTAATAATGACAATTTTAAAATATACAAACAGAAAATTCAGAAGCTACTATAAGTAGTGATAATGAAAATTAGAATATACTAATACTGACAATTTTAGAATATAAAAATTAAAACAAGATTAGAAGGTATTTTTAAAGATAACATTAATGTGTACTAATAATGAGAATTTTAGAATATACTATTAATGAAGAGTGTGAAAATACAATTAGAATCTTTATTGTGTACTAATAATGACAAATATAAAATATACTTATAACAATAGGTTGAAAAGGAACTGGTAATTATAACTTTAATGTGTAATTATAAAAACAAATTTAGAATATATTTTAGTAGTGACAAAACTTTAACGATAATTATAACTTTAATGTGTAATAATTTTGACAAGTTTAGAATATACTAATAATTAAAAGTTAAAAGGGTACTGGTATTGATTAGTGTAGAGGGACTTTAATTTTCATTAAAAATAAGTTTAGACAATACTAATAAAAACAGGATTAGTAGGTACTATTAATGATAGATTTAATGTGAACTAATAATGTCAAACTTGGAATATAGTAATAATAAAAAGATTAGAAGATACTATTAATGATAAATTCACTAATAATGACGAGTTAATATACTAATAACGATATCTTTAGAATATACTAGTTTAAACTATAATAATAATGACAACTTTAACATATACTAATATTGCCAAGTTTAGATATATTTAATATAAACTATTAATGACAAGTTTAGAACATACTAATAATGACAAGTTTAGAATATTCCAATGTAGACATGTTTAGAATATACGTATAATGAGAAATTTGGAAAGTACTATTAAAGATAATGAAAAGTATAGAACATTTTAATGATGACAGGTTTTATTAATGACAAGTTTAGAATATTCCGCTAATGATGCTATTGATAACTAGAATATACTAGAATATACTAGAATATACTAAAAATTACTTTAATTTTTACTAATGATAAGTTTAGAACATACTAATAACGTCAAATTTAGAATGTTTACAATATACTAAATTAAACGATAATAATAATGACAAGCTTTAATGACAACTTTGACATATACTAATATTACCAAGTTTAGAATATACTAATAATGATAACTTTAGAACGTGTTTAGAGAATATAGAAGTTTAGAAAGTACTATTAATGATAACTTTAATGTGTACTAATAAAGAAAAGTATAAAAAAATTAATGATAACAAATTTAAAAGATACTATTAATGACAGGTTTAGAAGATACTACAAAAATAACTAATAATGACGAGTTTAGAATATACTAATTATTACAAGTTTAAAGGGTACTGTTAATGATTAGTTTAGAAGGTACTATTAATTACTCTATTTTTTACTAACGATAAGTTCAGAACATACTAATAATGTCAAGTTTAGAATGTACTAATAAAAACAGCATTAGAAGGTACTTTTAATGACAAATTTAATGTGTACTAATGATGACAAATTTGGAATATACTAATAATAGTAATTAGGATATACTATTAATGATAAGTTTACTAATAATATCGAGTTTTGAATATACTAATAATGATATGTTCAGAATATACTAGTTTGAATTATAATAATAGTGACAATGTTATAATAATGACAACTTTAACATATACTAAAATTGCCAGACTTTACTAATGATAACGTCCTATTAATGATAAATTTATTATGAACTATTAATGACAAGTTTAGAACATACTAATAATGACAAGTTGAAGATACATTTAGAATATACCAATATTGGCATGTTTAGAATATACGTATAATGAGAAGTCTAGTAAGTACTATTAATGATAACTTTAATGTGTACTAATAATGAAAAGTATAGAACTAATGGTGACAGGTTTAAAAGGTACTATCTTATAATGACAAGTTTAGAACATTCTAATAATGACAGTTTAGAAGATACTATTTAGAATGATTATTAGAATATACTAATAATGACATAGTTAGAATATACTACTGATGACAAGTTTAGAAGGTAATATTTATGTTTACTAATAATAACAAATTTAGAATATACTGATAATAAGAAGTGTGCGAATAATGATAAATTTTATTTGCACAAATAATGTCAAATTTAGAATGTGGTAATAATCGGTACTTTTGACAATTTTATTGTGTTGTAATAATGTCAAGATTAGAATATAATAGTAATAATAACTTTAATGTATATTGATACTGATAAGATTAAGATTCTCTTAGCAATATCTTTAACGTGTACTATTAAAGAAAGTTTAGAATATACTAATAATGACAAGTTTAATGTGTCATAATATCATATTCAAAAGGTACAGTTAATTGAAACTTTAATGTGTACTAATAAGGAAAAGTTTTTTAATCATGACTAATAATAACAAGTTTAGAATACACTAATAATGATTACTAATTAATGTTTGAATTATGATAGTAATGACAAGTTGAAAAGGAATTATCAATGATAACTTTAATATGTTCTAGTAGTGACAAGATTAGAATATACGATTAATGACACTTTTAGGTACTTCTAATAAAAACTTTAATGTGTACTAATAATGACAAATTAAGATTATGGTATTAATGATAATTTTAACGAGTGCAAGTTTAGGATATTTCAATAACGACAAAATCAGATAACAAAATCAGAAATAACTTAAATATGTACTAAGAATGACAACTTTAGAATATACAAAGTCATACAAGTTTGGAAGCTATTTTTAATGATAATATTAATGTGTACTAATTATAAAGGTTGGGTAAGTTCTAATAATGACAAGTTTAGAAAGTACTATTAATGGTAAGTTTAATGTATAGTGATTATGATACGTTAAGAATATACTTATAATGACAAGTATAGAAGATACTAATAATGACAAGTTTACAAGATACTCTTAATAATAACTAATACTAATAATGATGATTATAGAACATGCTAATAATGATCATATTAAAGATACTATTAATGAGAACTTTAAAGTGTACTATTAATGACAAGTTTAGAATATACTAATAATGAAATTTTAGAATATTCTATTAATGATAACTTTAAAGTGTACCAATAGTGGCAACCTTAGAATATGAAAATACATGTTAAGAAAGTACTATTAATGATAACTCTAATATGTACTCATAATCACATGTTTACAATATAATAATAACGGGTGCTATTAATGATAACTTTAATATACACTAATAATGGCAATTGTAGAGGATACTGATAATAACAAATATTAGAGAATATTATGAAAGTTGAAAAGATACTATTATGGGTAAGTTTATAATATACTAATAATGACAAGTTTAGAAAGTACAATTAATGGTAAGTTTAATGAATAGTAATAATGATACGTTAAGAATATACTTATACTAATAAGTTGAGAACATATTAATAATGATAAGTTTACAATAGAAACACACACACACACACACACACACACACACACACACACACACACACACACACACACACACACACACTCACACGCACCTCACAAGCACTATTAGAGATCAATTTATGTGAAATTATAATGAAAAGTTTAGAATATGACAAGTTTACATGTTAATGAAAAATTAATTTATAACAAAATGGGAAATTTACAAAAAAACGTATAGTGTTTAACATGTACTATATGTAAAATCTTTAATGTGTACTAATATAACTTATATGAGTACTAATAGTGAAAAGTTTACAAAATACTAGTAATGACATGTTTAGAATGTACTTTTAATGAAACTTGAATAATATGTACAAGTTTAGAAGGTATTATTAATAATAGCTTCAATGTGACAAGTTTACAATATACTTATAATGCAAGGCACAGTTAATGATAACTTTTATGTGTAATAATAATGGAAAGACTAGAACATATCAACAATGACTTTAATCTGTACTAATAATGAAAAAAATAAAAGATACTAATAATGGCAAGTTTGTAATATACTAATAATGACTAGTTTTAAAGATATTAATAATGCATTTAACTTTGACAAGTTTAGAAGGCATTATTAATAATAACTTTAATGTGCACTAATATTCAAAAGTTTAGAAGGTACAGGTATGTGTACTAATAATGGAAATATTTGAATATACCTATAATTTCAAGTTTAGAGTACTGTTCAAGACAACTTCAATTTGTACTAATAATAAACAAGTTTGTAATAATGACAAGTTTAGAATGCACTCTAATGAATTTAATGTGTACTAATAATAAAAAAGTTTAGAATATGGTAATGATAAGTTTAGAAGGTACTATTAAGATCTTTAATGTGTACTAATAGTGACAAGTTTAGAATATAGTAATGATGAGAAATTTAGAAGGTACTATCATTGACAAGTTTAGAATGCACTAATAATGAAAAGTTTGGAAAATATCTTCTAAACATGATATTGTTAGGCTATTCAAAACTAATCATTATTAGTATCTACTAATATATACAAACAAATACAAAAACTACAATATATATATATATATATATATATATATATATATAAATACAATATATATATATATATATATATATATATATATATATATATATATATATAAAAATACAAAACAAATACAAATGCAAATACAAATGTATAGGCTATTATTAATAACTTTAATGTGTTCTGAAAATGAAAAGTTTAGAATATACCAATAAGTTTAGAATAAGCTAATAATGACAATTTTAGAATGTACTTTTAACGATAACTTTAATGTATTCTGAAAATGAAAAGTTTAGAATATACCAATAAGTTTAGAATAAGCTAATAAGGACAATTTTAGAATGTACTTTTAACGATAACTTTAATGTGTACTAGTAATGACACTAGTAATGTACTAGTAATTAATAGTAACTTTAAAGTGAACTAATAATGACATATTTAGAGTATACTAATACTAATTTTAGGATATACAAACAAAGGCCGGTAACTTTAATGTGTGCCAATATATGTTTAGAATATACTATAAATGAAAATTTTATAATAATGACGAGTTTAGAATATACTAGCAATGACAAGTTTAGAAAGTACTATTAATGATAACTGTAGAGTGTACTAAACTGAAAAATTTATAATATACAAATTATAAAAAGTTAAGAATAAGAAAACATAAATAGTTTAGAAGAAACTAATAATGATCTGTTTAAAAGATCCTATTAAATGATATCTTTAATGTATACTATTAACGGCACGTAATAATACGTTTAGAAGGTACTGTTAAGTTTAGAATATACTAATAATAACAAGTTGAGTTGAGATAAGTTAATAATAACAAGATAATAATAATAATAATAATAATAATAATAATAATAACAAGATAATAATAACAAGATAATAATAACAAGATAATAATAACAAGTTGAGTTGAGATAAGTTTAATATGTACTAATAATGAATTTAGAATATACTAATAATAATAAGTTTAGAAGGTATCAATAACGTTATTATGAACTAATAATGACAATTTTACAATATACAAACAGAAAATTCAGAAGGTACTATAAGTAGTGATAATGAAAATTAGAATATACTAATACTGACAATTTTAGAATATAAAAATTAAAACAAGATTAGAAGGTATTTTTAAAGATAACATTAATGTGTACTAATAATGAGAATTTTAGAATATACTATTAATGAAGAGTGTGAAAATACAATTAGAATCTTTATTGTGTACTAATAATGACAAATATAAAATATACTTATAACAATAGGTTGAAAAGGAACTGGTAATGATAACTTTAATGTGTAATTATAAAAACAAATTTAGAATATATTTTAGTAGTGACAAAACTTTAACGATAATTATAACTTTAATGTGTAATAATTTTGACAAGTTTAGAATATACTAATAATTAAAAGTTAAAAGGGTACTGGTATTGATTAGTGTAGAGGGACTTTAATTTTCATTAAAAATAAGTTTAGACAATACTAATAAAAACAGGATTAGTAGGTACTATTAATGATAGATTTAATGTGAACTAATAATGTCAAACTTGGAATATAGTAATAATAAAAAGATTAGAAGATACTATTAATGATAAATTCACTAATAATGACGAGTTAATATACTAATAACGATATCTTTAGAATATACTAGTTTAAACTATAATGATAATGACAACTTTAACATATACTAATATTGCCAAGTTTAGATATATTTAATATAAACTATTAATGACAAGTTTAGAACATACTAATAATGACAAGTTTAGAATATTCCAATGTAGACATGTTTAGAATATACGTATAATGAGAAATTTGGAAAGTACTATTAAAGATAATGAAAAGTATAGAACATTTTAATGATGACAGGTTTTATTAATGACAAGTTTAGAATATTCCGCTAATGATGTTATCGATAACTAGAATATACTAGAATATACTAGAATATACTAAAAATTACTTTAATTTTTACTAATGATAAGTTTAGAACATACTAATAACGTCAAATTTAGAATGTTTACAATATACTAAATTAAACGATAATAATAATGACAAGCTTTAATGACAACTTTGACATATACTAATATTACCAAGTTTAGAATATACTAATAATGATAACTTTAGAACGTCCTATTAATGATCAAATTGCTATGAAGTATTAATGACAAGTTTAGAATATACCAATGAAGACGTGTTTAGAGAATATAGAAGTTTAGAAAGTACTATTAATGATAACTTTAATGTGTACTAATAAAGAAAAGTATAAAAAAATTAATGATAACAAATTTAAAAGATACTATTAATGACAGGTTTAGAAGATACTACAAAAATAACTAATAATGACGAGTTTAGAATATACTAATTATTACAAGTTTAAAGGGTACTGTTAATTATTACTTTAGAAGGTACTATTAATTACTCTATTTTTTACTAACGATAAGTTCAGAACATACTAATAATGTCAAGTTAAGAATGTACTAATAAAAACAGCATTAGAAGGTACTTTTAATGACAAATTTAATGTGTACTAATGATGACAAATTTGGAATATACTAATAATAGTAATTAGGATATACTATTAATGATAAGTTTACTAATAATATCGAGTTTTGAATATACTAATAATGATATGTTCAGAATATACTAGTTTGAATTATAATAATAGTGACAATGTTATAATAATGACAACTTTAACATATACTAAAATTGCCAGACTTTACTAATGATAACGTCCTATTAATGATAAATTTATTATGAACTATTAATGACAAGTTTAGAACATACTAATAATGACAAGTTGAAGATACATTTAGAATATACCAATATTGGTATGTTTAGAATATACGTATAATGAGAAGTCTAGTAAGTACATTAATGATAACTTTAATGTGTACTAATAATGAAAAGTATAGAACTAATGGTGACAGGTTTAAAAGGTACTATCTTATAATGACAAGTTTAGAACATTCTAATAATGACAGTTTAGAAGATACTATTTAGAATGATTATTAGAATATACTAATAATGACATAGTTAGAATATACTACTGATGACAAGTTTAGAAGGTAATATTTATGTTTACTAATAATAACAAATTTAGAATATACTGATAATAAGAAGTGTGCGAATAATGATAAATTTTATTTGCACAAATAATGTCAAATTTAGAATGTGGTAATAATCGGTACTTTTGACAATTTTATTGTGTTGTAATAATGTCAAGATTAGAATATAATAGTAATAATAACTTTAATGTATATTGATACTGATAAGATTAAGATTCTCTTAGCAATATCTTTAACGTGTACTATTAAAGAAAGTTTAGAATATACTAATAATGACAAGTTTAATGTGTCATAATATCATATTCAAAAGGTACAGTTAATTGAAACTTTAATGTGTACTAATAAGGAAAAGTTTTTTAATCATGACTAATAATAACAAGTTTAGAATACACTAATAATGATTACTAATTAATGTTTGAATTATGATAGTAATGACAAGTTGAAAAGGAATTATCAATGATAACTTTAATATGTTCTAGTAGTGACAAGATTAGAATATACGATTAATGACACTTTTAGGTACTTCTAATAAAAACTTTAATGTGTACTAATAATGACAAATTAAGATTATGGTATTAATGATAATTTTAACGAGTGCAAGTTTAGGATATTTCAATAACGACAAAATCAGATAACAAAATCAGAAATAACTTAAATATGTACTAAGAATGACAACTTTAGAATATACAAAGTCATACAAGTTTGGAAGCTATTTTTAATGATAATATTAATGTGTACTAATTATAAAGGTTGGGTAAGTTCTAATAATGACAAGTTTAGAAAGTACTATTAATGGTAAGTTTAATGTATAGTGATTATGATACGTTAAGAATATACTTATAATGACAAGTATAGAAGATACTAATAATCACAAGTTTACAAGATACTCTTAATAATAACTAATACTAATAATGATGATTATAGAACATGCTAATAATGATCATATTAAAGATACTATTAATGAGAACTTTAAAGTGTACTATTAATGACAAGTTTAGAATATACTAATAATGAAATTTTAGAATATTCTATTAATGATAACTTTAAAGTGTACCAATAGTGGCAACCTTAGAATATGAAAATACATGTTAAGAAAGTACTATTAATGATAACTCTAATATGTACTCATAATCACATGTTTACAATATAATAATAACGGGTGCTATTAATGATAACTTTAATATACACTAATAATGGCAATTGTAGAGGATACTGATAATAACAAATATTAGAGAATATTATGAAAGTTGAAAAGATACTATTATGGGTAAGTTTATAATATACTAATAATGACAAGTTTAGAAAGTACAATTAATGGTAAGTTTAATGAATAGTAATAATGATACGTTAAGAATATACTTATACTAATAAGTTGAGAACATATTAATAATGATAAGTTTACAATAGAAACACACACACACACACACACACAAACACACACACACACACACACACACACACACACACACACACACACTCACACGCACCTCACAAGCCGGAGAACCGGGGTTCGATTCGCCGGCCGGGCGGAGACAAGTTGGGTTTGTCTCCTTTCACGTGTAGCCCCTGTTCACCTAGCAGCGAGTAGGTACGGGACGTTAGTCAAGGAGTTGTGACCTTGCATTCCCGGTGTGTGGAGTGTGAGTGGTCTCAGACCTACCCAGAGATCTGCTAATAATGAGCTCTGAGCTCACTGCCGTAGGGTGGTGTCTGGCTGTCTCGAAAAGAGGCTGCAGCAGATCCGAGGTGAATACACACACACACACACACACACAGCCTCACTTCTTTCCCTAACTTCCTCTCATTCTCTTGTTAGAATTTGAAAATTTGATCGAGTTTTTGTGAAATCTCCTACTTGAGCTTTATTTACATATGCTATTTCAATCAGACATTGGTTGTATTTAAGTTGTATTTTAGGAAAAAGGTCGTATATCCCCATCCTCACCCCTACCCCTCTGGTCAGTCGATTATTATAAATACGCAGAAATGTCAAATACTATAGTTACCCATATAATATGAAGTTTTCTAAAGTTCTATAAAGCCAAAGAAAGCAAAATATGATAGGAATGACTTTAGTGTTTAACAACTATTCATTTAGTGTTCACCAGATTACTGACACGACTATGATTCCAAGAATACACTCGGGTGCTATGAAAGGGCAAATGGCAAATGTGAAAATGAATTTTATTGATCCGGATAAGATTAGAAGCTTTTGATTTGTCAGCTTCCAATTTTGCGTTTTCCAAATACTGCTTGCGTCCTCATGATAAAAATCCATTTAGCCATTAGCTAGAAATGTTGCGAGAAATGATACCTATTTTTTTCTCTCTCTGCCTATCTTCTAGCTTGAACATACTTTTCTCAACCTTCTATTCTCTTCGTGCTCATCCATTTTCAGATTTTTTTTTTTTATCTTTTATATATTCTTATTTTTTTAATTTATTTATTTTGACAGCTTCTTTACTATTTTCGATCTAGAGCAGAGTTTCTCAACCAGGGTTCCAAAAAGGTCCCAGGGTTACGCGAGAACAAGTGATTCTTTTGATCTTTTATTGAATTTCATTTACGTAATATAATTAAAGAAGCACGAAATATTCTATTTAACCTATTATTATGATGAAATTAAAATGAGAAAGATATGTTTTTTTCAGTTGTTCCTTGAGACATGCAATTTATTCTAAAGGTTACGCAAGTGTTGAGAAACGCTGCATTAGAGTGTTTATTTTTTCTTCCAACTGTATAAGTATTGCATAACTTCTTTGTCAAGTCTTGTGATCGCCGAATGGAAGGCGAGCTACCAAATCTTCTCTTCCAGCATCTTCGGCTCTATTTTCTCTCAATCTGCAGAGGTTTTGATTTGGCATGTTTCAGTTTGTCTACAACTAGCCTGTGGTCTGAACTGCATGACATCAATATTATGTTTTTTATATCTCTGAAAAATCTTATGTTTTAACATAAGGTGAATTGGGCTTGTCGGTGTATTTGTTGCTGTATGCTTTTCTACCCGTACTAAATCCTTTGCGATCTTTTTCAATTCAGATCACCCATGATAACTACATTTTCGGCGTATGGTAAGTCGTTCTTAACATTCTGGAGGGATTCATAATTTACTTCTCTTTTTTCTGGTGTTCGACTTTGAGCGGTGCGTAGACTTTAATGAAACTTTTTTTTTCAGAAAGCCAGAATCCTCTCGTTTTTCTGTTCTACTCTCGTGATTCTTTGTGCTAATGTCTGTTCTTGCATTATATACGAACTGATAGTTATCATGCAAAACCCTTCTGCCTTTTCTTGCAAGTCTTGTTTCACATAAAGCAAGTATGTCGACTTTCTTTTCCTTTATCATTAATATCAATTCCCCCTTTCCTCTAAATATTCCTACATTTAATGTAACCATTGGCAAAAAAAAAAAATCCTGGGGAAGGTTCTAGAATTATTCAATAGTCAGGGTCCATTTCCTTTCGATGGTCGATCGAGGTTGATATCAGAGTTCCGAGGCAAAAAGTGAGTTTCTTGAGCACTATTTCCCGGTTCACTAGGCCTATTCCACACCATTCGAGACTATTAATTTGGTACCACGTGGCGTCCATTCCCTTTCGGCTACAGGTCCAGGTCCACATGATGAGGGTCTCCGCCAGTCGATGTGGACTATGGATGTTGCGCTCCTCCAGGTCGCAAACCACGGCTATTTTTCATCACATCACATGACGTAGATCGAAGAAATTATATTTTTGGCTGTCTTAAGTTCTATGACCAATAATAACAAGTTTTAGTTCCACGTCATCTGTGGGGAACCAAGAACTGAGTGATACAGGAAACGTAGGTACGCATCTATTTGTATCACACACACACACACACACACACACACACACACACACACACACACACACACACACACACACACACACACACACACACACACACACACACACACACACACACACACACACACACACACACACACACACACACACACGCACACACACACACACACACACACACACACACACACACACACACACACACACACACACACACACACACACACATACACACACACACACACACACACACACACACACACACACACACTCTCACACACACACACACACACACACACACACACACACACACACACACACACACACACACACACACACAAACACACACACACACACACACACAGACACACACACACAAACACAAACACCTAAAAACAAACAAACCAAAGACAGAAAAATGGAGAAAGAAGAAAATTAAAAGTGGTCTATTGATGGATTAATTTCAGGTCTGAACGAACTCAATGATTACCTGCTAGAAGAAAAACCAGCCATAATGGGAATTGTGGAGACTAATCTAAGAGGTGAAATACCATCCATCGATAAAAGATAGGGACAAGAAACAGGGAGGAGGAATCATGTTCTTGTCCAAAAATTGCGGAGACAAGAATATGAAAAGTAGAAAGTTTGTGGTGACCTATGTGCTCCCGAACGAACGCTTGGAAAGAGAACGAACATACAAAAATGCTAAAGATACAAGGAAATCACTAAATGAGATACTAATGGGCAGTGGTAAAATGGTAATTGTGGGGGACTTCAATTGCAAAGAAATTTGTTGGGTAAACATGACAGTGCGAGGAGGAGACGACTTGTACTGCTGGACATGACCATGGAATACACAATGACCCAATGGGTCATTGAAAACACCAGATACAGAAGCAATGAAGAGCCGTCGAAACTAGATTTAACATTTACAATAGAACCTAAAATTGTGGAAAAATCAATATTAGTGCACATTGAAGTCATCATTAATAGTCATTTCTAAACATGGCATTATTAGTATTATCTATTCATAGAACGGTCTAACTGTCATTATTAGTATGTTCTAAACTTGTCCTTATTAGTTCAAATTAAAGTTATATCTGAGAGCACCTTCTAAAATTATAATTGTGAGTATATTCTAGATTATTAATACGCATTAAAGTTACTACTAATAGTACCTGCTAAATTTGTCATTATTAGGACACGTTAAAATTTTCCTTAATGGTACCTTGTAAGCTTGTCATTATCAGTATATTCTAAACATGTAGACACTAAAGTTATAATCAATACTGTCGTCTAAACTTCTCATTATTAATATAATCATTACTTGCCATTGTTATTATATTCTAAACTTTTCATCATTATTAAACATTAAAGTTTTCATTAATAGTACCTTCTAAACTTCTCAATGTTAGAATATTCTAAACATGTCATTATTAGTATATTATAAATTTGTCATTTTAGAATACCTTATGGCTATCAGTAATAGTTCCTTCTAAACCTGTTACTATTTGCATATTCTAAACCTATCATAATTGGTAGACAAGAAACTTTCATTATTAAGAAGTTGACATTATTATTATATCATAAACATTTCATTAATAATACAAATTAAAATTTTTGTTATTAGTACCTTCTAAACTTATCATTATTGGTATATACTAAAAATGACAGTTTTAGAAGGAACTCTTAATGATAACCTTAAAGTTTAGTAGTAATAACAAGTTTTGAATATACTAATAATGACAAGTTTAGAAAATACTATCAACGATAACTTTTCAATATACTACTAATGACAAGTTTAGAAAATACTATTAATTTAGAATGTACTAATACTGAAAGGTTTAATACACAAGTAATAAACAGTTTAGAATAAAAGGTAATGACAAGTTTAGAACAATCTTATATTGATATGTTTAAGATATAGCAATAATCATAAATTGAAAAGATCCTATTAATGATAACTTAAATATGAACTAATAATGGCACGTAATAATGAGAAGTTTAGAAGGTACTGTTAATGAAATACAAGTAATAAAACGTTTAGAATAAAATATAATGAATCTAATACTCACATGGTTAAAATATAGCAATAATGATAAGTTTAAAAGATTCTATTAATGATAACTTATGTACAAATAATGACACGTAATAATGAAAAGTTTAGAAAGTAGTTAATGAAAACTTTCATGACTAATAATGAAAGTTTACAATATACTAATTAAGACAAGTTTAGAATATACTAATGATAACAAGTTGAGAAGTTACTATAACTGTTAACTATAATATAATAATAATGACAAGTTTAGAAGGTACTATTAATGATAAATCTAATGTGTTCTAAAAATGACAAGCTTAGAATATACTAATATATAGGTTATGAAGGAACTGTTAATGAGTGCTAATAATGAGAGTTTTAGAATATACCAATAGTGATAAGTTTAGAAGGTACTAATAACAAAAACTTTAATTTGTATTATTAATGAAAAGTTTATCATATAATGATAATAGCAACTTTCTAATAATGAAAGTTTCCTGTCTACTAATTATGATAAGTTTAGAATTTACAAATAGTAACAGATTTAGAAGGAACTATTACTGATAGCTATCAGGTATTCTAAAAATGACAAGTTATACTTATAATATACTAATAATGGCATATTTAGAAAATACTAACATTGAGAAGTTTAGAAGGTACTATTAATGAAATGTGTAATAATAATTAAAATTTTAGAATATACTAACAATGGCAAGTACTGCTAATATTAACAATGAGAAGTTTAGAATACAGTATTGATGATAACGTCAGTGTCTCATGTTTAGAATATACTAATAATGACAAGCTTACAATGTACCATTAACGAAAAATTTAATGTGTCCTAATAATGACAAATTCAGAAGGTACTACTAATAGTAACTTTAATGCGTATTAATAATTTAGAATATACTCACAATTAGGTGCTATCAGATATAACTTTAATTTGAACATATAAGGACAAGTTTAGAACATACTAATGATGACAAATTTAGACCGTCCTATGAATAAATAATGTCATGTTTAGAAGTTACTATTGATGATGACTTTAATGTGCACTAATAACATGTTTAGAATATACTAATAATGAGAAGTTGGTACGATCAATTATTACTTTAATGTACTAATAAGGAGAATTTTAGAATATACTAAATGACAGGCTTGGACGGATCTACTAATTATATATTTAATTTGTACTAATAACTTTAATGTCTACTAATACTGACAAGTTTAGAATATAGTAATAATGACAAATTTAGAATGTACTATTAATGATTACTTAAATGTGTAATAATAAGGCAAGTTTATAATATACTAATGATGTCAAGTTACTGTTAAGGTAGAAGGTACTGTTAACGTGTACTAATGATACTAGAATATACTACTACTAATAGCTTTAATATGTATGGATAATAACAAGTTTATCAAATACTAATAGAGAAAAGTTAAAAAAAACATCAATAATGACATGTTTAGAAGGTTATATTAATGATAACGTTAATGTGTAATGACACGTTTGAATTATATTAATAAGGCAAAGTTTAGAAAATACTAATACTATCAATGATTTGTTTTGAATAAACTAACAAAGTCATGTTTAGAAGACACTACCAATTTAACATGTACTAATACTCACATGTTTAGAATATACCAATAATGACAAGTTTAGAAAAATGATAAACTTTGGAATATATTAGTTTTTCCAAGTTTAGCATATACTAAAAATGATAAGTATACGAGGTCCTAATAGTTTTTACATGTACTTAATAATGAAAAGTTTAAAGGTATTTCTAATGATAACTTTAATGTGTACTAATAAAGAAAAGTTAGGAATATACTGATAATGACAACTTTAGAATATACTATTAATGATTATTTTAATGTGTACTAATATGGCAAGTTTATAATATACTAATGATGTCAAGTTAAGAAGGTAATACTAATAATAACGTTAATGTGTACTAATAATGACAAGTTTAGAATATACTAATAACGATGTTTAGAAGGTACTGTTAACGTGTACTAATAATACAAGTTTAGGAGATACTACCTACTAATAGTTTTAATATGTATCAATAACGACAAGTTTATAATATAAAAATAAAGAAAAGTTTAGAATACACTAATACTGACAAGTTTGGAAGGTAATGTGTACTAATAATGAAAAGTTTATAATATACCAACAATAACAAATAAAGAAGGTGCTAGATATAACTTTAAGGTGTCCTAATAATGACAAAATTAGAATATACTGATAACGACATGTATAGAAGAAATGTACCAAGAACCACAGGTTTAGAATGTATATACAATTAAAAGTTTAGAATCTACTAAGATTGACAAGTTTAGAAGATACTCTTCAAGATAACTTTACTGTGTAGAAATAATGACAAGTGGGGAATATACTAATAATGATAACTTTAGAAGGTTCTAGTAATGATAACTTTATTTTGTACTAATAATGACAAGTTTAGAATATAAGTTTACAAGGTACTATTAATGATAACTTTAATGTATATACAAGTTTCGAACATATTGATTAAGTTTAGAAATTACTAATAATGAAAACTTTAGAAGGTAATATATATGATAATTAGGATATACTAAGAATAACATATTCAGTCGGAACTATTGGTGATAACTTTAATATCAAAAGTTTAGAATATATTAATAATGAATATTGTCGATAGTACTATTAATGATATATACAACAATAATCAATACTCAAATTTTGTATAATGATATTTATAATAACTTTAATATGTTAAAATAATGACAATGTTAGAATGTTCTATTAAATATATTTGATATGTACTAATATTGAATAATTTGATCTGTATTAATGATGAAAAGTTTAGAATATACTAACATAGACAACCATAGAATATCAGCATAATGTATATTAATAGGGACAAATTTATGATATTCTAATTATGACAAGTTTAGAAGGTATTATTAATTATAGATTTAATGTGTACTAGTAATAACAATTTTAGAGTATACTAATGACAAGTTTAGAAGGTACTATTGCATGATAACTTTAATGTGCACTAATAATGACAAATTTAGAAATAGCAATTTTGTAGTATACAAATAATGTCAAGTTTAGAAGGTATAGCTTTAATGTGACAAGTTTACAATATACTTATAATGCACGGCACAGTTAATGATACTTTTATGAGTACTAATAATGGAAAGACTAGAATATACCCATGTGTACTAATAATGAAAAATTAAAATATACTAATAATGGCAATTTTATAATATACTAATAATGACTAGTTTAAAAGATATACTAATAATGATTAGTTTAAAAGATATACTAATAATGCATTTAACTCTGACAAGTTTAGAAGGTATTATTAATAATAACTAATGTGTACTAATAATCAGAAGTTTACAATATACTAATAAAAAGAGGTTTAGAAGGAACAGGTATGAGTACTAATAATGAAAAGATATACCAATAATTACAAGTTTAAAGGGTACTGTTCCATATGTTACTATAATTATTTATATGTAATACTAATGACACGTTTAGAATTATTTAGAATATACTAATAATAATAAGTTTAGAAGGTACTAATAATGATAACGTTAATATGAACTAATAATGACAAGTTTAAAATATATAAAGAAAATCTAGGAGTAATAATGAAAAAAAATTAGAGAATATAACAATAAAAACGAGATTAGAAGGTATTTTTAAAGATAACATTAATGTGTAGCAATCACGAGAATTTTAGAATATACTAATAATGTAGTGTGAAAATGCAATTAATATATTTAATGACAAATATAGAATATTCCTATAACGACAGGTTGAAAAGGAACTATTAATGATAACTTTAATGTGTACTAATAAAAACAAATTTAGAATATATATTCTAAACTTGTTTTTATTAGTACACATTAAAGTTTAGTGGTCATAAGTTTTTAACGATAATGATAACTTTAATGTGTAATAATATTGACAAGTTTAGAATATACTAATAATAACATGTTAAAAGATACTGTTAATGAATAGTGTATAAGGTACTATTTATAACTTTAATTTTCACTAATAATAAGTTTAGAACACACTAATAATGCCAGGTTTAGAAAATACTAATAAAAACAGGATTAGTAGGTACTATTAATGATAGATTTAATGTGTACTAATAATGTCAAACTTGGAATATAGTAATAATGAAAAGATTAGAAGATACTATTAGTGATAACTTTACTGATAATGACGAGTTTTGAATATACTACTAATGACATCTTTAGAATATACTAGTTTAAACTATAATAATAATGACAAGGTTTAATGACAACTTTAACATATACTAATATTGCCAAGTTTAGAATATACTAATAATGATAGATTTAATATGAGCTATTAATGACAAGTTTAGAAAATACTAATAATGACAAGTTTAGAATATTCCAATGTAGACATTATACGTATACGTATAATGAGAAATTTGGAAAGTACAATTAATGATAACTTTAATGTGTACTAATAATGAAACATGTGTACTAATAATGAACATTCTAATGATGACAAGTTTAAAAGGCACTATTAATGCTACCTTTGATGGGTACTAATAATGAAAAGTTTAGAATATTTCGATAATGACAAGTTCAGAAGATACTACTAATAATAACGAGCTTAAGATAATTAAAAATTTAAAGGGTACTGTTAATGATAAATTTTGAAGGTACTATTAATGACTTTATAAAGATAAGTTTAGAACGTCCTATTAATGATAAATTTAATATGAAGTATTAATGACAAGTTTAGAACATACTAATGATGATAACCAATGAAGACATGTTTAGAATATACATGTTTAGAATATACTGAAGTTAAGATAGTACTATCAATGATATCTTTAATGTGTACTAATAATGAAAAGTATAAAACATTCTAATGATGAAAAGTTTAAAAAGTTTGATGTGTACTTATAATGACAAGTTTAGAACATTCTAATAATGACAGGTTTAGAAGATGCTATTTACTATACTATACTATTTAAAGGGTACTGTTAATGACAAGTTTGGAAGGTACTATTAATTACTTTAATTTTTACTAATGATAAGTTTAGAACATACTAATAATGCCAAGTTTGAATGATAAAACAAGATCAGAAGGTACTTTTAATGATAGATTTAATATGTACTAATAATGGCAAATTTGGAATATACCAATAATAAAGTTTAGAATATACCTTTAATGATAAGTTAACGAATAATTACGAGTTTTGAATATACTAGTTTAAATTATGATAATGACAAAGTTAGAATAATGACAACTTTAGCATATTGCCAGGCTTAGAATATACTAATGATAACGTACTATTAATGATAGATTTGATATGATATATTATGACAAGTTTAGAACATACTAATAATGACAAGTTTATATATATCAATGAAGATATATTTAGAATATATTAATATTTACATGTTTAGTATACGTATAATAAGAAGTCTAGAAAGTACTAATAATGATAACTTTAATGTGTACTAATAAAGGAAAGTATAGAACACTCTAATGATGACAGGTTTAAAAGGTACTATTGATGATATCTTTGATATGTACTAATAATGAAAAAATAGAATATTCTAGTAATGACAGGTTCAGAAGATACTACTAATGATAACTAATATTGACGAGTTTAGAATATACTAAGAATTATTAGAATATACTAATAATGGCATGTTTAGAATATACTAATGATTACAAGTTTAGAAGGTAATATTTATAACTTCAATGTTGACTAATAATAAGAAATTTAGAACATACTAATAATAAGAAGTGTGCGATTAATGATAAATTTTATTTGCACAAATAATGAAAAATTTAGAACGTGGTTATAATCGGTACTTTTAATAACTTTATTGTGTTGTCAAGATTAGAATATGATAGTAATAATAATTCTAATGTATATTGATATTGACAAAACTAGACATTCTCTTAGCAATATCTTTAACATGTACGATTAAAGAAAGTTTAGAATAATGACATTATGACAAGTTTAATGTGTCATGATGTCATATTCAAAAGGTACAATTAATTGAAACTTTAATGTGTACTAATGATGAAAAATTTAGATTTTTTGAATAGTGACTAACAATAACAGTAATAACAGTAATAACAGTAATAATACACTAATAATAATTACTAATTGATGTTTGAATTATAGTAATAATAATGAGTTGAAAAGGAATTATCAATGATAACTTTAATATGTTTTAGTAATGACAAGTTTAGAATATACCATTAATGACACTTTTTATGAACAACTAATAAAAACTTTAATGTGTACTAATAATGACAAGTTAAGATTATGGTATTAATGGTATTAATAAGTTTAACGAGTGCAAGTTTAGGATATACCAGTAACGACAAAATCAGAAGATTCTTTTAATAATAACTTTATAATATACAAGGTTTACATGTTTGGAGGCTACTATAAAAGTTGAGAATATACTATTATGGGTAAGTTTATAACATACTAATAATGACAAGTTTAGAAAGTACTATCAATGGTAAGTTTAATGTATAGTGATTATGATACGTAAAGAATATACTTATAATGACAAGTATAGAAGATACTAATAATGACAAGTTTACAAGATCCTCTAAATAATAGCTAATTCTAAATGATGATTATAGAACATCCTAATAATGATCATATTAAAGATACTATTAATGAGAGCTTTAAAGTGTACTATTAATGACAAGTTTAGAATATACTAATAATGAAAAATATCAGTATTAGTAAATACTAACATATCTTCTTTATTATTCTAAACTTGTCACTATTAGTACACATTAAAGTTATCATTATTAGGACCATTATTAGTATATTCTAAAATTGTGAGTATTAATACATGTTCAAGTTACCATTATTACTGGCTTCTTAATATGACATTGTTAGTTTTTTTTTTTCAAAACTAATCATTATTAGTACGTATTATAGTTATCATTAATAGCAACTTCTAGTATTTACTAAACTTTACATCATCAATATAATTAAAACGTGTCATTATTGCTACACATTAACATTATTATTAATATAACCTTTTAAACTTGTAAAAATGTGGTTATGTGTACATAACATGTGAATAATAACATAATAACATGTGAATATGCGTACATATTCAAGTTATCATTAATAGTGCCTTTAAACTTGTCATTATTAGTATATAACCAAACATTAATTATCATAAGACATTAAAGTTTTTATTTATAATACATTCTAAGTTTGTCATTATTAGTACGTTCTAAACTTGTCATTTTTAATACAGATTATAGTTATCATATATAGAACCTTCTAAAGTTGTCATTTTTAGTAATTTCTATACTTTCCATTATCAATTTATTCTAAACTTTTCCACATTAAAGTTATCATGAATCTTCTAAGCTTATCATTAGTATACTCTAATTATGTCATTATTGTAAACTTGTGATTCTTAGTATATTCTAAGCTCGTTATTATTGGTACATACTAAATTTTTCATTAATAATACCTTCTAAATTTGTTAGTATTAGTGTATTCTAAACTTGTCATTACAAGTATATTCTAAACCTGACATTATTAGGATATTCTAAATTTGTCATTATTGGTATATTCAACACTTGTCATTATTAGTAAACATTAAAGCTTGTCAATTGTATATTCTAAACCCTCATTATTAGTACACATTAGTTATCACTAACAATACTTTCTTAAGTTGTCATTGTTCGTAAATTCGAAACATCACTATTAGTAAATACTAAACATATCTTCTTTGGTATTCTAAATTTTATTAGTATACATACTAGGACCTTGTATCCTTACCATTATTATTAAATTCCACACTTGGTAATGATAATATATTCCGAGTTTATCATTATCCTAAATTTGTCATTATTACTATATTCTAAACTTTTGAGTATTAGTACATATTAAACTTATCATTAGTAATGTCTTCTAAACATGTCATTGTTAGTATATTCAAAATTAATGAAAAATTTAACTCATGACAACATGGGAAATTTATAAAAAAAAAATCTTTAATGTGTACTGATAATTACTTTAATGAGTACTAACAGTGAAAAAATTTACAAAAAACCTAGTAATGACATGTTTAGAATATACTTTTAATGATAGCTTTAATACGCACTGATAGTAACAAGTTATTATATACTAAGAATAACATATTCAGTCGGAACTATTGATGATAACTTTAATATCAAAAGTTTAGAATATATTAATAATGAATATTGTCGATAGGACTATTAATGATATATACAACAGTAATCAATAATCAAAATTTTAGAAAATTATATTTATAATAACTTTAATGTTTTAATAATGACAATTTTAGAGGGTTCTATTAAATATCTTTGATATGTACTAATATTGAATAATTTGATCTGTATTAACAATGACAAGTTTAGAATATACTAACAATGACAGCCATAGAATATCAGTATAATGTATATTAATAGGGTCAATTTTATGATATTCTAATTATGACAAGTTTAGAAGGTATTATTAATGATAACTTTAATGTGTGCCAGCAATAACAAGTTTAGAATATACTATCAATGACAAGTTTAGAAGGTACTATTGCATGATAACTTTAATGCGCAATAATAATGAGAAGTTTAGAATATACTAATAATGACAAGTTTGGAAAGCACTATTAAAGATAAAATCTATGTGAAATGCTAATGAAAAGTTTAGAATATGACAAGTTTACATGTTAATGAAAAATTAGATATATAACAAAATGAAATATTTAGAAAAAAGCGTATAGCGTTTAGCAGGTACTATTAGTAAAATCATTAATATGTACTAATGATTACTTTAATGAGTACTAATAGTGAAAAAAATACAAAATACTAGTAAAAATATGCTTAGAATATACTTTTAATGATAACTTTAATGCACTAATAGTAACAAGTTTAAAATATACTAAGAATAACATGTTCAGTCGGAACTATTGATATCAGAACTTTAATATAAGAAGTTTAGAATATATTAATGATGAATTTTTTTGATAGTGTACTAATAATCAAAATTTTAGAAAACTATATTTATAATAACTTTAATATATTTTAATAATGGCAATTTTAGAAGGTTCTATTAAATATTTTTGATATGTACTAATATTAAAAATTTTTATTTGCACTAATAATGAAAAGTCTAGAATATACTAACAATGACAACCATAGAATATCATTATAATGTGTATTAATAGGGACAAATTTATAATATTCTAATTGTGACAAGTTTAGTAGGTATTATTAATGATAACTTTAATGTGTACTAGTAATAACAAGTTTAGAATATATTAATAATGACAAGTTTAGAAGGTACTATTGCATGATAACTTTAATGTGCACTAATAATGACAAATTTAGAATATGCTAGTAATGGCAATTTTGCAATATACAAATAATATCAAGTTTATAAGGTATCATTAATAATAGCTTTAATGTTACAAGTTTACAATATACATATGATGCAAGGCACAGTTAATGATAACTTTTATGTTTACTAATAATTGAAGGACTAGAATATACCAACAATGACTTTACTAAATGGCAAGTTTGTAATATACTAATAGTGACATATTTAAAAGATATATCAATATCTATTTGTATCACACACACACACACACACACACACACACACACACACACACACACACACACACACACACACACACACACACACACACACACACACACACACACACACACACACACACACACACACACACACACACACACACACACACACACACACACACACACACACACACACACACACACACACACACACACACACACACACACACACACACACACACACACACACACACACACACACACACGCACGCACACACACACACACACACACACACACACGCACAGACACACACACACAAACACAAACACCTAAAAACAAACAAACCAAAGACAGAAAAAATGGAGAAAGAAGAAAATTAAAAGTGGCCTATACTAACATTGATGGATTAATTTCAGGTCTGAACGAACTCAATGATTACCTGCTAGAAGAGAAACCAGCCATAATGGAAATTGCTAAGAGGTGAAATATCATCCATCGATTAAAAATAGGGACAAGAAACAGGGAGGAGGAATCATGTTCTTGTCCAAGAAAGACAAAAATTGCGGAGGGCAAAGGTAATGTTGAACTGATCATGTTAAAAGTCGAAGACAAGAATATGAAAAGTAGAAAGTGCTCCTGAACGAACGCTTGGAAAGAGAACGAACATACAAAAATGCTAAAGATACAAGGAAATCACTAAATGAGATACTAATGGGCAGTGGTAATTTGGTAATTATGGGGGACATCAATTGCAAAGAAATTTGTTGGGAAAACATGAAAGTGCGAGGAGGAGACGACTTGTACTGCTGGACATGACCATGGAATACACAATGACCCAATGGGTCAGTAAAAACACCAGATACAGAAGCAATGAAGAGCCGTCGAAACTAGATTTAACATTTACAATAGAACCTAAAATTGTGGAAAAATCAATATTAGTGCACATTGAAGTCATCATTAATAGTCATTTCTAAACATGGCAATATTAGTATTATCTATTCATAGAACGGTCTAACTTTGTCATTATTAGTATGTTCTAAACTTGTCCTTATTAGTTCAAATTAAAGTTATATATGAGAGCACCTTCTAAAATTATAATTGTGAGTATATTCTAGATTATTAATACGCATTAAAGTTACTACTAATAGTACCTGCTAAATTTGTCATTATTAGGACACGTTAAAATTTTCCTTAATGGTACCTTGTAAGCTTGCCATTATCAGTATATTCTAAACATGTAGACACTAAAGTTATAATCAATACTGTATTCTAAACTTCTCATTATTAATATAATCAGCACTTGCCATTGTTATTATATTCTAAACTTGTCATTATTATTAAACATTAAAGTTTTCATTAATAGTACCTTCTAAACTTCTCCATGTTAGTATATTCTAAACATGTCATTATTAGTATATTATAAATTTGTCATTTTAGAATACCTTATGGCTATCAGTAATATTTCCTTCTAAACCTATTACTATTTGCATATTCTAAACTTATCATAATTGGTGGACAAGAAACTTTCATTATTAAAAAGTTGACATTATTATTATATCATAAACATTTCATTAATAATACAAATTAACATTTTTGTTATTAGTACCTTCTAAACTTATCATTATTGGTATATACTAAAAATGACAGTTTTAGAAGGAACTCTTAATTAGTAGTAATAACAAGTTTTGAATATACTAATAATGACAAGTTTAGAAAATACTATCAACGATAACTTTTCAATATACTACTAATGACAAGTTTAGAAAATACTATTAATTTAGAATGTACTAATACTGAAAGGTTTAATACACAAGTAATAAACAGTTTAGAATAAAAGGTATGATATGTTTAAGATATAGCAATAATCATAAATTGAAAAGATCCTATTAATGATAACTTAAATATGAACTAATAATGACACGTAATAATGAGAAGTTTAGAAGGTACTGTTAATGAAATACAAGTAATAAAACGTTTAGAATAAAAGATAATGAATCTAATACTCACATGGTTAAAATATATCACTATTAATGATAATTCTAATATGTACTCAAGTGTACAAATAATCACATAATTTGTACTAAAAAGGGCAAGTTTAGAAGGCACTATTAATGATAACTTTAATATGCAATAACAGTAATTATTAGTACCTGCTAAACACTATACGTTTTCTTTCTAAATTTCCCATTTTAAATTATACTTTGTCATATTTAAACTTTTCATTATCATTTCGCATAGATTTTATCTTTAATAGTGCTTTCCAAACTTGTCATTATTAGTATATTCTAAACTTCTCATTAATAGTATATACTAAACTTATCACTATTAATAGACATTAATTAGTACAAGTTAACGTTATCAATTATAGTACCTTCTAAACTTACCCTTATTAGTATATGGTGCTTTGTTTATATTAGTACACATTAAAGTTATCATCAATAGTAACTTCAAAAGTTGTCATTAAGGTACAGTCTGAACTTATCTTTACTTGTATATTACAAAAATGCCATTTTAATGTATTCTAAAGTTGTCATTATTACCACATATTAGCACCTTCTAAAATCGCCATTATTATTATATTAAACTTATCCTTATCAGTATATTCTAAATTCATCTTCTAAAGTTTTCTTCTAAACATGCCATTTTTTATACATTTTTACTGTACATTTCAAATTTGTGATCATTAGCATATCATAATCTTGACAGTATTAGTACACATTAATAGTAGTTTCTTAACTTTTCATTAGCATATTCTAAACTTGTCGTCATTTGCCATTTGCCATATACAGTAAGTTATAATTTTTAGTATAATTTAAACTTCTCATTATTGATGTTTTCTAAATTTGTCAATATTGGATTTTATTAAAGTTTACAGTAATAGAACTTTCTGAACTTGTCATTGTTACTGCATTTTAAACTTCTCATTAAAGTTATTAATAGTACCTTTATAACTACACATTAAAGTTATCATAAATATTATCTTCCTAAGTTTGTCATTTTAGTATACATTTAATTTATTATCAATAGTACCCTCTACACTTGTCAATTTTTGTATATTATAAACTTGATATCTAAGTTATCAATAAAAGCTTCTCTTTATTAGTACACATTAAAGTTGTCATTAACAATACTTTCTAAAGTTGTCATTGTTCGTATATTCGAAAAATATCAGTATTAGTAAATACTAACTTATCTTCTTTATTATTCTAAACTTGTAATTATTAGTACACATTAAAGTTATCATTATTAGGACCATTATTAGTATATTCTAAACTTCGCAATACTAATATATTCCAAAGTTTATGATTATTTAAAACTTGTCATTATTAGTATATTCTAAAATTGTGAGTATTAATACATGTTCAAGTTAACATTATTACTGGCTTCTTAATATGACATTGTTAGGTTTTTTTCAAAACTAATCATTATTATAGTATTATAGTTACCATTAATAGCAACTTCTAGTATTTACTAAACTTTACATCATCAATATAATTAAAACGTGTCATTATTGCTACACATTAACATTATTATTAATATAACCTTTTAAACTTGTAAACATGTGGTTATGTGTACATAATGCATGTATTATAATAACATGTGAATAATAACATATAATAACATGTGAATATGCGTCCATATTCAAGTTATGATTAATAGTGCCTTTAAACTTGTCATTATTAGTATATACAGATTATAGTTATCATATATAGAACCTTCTAAAGTTGTCATTTTTAGTAATTTCTATACTTTCCATTATCAATTTATTCTAAACTTTTCCACATTAAAGTTATTATGAACTTCTAAGCTTATCTTTAGTATACTCTAATTATGTCATTATTGTAAACTTGTGATTCTTAGTATATTCTAAGCTCGTTATTATTGGTACATACTAAATTTTTCACTAATAATTCCTTCTAAATTTGTTAGTATTTGTGTATTCTAAACTTGTCATTACAAGTATATTCTAAACCTGACATTATTAGGATATTCTAAATTTGTCATTATTGGTATATTCAACACTTGTCATTATTAGTAAACATTAAAGCTTGTCAATTGTATATTCTAAACCCTCATTATTAGTACACATTAGTTATCACTAACAATACTTTCTTAAGTTGTCATTGTTCGTAAATTCGAAACATCACTATTAATAAATACTAAACATATCTTCTTTGGTATTCTAAATTTTATTAGTATACATACTAGGACCTTGTATCCTTACCATTATTATTAAATTCCACACTTGGTAATGATAATATATTCCGAGTTTATCATTATCCTAAAATTGTCATTATTACAATGTTCTAAACTTTTGAGTATTAGTACATATTAAAGTTATCATTAGTAGTGTCTTCTAAACATGTCATTGTTAGTATATTCAAAATTAATGAAAAATTTAACTCATGACAACATGGGAAATTTATAAAAAAAAATCTTTAATGTGTACTGATAATTACTTTAATTACTTTTAATTATAGCTTTAATACGCACTGATAGTAACAAGTTTAGAATATACTAAGAATATACTAACATATTCAGTCGGACCTATTGATGATAACTTTAATATAAAAAGTTTAGAATATATTAATAATGAATATTGTCGATAGGACTATCAATGATATATACAACAGTAATCAATAATCAAAATTTTAGAAACTTATATTATAATAACTTTAATGTTTTAATAATGACAATTTTAGAGGGTTCTATTAAATATCTTTGATCTGTATTAACAATGACAAGTTTAGAATATACTAACAATGACAGCCATAGAATATCAGTATAATGTATATTAATAGGGTCAATTTTATGATATTCTAATTATGACAAGTTTAGAAGGTATTATTAATGATAACTTTAATGTGTGCCAGCAATAACAAGTTTAGAATATACTATCAATGACAAGTTTAGAAGGTACTATTGCATGATAACTTTAATGCGCAATAATAATGAGAAGTTTAGAATATACTAATAATGACAAGTTTGGAAAGCACATAGATAAAATCTATGTGAAATGATAATGAATATACTAATAATGAATATACTAATAATGACAATATACTAATAATGACAAGTTTGGAAAGCACATAGATAAAATCTATGTGAAATGATAATGAAAAGTTTAGAATATGACAAGTTTACATGTTAATGAAAAATTTGATATATAACAAAATGAAATATTTAGAAAAAAGCGTATAGCGTTTAGCAGGTACTATTAGAGGTGAATGCTAGGGTAGTGAGTCAGGGATTGGAGATGGTTAAAGAAAATGGAGAAAAGTGGGAGGTGAGCCAGCTGTTGTTTGCGGACGACACTGCGCTTGTGGCAGGGTCAGAGGAGGGATTGAGGAAGCTGGTGGCAGAGTTTGGGAGAGTATGTGATAGAAGAAAGCTAAAGATAAATGTGGGTAAGAGTAAGGTGATGAGATGTACAAGGGGTGAAAGTGGCAGTAGACTGGAAGTGAACATTAAGGGAGAGCGACTGGAGGAAGTGGATAGTTTTAGATACTTGGGTGCAAGTGTAGCAGGAAAAGGTGGAGTGAAGGTGGAGGTAGAATGTAAATTGAGAGAAGCGAGTAAATGCTTTGGTGGTTTAAAGAGGCATAGACATTTGGGAATGGATGCGAAGAGGAGACTGTATGAAGGAGTGATTGTGCCAACAGCACTGTATGGGGCAGAAACGTGGAACATAAGAGAAGAAGAGAGAAGGAGTTTGAATGTGTTTGAGATGAGGTGTCTGAGAAGTATGGTGGGGGTTACTAGGCTAGATAGAGTGAGAAATGAGGAGGTGAGGAGGAGAACAGGGGTGACAAAGGATTTGGGAGATAGGGTTGATGGAAGAATATTAGGATGGTTTGGACACATGGAAAGAATGAGTGAAGAAAGACTGGTAAAAGAGGTATGGAAGGCAGATGTGGAGGGAGTGAACATGAGGGGACGTCCTAGGATGAGGTGGATGGATGGGGTGAAGGGGGCTTTGGGGAAGAGGGGAATGTCTGTTGAGGAAGGAAGGGAGAGGACGGAAGACAGAGGTGAGTGGAGAATGGTTGTATATGGATGATGTTGTGACTGCATGAGGAGGAATGGGCGGGGAAGTGGGGGTGGGGTAGTATGTGTGAGTAAATTTTGACGCAGCCCGAAGGGATTTCTCCCCGTCCTCGCCTTATATGCAAAGGGGGACGGAGAGGGGGGGTCGCCGATTAAATGAAGCGGCTTCGCTGTGGATGTACTGTGTCTTGCGACACTGCTTCTGACCCAGGGCGGTGGGCAGGGTGCAGGGATGACCCGTCATCCAGGAGGTGCTCAGATGAGAGGAAGGGTGGGAGGGGTGTGGAGTGTATTTAGGGATGAAATGGGTGGGAGTGTTTTTATGCCTTTCCCTTTTTGGCTACCTCCCTTGGAAGGGGGAAAAAGCCTTGGTATATGTATGTATGTATGTATTAATATGTACTAAAGATTACTTTAATGAGTACTAATAGTGAAAAAAATACAAAATACTAGTAACAATATGCTTAGAATATACTTTTAATGATAACTTTAATGCACTAATAGTAACAAGTTTAAAATATACTAAGAATAACATGTTCAGTCGGAACTATTGATATCAGAACTTTAATATAAGAAGTTTAGAATATATTAATGATGAAATTTTTTGATAGTGTACTAATAATTAAATCAAAATTTTAGAAAACTATATTTATAATAACTTTTATATGTTTTAATAATGGCAATTTTAGAAGGTTCTATTAAATATTTTTGATATGTACTAGTATTGAAAAATTTGATTTGCACTAATAATGAAAAGTTTAGAATATACTAACAATGACAACCATAGAACATCATTATAATGTGTATTAATAGGGACAAATTTATAATATTCTAATTGTGACAAGTTTAGTAGGTATTATTAATGATAACTTTAATGTGTACTAGTAATAACAAGTTTAGAATATATTAATAATGACAAGTTTAGAAGGTACTATTGCATGATAACTTTAATGTGCACTAATAATGACAAATTTAGAATATGCTAGTAATGGCAATTTTGCAATATACAAATAATATCAAGTTTATAAGGTATCATTAATAATAGCTTTAATGTTACAATTTTACAATATACATATGATGCAAGGCACAGTTAATGATAACTTTTATGTTTACTAATAATTGAAGGACTAGAATATACCAACAATGACTTTACTAATAATGGCAAGTTTGTAATATACTAATAGTGACTAGTTTAAAAGATATATCAATAATGCATTTAACTTTGACAAATTTAGAAGGTATTATTAATAATAACTTTAATGTGTAATAATAATCAGAAATTTACAATATACTAATAAAAAAAAGTTTATAGGTACAGGTATGTGAACTAATAATGGAAAGATTAGAATATACCAATAATTACAATTTTAAAGGGTACTGTTCAAGATAACTTTAATTTGTACTAATAATAAGCAAATTCGTGATATATTAGTAGACAAGTTTAGAATGCACTCTAATAAATTTAATGTGTACTACTAATAAAAAAGTTTAGAATATGGTAATGATAGGCACTATCATTACACTTTTACATTACACTTTAGTAGTGACAAGTTTAGAATATAGTAATAATGGTTTAGAAGCTTAGAATGTACAAATAATGAAAAAAATGGAAAATATTATCAATGATAACGTTAATGTTATACTAATAAATACAAAAACTACAAAATACGAATATACAAAGATATGAAAAATACATACAAAAATACAAAACAAATACAAATACAAAGGCAAATACAAATTCATAAGCTATTAATAATAACTTTAATGTGTTCTAAAAATGAAAAGTTTAGAATATACCAATAATAAGTTTAGAATAAGGTAATAATGACAATTGTAGAATGCACTTTTAACGATATATTTTATGTGTACTAGTAATGACAGGATAATGGTACTATTAATAGTAGCTTTAAAGTGAACTAATAACGACGTTAATAATTAACTTTAGGATATACAAATAAAGTCCGGGTAGGTACTATTAATGATAACTTTAATGTGTACCAATAATGAGATGTTTAGAATACACTAAAAATGACAATTTTATAAGGAACTATTAATGATAACATTAAAGTTTAGTAATAATAACAAGTTTAGAATATACTGGTAATGACTAGTTTAGAAAGTACTATTAATGATTACTTTAGAATAAAGTTTATAATATACAAATAATATAGTTTAGAATGAAAAATAATGACAAGTTTCGAAGAAATTAATATTGACATGTACATAGCAATCATGCTATCTTTAAAAGATCCTATTGAATTATATCTTTAATGTGTACTAATAATGGCACGTAATAATAAGAAGTTTAGAAGGTACTGTTAAGATTAGAATATACTAATAATAAGTTCAGATGTTACTATAATTGTTAACTATAATATGTATTAATAATGATAAGTTTAGAATTTAGAATATACCAATAATGATAATTTTAACAGGTACTAATAATGATAACGTTAATATGAACTAATAATAAGTTTAGAATATACAAAGAAAATTTAGAAAGTACTATAAATAGTAATAATGAAAAAATAGAATATACTAATACTGACAAGTTTAGAATATAACAATAAAAACAAGATTAGAAGGCATTTTTAAAGATAAGATTAATGTGTACTAATAATGAGAATTTTAGAATATACTAATAATGAGGAGTGTTAAATGACAAATATAGTATATACTTATAACGACAGGTTGAAAAGGATAAATGTGTACTAATAAAAACAAGTTTAGAATATAATTTAGTAATTGCAAGTTAAAAGGGTACTGTTAATGATTAGTGTAGAAGGTACTATTAATGTCTAATTTTCACTGATAATAATACCAGGTTTAGAAAATACTAATAAAACCAAGATTAGGTACTAATAACGACTAGAAGGTACTAATAACAATCATAGTGATAATGTTTAAAAGGTCATATTAATAATAATGTTAATGTGTAGCAATAATGACACGTTTTAGTTATATTGATAATGTAAAGTTTAATAAATACTAATAATAACATAATTAGAAGTTGCTATGATAACTATAATACGTACTAATAATGATTTGTTTTGAAAAAAGCTAACAATGTCATATTAAAAAGCCAGTAATAATGGTAACTTTAACATGTACTAATACTCACAATTTTAGAATATACTAATAGTGACAAGTTTTAAATAACTATAAACTTTGGAATATATTTGTATTGCGAAGTTTAGAATATACTAATAATGGTCCTAATAATGATAACTTTAATGTGTAATAATAATGACAAGTTTAGAATAATAAAGATATGTTAGTATTTACTAATACTGATATTTTTCGAATATACGAACAATGACAACTTTAGAAAGTATTGTTAATGATAACTTAAACGTGTACTAATAAAGAGAAGCTTTTAATGATAACTCAGATATGTGTTAATAGTAACAAGTTTATAATATACAAAAATTGACAAGTGTTGATAATGAATTGAATGTGTACTAAAATGACAAATTTAGAAAGATACTATTAATGATAACTTTAATGTGTAGTTACAAAGACAAGTTTATAAGGTAACTTTAATGTGTATTAATAATGCAGTAACAATGACAAGTTCAGAAAGTTCTATTAATATAAACTTTAATAATAAAACACAAATTTAATAAGAAGTTTAAATTATACTAAAAATGGTACTATTAATGATAACTTATATGGCAAGTGGCAAATGACAACAAGTTTAGAACATACTAATGAAAAGTTAAGAAAATTAATGATAACTTCAATGTGCAATAATACTGTCAAGATTATGATATGCTAGTAATCACAAATTTGGAAAATACAGTAAAAAATATATAAAAAATGGCATTTTAGAAGAAAACTTTAGAAGATAAATTTAGAATATACCGATAATGACAAGTTTAATATAATAATAATGGCGATTTTAGAAGGTGCCAGTATATGGTAATGTGGTAATATTGACAAGTTTAGCATACATTAAAAATAGATTTTTTGTAATATACAGGTAAAGATGAGTTCAGACTGTATCTTAATGACAACTTTTAGAAAATACTTACTAAGGGTAAGTTTAGAAAGTACTATAATTGATAACGTTTACTTGTACAAATAACAACAAACTTGGAATATACTAATAATGCCAAGTTTAGAAGGTACTATTAAGGATAACTTTAATGTGTATTAATAGTGATAAGTTTAGTATACACTATTAATGAGAAGTTTAGAATATAATAATAATGACAAGTTTGGAAAGCACTATTAAAGATAAAATCTATGCAAATTGATAACACAGGGGAACACTTTTTCAGTAACTTTGAGTTGCATTGGATATTTTAACGGATTTTGAAAGAGTTTTAGGCGCTGATTTCAAATCTGAAATTAGTTTTTCTCTACAAGCTCTAGTTTGTATGCAATTTGAGGTTAATAAAATTGTACATATGCGAAATGATAATGAAAAGTTTAGAATATGACAAAGTATAATTCAATTTATAATAAAATTGAAATTTAGAAAGAAAACTAATAGTGAAAAATTTACAAAATACTAGTAATGGCATGTTTAGAATATACTTTTAATGATAACTTTAATATGCACTGATAGTAACAAGTTTAGAATATACTAAGAATATCTTCTACAATTGCCATTATTAGTGCATATTAAAGTTATCATTAATAGTACCTTCTAAACTTGCCCTTATTAGTACAAATTATGTGATTATTAGTACACTTGAGTACATATTAGAATTATCATTAATAGTTCTTTCTAAACATGTAATTATCTTTCATATTCTAAGCTATTGGTACACTTTAAAGTTATCATTAGTAAAATGTCCTAAAATTTCATTACTAGCATATTCTGAAATTGTCATTAATAGTACACATTAAAGTTATCATTAATAGTATCTTTAATCTGATCATTATTTGTATTGTAAACCTGTCATTATTAGTATGTTCTCAACTTATTACTATAAGTATATTCTTAACGTATCATTATTACCATTCATTAAACTTACCATTAATAGTACTTTCTAGACTTGTCGTTATTAGTATATTATAAACTCACCCATAATAGTATATTTTCAACTTTCATAATATTTTCTAATATTTGTTATTTTCAGTATCCTCTACAATTGCCATCATTAGTGCATATTAAAGTTACAATTAATGGTACTTTCTAAACTTGTCGTTATTAGTGATTATGAGTTCATATTAGAGTTATCATTAATAGTACTTTCTCAACATGTACTTACATATTCTAGGGTTGCTACCATTAATAGAATATTCTATAATTTCCTTATTAGTATATTCTAAACTTGTCATTAATAGTGCACTTTAAAGTTCTCATTAATAGTATCTTTAATATGATCATTATTAGCATGTTCTATAATCATCATTATTAGTATTAGTTATTATTAAGAGTATCTTGTAAACTTGTCATTATTAGTATCTTCTATACTTGTCATTATAAGTATATTCTTAACGTATCATAATCACTATACATTAAACTTACCATTAATAGCACTTTCTAAACTTGTCATTATTAGTATGTTATAAACTTACCCATGAATAGTATATTCTCAACTTTTATAGTCAGTACAGATTAATGTTATCATTAATAGGAGATTCCAAACTTGTATAACCTTGTATATTCTAAAGTTGTCATTCTTAGTACATATCTAAGTTTTTATTAAAAGAATCTTCTGATTTTTACGTTATTGGTATATCATAAACTTGCACTAATAATTTGTCATTATTAGCACACATTAAAGTTTTTATTAGAAGTACCTAAAAGTGTCATTAATCGTATATTCTAAACTTATCGTTATTAGTATATTCTAAACATGTACATATTAGAGTTTTCATTAATAGTACTTTCTCAACAAAAGTTACCATTAATAGAATATTCTAAAATTTCATTATTAGTATATTCTAAACACTTTAAAGTTCTCATTAATAGTATCTTTAATATGATCATTATTAGCATGTTCTATAATCATCATTATTAGTATTAGTTATTATTAAGAGTATCTTGTAAACTTGTCATTATTAGTATCTTCTATACTTGTCATTATAAGTATATTCTTAACGTAACTATACATTAAACTTACCATTAATAGTACTTTCTAAACTTGTCATTATTAGTATGTGATAAACTTACCCACAATAGTATATTCTCAACTACACATTAATGTTATCATTAATAGTAGCTTCCAAACGTGTATACCCTTATATATTCTAAAGTTGTCATTCTTAGTACATATTTAAGTTATTATTAAAAGAATCTGATTTTGTCGTTATTGGTATATCCTAAACTTGCACTTGTTAAAATTATCATTAATACCATAATCTTAACTTGTCATTATTAATACACATTAAAGTTTTTATTAGAAGTACCTAAAAGTGTCGAGGGAGGTAGCCAAAAAGGGAAAGGCATAAAAACACTCCCACCCATTTCATCCCTAAATACACTCCACACCCCTCCCACCCTCCCTCTCATCTGAGCCCCTCCTGGATGACGGGTCATCCCTGCACCTTGCCCACCGCCCATGTGATTATGTGTACATAATATAGTACATGTATCATAACATGTGAATAATAACATATAATAACATGTGAATATGTGTTCATATTCAAGGTATCATTAATAGTGCCTTTAAACTTGTCATTATTAGTATATACTAAACATTAATTATTAGAAGACATTACATTTTTTATTTATAATACATTCTAAGTTTATCATTATTAGAACGTTCTAAACTTGTCATTATTAGTACAAAGTTGTCATTTTTAGTCATTTCTATACTTTCCATTATCAACTTATTCTAAACTTTTCCACATAAAAGTTATCAAGAATCTTCTAAGCTTATCATTAGTATATTCTAATTATGTCATTATTGTAAACTTGTGATTCTTAGTATATTCTAAGCTAGTTATTATTGGTACATACTAAATTTTTCATTAATAATTTTTATAGTATTAGTGTATTCTAAACTTGTCATTATTGGTATATTCAACACTTGTCATTGTTATTAAACATAAAAACTTGTCAATTGTATATTGTAAACCCTCATTATTAGTACACATTAATTATCACTAACAATACTTTCTCATGTTGTCATTGTTCGTAAATTCTAAACATCACTATTAGGAGATACTAAAAATATCTTCTTTGGTATTCTAAACTTTATTAGTATACATTGAAGTTATCATTACTAGGATCTTGTATCCTTACCATTAATAGTATATCCTACACTTTGTAATGATATATTCCGAGTTTATCATTATCCTAAACTTGTCATTATTACTATATTCTAAACTTTTGAGTATCAATACATATTAAAGTTATCATTAGTAGTGTCTTCTAAACATGTCATTCAAAACTAATGAAAAAATTTATTTGTGATAATATGGGAAATTTATAAAAAAAAAAGTATAGCGTTTAGCAGGTACTATTATCAAAATATTTAATGTGTACTAACAATTACTTTAATGAGTACTAATAGTGAAAAATTGACCAAATACTTGTAATGACATGTTTAGAATATACTTTTAATGATAACTTCAATATGCACTGATAGTAACAAGTTTAGAATATACTAACAATAACATATTCAGTCGGAACTATTGATGATAACTTTAATATCAAAAGTTTAGAATATATTAATAATGAATATTGTCGATAGTACTATTAATGATATATACAACAATAATCAATAATCAAAATGTTAGAAAATGATATCTATAATAACTTTAATATGTTTTAATAATGACAATTTTAGAAGGTTCTATTAAATATCTTTGATATGTACTAATATTGAATAATTGATCTGTATTAATGATGAAAAGTTTAGAATATACTAACAATGACAACCATAAAATATCAGCATAATGTATATTAATAGGGACAAATTTATGATATTCTAATTATGACAAGTTTAGAAGGCATTAGTGATAACTTTAATGTGTACTAGTAATAACAAGTTTAGAATATACTAATGGCAACTTTAATGTGGACTAACAATGACAAATTTAGAAATAGCAGTTTTGTAGGTATAGCTTTAATGTGAAAAGTTTACATTATACTTATAATGCAAGGTACAGTTAATGACTTTTATGTGTACTAATAATGGAAAATTAAAAATACTAATTATAGCAAGTTTGTAATATAACTAGCTTAATTTTTTTATTATTAATGCATTTAATTTTGACAAGTTTAGAGGGTATTGTTAATAATAACTTTAATGTGTACTAATAAGCAGAAGTTTACAATATACTAATAAAACGAGGTTTAGAAGGAACATGTATGAGTACTAATAATGGAAAGATATGCCAATAATAAGTTGTCATTTTTAGTCATTTCTATACTTTCCATTATCAACTTTTCCACATTAAAGTTATCAATAATCATTAGCATACTCTAATTATGTCATTATTGTAAACTTGTGATTCTTAGTATATTCTAAGCTCGTTATTATTGGTACATACTAAATTTTTCATTAATAATTTTTTAGTATTAGTGTATTCTAAACTTGTCATTACAAGTATATTCTAAACCTGAAATGTTAGCATATTCTAAATTTGTCATTATTGGTATATTCAACACTTGGCATTGTTATTAAACATTAAAGCTTGTCAATTGTATATTCTAAACCCTCATTAGCAGTACACATTAGTTATCACTAACAATACTTTCTCATGTTGTCATTGTTCGTAAATTCGAAACATCACTATTAGGAGATACTAAAAATATCTTCTTTGGTATTCTAAACTTTATTAGTATACATTGAAGTTATCATTACTAGGACCTTGTATCCTTACCATTAATAGTATATCCTACACTTTGTAATGATATATTCCGAGTTTATCATTATCCTAAACTTGTCATTATTACTATATTCTAAACTTTTGAGTATCAATACATATTAAAGTTATCATTAGTAGTGTCTTCTAAACATGTCATTGTTAGTATATTCAAAACTAATGAAAAATTTAATTTATGATAATATGGGAAATTTATAAAAAAAAAGTATAGCGTTTAGCAGGTACTATTATCAAAATATTTAATGTGTACTAACAATTACTTTAATGAGTACTAATAGTGAAAAATTTACAAAATACTTGTAATGACATGTTCAGAATATACTTTTAATGATAACTTTTATATGCACTGATAGTAACAAGTTTAGAATATACTAACAATAACATATTCAGTCGGAACTATTGATGATAACTTTAATATCAAAAGTTTAGAATATATTAATAATGAATATTGTCGATAGTACTAGTAATGATATATACAACAATCAATAATCAAAATTTTATATAATTGTATTTATAATAACTTTAATATGCTTTGATAATGACAATTTTAGAAGGTTCTATTAAATATCTTTGATATCTTTGATATTGAATAATTTGATCTGTATTAATGATGAAAAGTTTAGAATATACTAACAATGACAACCATAGAATATCAGCATAATGTATATTAATAGGGACAAATTTATGATATTCTAATTGTGACAAGTTTAGAAGGCATTAATGATAACTTTAATGTGTACTAGTAATAACAAGTTTAGAATATACTAATGGCAACTTTAATGTGCACTAACAATGACAAATTTAGAAATAGCAGTTTTGTAGGTATAGCTTTAATGTGAAAAGTTTACATTATACTTATAATGCAAGGTACAGTTAATGACTTTTATGTGTACTAATAATGGAAAATTAAAAATACTAATTATAGCAAGTTTGTAATATAACTAGCTTAATTTTTTATTATTAATGCATTTAACTTTGACAAGTTTAGAAGGTATTGTTAATAATAACTTTAATGTGTACTAATAAGCAGAAGTTTACAATATACTAATAAAAAGAGGTTTAGAAGGAACATGTATGAGTACTAATAATGGAAAGATATGCCAATAATAAGTTGTCATTTTTAGTCATTTCTATACTTTCCATTATCAACTTATTCTAAACTTTTCCACATTAAAGTTATCAATAATCTTCTAAGCTTATCATTAGCATACTCTAATTATGTCATTATTGTAAACTTGTGATTCTTAGTATATTCTAAGCTCGTTATTATTGGTACATACTAAATTTTTCATTAATAATTTTTTAGTATTAGTGTATTCTAAACTTGTCATTACAAGTATATTCTAAACCTGAAATGTTAGCATATTCTAAATTTGTCATTATTGGTATATTCAACACTTGGCATTGTTATTAAACATTAAAGCTTGTCAATTGTATATTCTAAACCCTCATTAGCAGTACACATTAGTTATCACTAACAATACTTTCTCATGTTGTCATTGTTCGTAAATTCGAAACATCACTATTAGGAGATACTAAAAATATCTTCTTTGGTATTCTAAACTTTATTAGTATACATTGAAGTTATCATTACTAGGACCTTGTATCCTTACCATTAATAGTATATCCTACACTTTGTAATGATATATTCCGAGTTTATCATTATCCTAAACTTGTCATTATTACTATATTCTAAACTTTTGAGTATCAATACATATTAAAGTTATCATTAGTAGTGTCTTCTAAACATGTCATTGTTAGTATATTCAAAACTAATGAAAAAATTAATTTTTGATAATATGGGAAATTTATAAAAAAAAAAGTATAGCGTTTAGCAGGTACTATTATCAAAATATTTAATGTGTACTAACAATTACTTTAATGAGTACTAATAGTGAAAAATTGACCAAATACTTGTAATGACATGTTTAGAATATACTTTTAATGATAACTTCAATATGCACTGATAGTAACAAGTTTAGAATATACTAACAATAACATATTCAGTCGGAACTATTGATGATAACTTTAATATCAAAAGTTTAGAATATATTAATAATGAATATTGTCTACAACAATAATCAATAATCAAAATGTTAGAAAATGATATTTATAATAACTTTAATATGTTTTAATAATGACAATTTTAGAAGGTTCTATTAAATATCTTTGATATGTACTAATATTGAATAATTGATCTGTATTAATGATGAAAAGTTTAGAATATACTAACAATGACAACCATAAAATATCAGCATAATGTATATTAATAGGGACAAATTTATGATATTCTAATTATGACAAGTTTAGAAGGCATTAATGATAACTTTAATGTGTACTAGTAATAACAAGTTTAGAATATACTAATGGCAAGTTTAGAAGATACTATTGCATGATAACTTTTAGTGCACTAACAATGACAAATTTAGAAATAGCAGTTTTGTAGGTATAGCTTTAATGTGAAAAGTTTACATTATACTTATAATGCAAGGTACAGTTAATGATAACTGGAAAGACTAGAATATACCAATGTGTACTAATAATGGAAAATTAAAAATACTAATTATAGCAAGTTTGTAATATAACTAGCTTAATTTTTTATTATTAATGCATTTAACTTTGACAAGTTTAGAAGGTATTGTTAATAATAACTTTAATGTGTACTAATAAGCAGAAGTTTACAATATACTAATAAAAAGAGGTTTAGAAGGAACATGTATGAGTACTAATAATGGAAAGATATGCCAATAATAAGTTGTCATTTTTAGTCATTTCTATACTTTCCATTATCAACTTATTCTAAACTTTTCCACATTAAAGTTATCAATAATCTTCTAAGCTTATCATTAGCATACTCTAATTATGTCATTATTGTAAACTTGTGATTCTTAGTATATTCTAAGCTCGTTATTATTGGTACATACTAAATTTTTCATTAATAATTTTTTAGTATTAGTGTATTCTAAACTTGTCATTACAAGTATATTCTAAACCTGAAATGTTAGCATATTCTAAATTTGTCATTATTGGTATATTCAACACTTGCCATTGTTAGTAAACATCAAAGCTTGTCAATTGTATATTCTAAACCCTCATTATTAGTACACATTAGTTATCACTAATGTGTTATTAGTACACATTAGTTATCACTAACAATACTTTCTCATGTTGTCATTGTTCGTAGATTCTAAACATCACTATTAGGAGATACTAAAAATATCTTCTTTGGTATTCTAAACTTTATTAGTATACATTGAAGTTATCATTACTAGGACCTTGTATCCTTACCATTAATAGTATATCCTACACTTTGTAATGATATATTCCGAGTTTATCATTATCCTAAACTTGTCATTATTACTATATTCTAAATTTTTGAGTATCAATACATATTAAAGTTATCATTAGTAGTGTCTTCCAAACATGTCATTGTTAGTATATTCAAAACTAATGAAAAAATTAATTTGTGATAATATGGGAAATTTATAAAAGAAAAAGTATAGCGTTTAGCAGGTACTATTATCAAAATATTTAATGTGTACTAACAATTACTTTAATGAGTACTAATAGTGAAAAATATGCACTGATAGTAACAAGTTTAGAATATACTAACAATAACATATTCAGTCGGAACTATTGATGATAACTTTAATATCAAAAGTTTAGAATATATTAATAATGAATATTGTCGATTGTACTATTAATGATATATACAACAATAATCAATAATCAAAATGTTAGAAAATGATATTTATAATAACTTTAATATATTTTAATCATGAAAATTTTAGAAGGTTCTATTAAATATCTTTGATATGTACTAATATTGAATAATTGATCTGTATTAATGATGAAAAGTTTAGAATATACTAACAATGACAACCATAAAGTATCAGCATAATGTATATTAATAGGGACAAATTTATGATATTCTAATTATGACAAGTTTAGAAGACTATAATAATGATAATTTTAATGTGTACTAGTAATAACAAGTTTAGAATATACTAATGGCAAGTTTAGAAGGTACTATTGCATGATAACTTTTAGTGCACTAACAATGATTAATTAAGAAATAGCAGTTTTGTAGGTATAGCTTTAATGTGAAAAGTTTAATGATAACTGGAAAGACTAGAATATACCAATGTGTACTAATAATGAAAAATTAAAAAATACTAATTATAGCAAGTTTGTAATATAACTAGCTGAAAGTTTTTTATTATTAATGCATTTAACTTTGACAAGTTTAGAAGGTATTGTTAATAATAACTTTAATGTGTACTAATAAGCAGAAGTTTACAATATACTAATAAAAAGAGGTTTAGAAGGAACATGTATGAGTACTAATAATGGAAAGATATGCCAATAATTACAAGTTTAAAGGGTACTGTTCTATATGCTACTATTAACTATATGTAATAATAATGACAAGTTTAGAATTTAGAATATACTAATAATAATAAGTTTAGAAGGTACTAATAATGATAACGTTGATATGAACTAATAAAAAAAATAGAATATACTAATACTGATAAGTTTAGAATATAACAATAAAAACAAGATTAGAAGGTATTTTTAAAGATAACATTAATGTGTAGTAATCATGAGAATTTTAGAATATACTAATAATGAAGAGTGTGAAAACACAATCAATATATTTATTGTGTACTAACAATGACAAATATAGAATATTTGTAACGACAGGTTGAAAAGAAACTATTAATGACAACTTTAATGTGTACTAATGAAAACAAGTTTAGAATATATATTCTAAGCTTGTTTTTATTAGTACACATTAAAGTTTAGTAGTGATAAGTTTTTAACGATAATGATAACGATAACTTTAATGTATACTAAAAAAAACAAGTTTAGAATATATATTCTAAGCTTGTTTTTATTAGTACACATTAAAGTTTAGTAGTGATAAGTTTTTAACGATAATGATAACTTTAATGTTTAGATTAAATAATTACAAGTTAAAAGGATGCTGTTTATGATTAGTGTATAAGGTACTATTAATAACTTTATTTTTCACTAATGATAAGTTTAGAACACTAATAATGCCAGCTTTAGAAAATACTGATAAAAATAGGATTAGTAGGTACTATCAATGATAGATTTAATGTGTACTAGTAATATCAAACTTGGAATATAGTAATAATGAAAAGATTAGACGATACTATTAATTATAAGTTTACTGATAATGACGAGTTTTGAATATACTACTAACGGCATCTTTAGAATATACTAGTTTAAACTATAATAATAATAACAAGGTTTAATGACAACTTTAACATATACTAATATTGCCAAGTTTAGAATATACTAATAATGATAGATTTAATATAAGTTATTAATGACAAGTTTAGAACATACTAATAATGACAAGTTTAGAATATTCCAATGTAGACATGTTTAGAATATACGTATAATGACAAATTTGGAAAGTACAATTAATTATAACTTTAATGTGTACTAATAATGAAAAGTATAGAACATTCTAATGATGACAAGTTTAATTAATGATATCTTTGATGGGTACTAATAATGAAAAGTTTAGAATATTCCGATAATGACAAGTTTAGAAGATACTACTAATAATGACGAGTTTAAAATATACTAATAATTACAAATTTATAGGGTACTGTTAATGATGAATTTCGAAGGTATTAATGACTTTATTAGTATGTTCTAAACTTATCATTAGTTTAGAATGTTTAGAATATTCTAGTTTAAATAATAATAATAAAGACATTTAACATAAAATTGCCAAGTTTAGAATATACAAATAAAGATAAGTTTAGAACGTCCTATTAATGATGAAGTGTTAATGACAAGTTAAGATCATACTAATGATGACATACTAATGAAGACATGTTTAGAATATATATGTTTAGAATATATTGAAGTTTAGATAGTACTATCAATGATAACTTTAATGTGTACTAATAATGAAAAGTATAAAACATTCTAATGATGACAAGTTTTTAAAAGTTTGATGTGTACTTATAATGACAAGTTTAGAACATTCTAATAATGACAGGTTTTGAAGATACTATTTACTATACTATACTATTTAAAGGGTACTGTTAATGACAACTTTAGTAGGTACTATTAATTACTTTAATTTTTACTAATGATATACTAATAATGCCAAGTTAGAATGTACTAATAAAACAAGATTAGAAGGTACTTGTGATGATAAATTTAATGTGTACTAATAATGGCAAATTTAGGAAATACCAATAATAAAGATTAGGATATACTATTAATGATAAGTTAACTAATAATTACGAGTTTTGAATATACTATTCATGACATGTTTAGAATATAACATTAATGTTAGAATAATGACAACTTTAGCATATTGCCAGGCTTAGAATATACTAATGATAACGTCCTTTTAATGATAAATTTCATATAAGTTTAGACAAGTTTAGAACATACTAATAATGACAAGTTTAGATACATCAATGAAGACATATTTAGAATATACCAATATTGACATGTACGTATAATGAGAAGTCTAGAAAGTACTATTAATGATAACTTTAATGTGTACTAATAATGGAAAGTATAGAACACTCTAATGGTGACAGGTTTAAAAGGTACTATTAATGATATCTTTGATGTGTACTAATAATGAAAAAATTATAATATTCTAGTAATGACAGGTTTAGAAGATACTATTAATGATACCTAATATTGACGAGTTTAGAATATACTAAGAATTATTAGAATATACTAATAATGTTTAGAATATACTAATGATGACAAGTTTAGAAGGTAATATTTATGATAACTTCAATGTTTACTAATGATAACAAATTTAGAATATACTAATAGTAAGAAGTGTGCGATTAATGATCAATTTTATTTGCACAAATAATGAAAAATTTAGAAAGCGGTAATGAATGGTACTTTTAATCATTTTATTGTGTTGTCAAGATTAGAATATAATAGTAATAATAACTTTAATGTATATTGATATTGACAAGATTAGAAGATTCTCTTAGCAATAACTTTAACATGTACGATTAAAGAAAGTTTAGAATAATTGAATTATGACAAGTTTAATGTGTCATAATGTCATATTCAAAAGGTACAATTAATTGAAACTTTAATGTGTACTAATAATGATTACTAATTAATGTTTCAATTATACTAATAATGACAAGTTGAAAAGGAATTATCAATGATATGTTCTAGTAATGACAAGATTAGAATATACGATTAATGACACTTTTTAGGTACACCTTTAATGTGTACTAATAATGACAAGTTAAGATTATGGTATTAACGAGTGCTATTAATGACAAGTTTAGGATATACAAATAACAAGTTCAGAAGATTCTTTTAATAATCACTTAAATATGTAGTAAGAGTGACAACTTTAGAATATACAAGTTTATACTAGTTTGGAAGCTACTTATAATGTATACTAATTATGAAATTTGAGAATATACTATTATGGGTAAGTTTGTAATAATGAAAAGTTTAGAAAGCACTCTTAAGGGTAAGTTTAATGTATATAGAACATACTAATAATAAGTTTATAAGATACTGTTAATGATAACTAATACTAATTAATACTAATAATTATAGAACATACTAATAATGATTAGATTAAAAATACCATTAATGATAACTTTAATTGTACTATTAATGACAAGTTTAGAATATACTAATAATGAAATTTAAAGAATACTCTATTAATGATAAATTTAAAGTGTACCAATAGTGACAAGCTTAGAATATAAAAGATAATTATGGATTTAGAAAGTACTATTAATGATAACTCTATGTATTCATAATCACATGTTTAAAATATACTAATAAGGACAAGTTTAGAAGGTACTATTAATGATAACTTTAATATGCACTAATAATGGCAATTGTAGAGGATACTGATAATAACAAATATTATGAAAGTTGAGAATATACTATTATGGGTAAGTTTATAATATACTAACAATGACAAGTTTAGAAAGTTTAATGTATAGTAATGATGATACGTTAAGAAAATACGTATAATGACGAGTTTAGAGCATACTAATAATGACAAGTTACAAGATACTGTTAATGACAACTAATACTAATAATGATAATTATAGAACATACTAATAATGATCAGAATAAAGATACTATTAATGATAACTTTAATTGCACTATTAATGACAAGTTTAGAATATACTAATAATGAAGTTTTAGAATATTATATTAATGATAACTTTAAAGTGTACTAATAATGACAAGCTTAGAACATAAAAGATCATTACGTTTAGAAATCACTATTAATGATAACTCATAATCACATGTTTAGAATATGTTTAGAATAAGGACAAGTTTAGAAGGTACTATTAATGATAACTTAAATATGCTCTAATAATGGCAATTACAGACAATACTGACAATTACAAATATTAGAAGGTAATATCAGTGATAACTGTAATGTGTACTAGTAATGACAAAGTTAGAATATACGAATAATGACAAATTTGGAAGGTGGTACCAATCTTGTGTAACAAGTTTAGAATATATTAATAATGACAAGTTTAGAATAATGGCAACTTTAGAATACACTAATATTGCCATGTTTAGAATATATTTAATAAACACTGTAAATAAAAAGTTTAGAACATGCCAATTAAGATGTGTTTAGAATATTCTAATGGTTAGAAAGTGATATTAATAACTTTAATTTGTACTAATAAGGATAATTATAGAATATACTAATAATGATCAGATTAAAGATACTATTAATGATAAATTTAATGTGTACTATTAAAAACAAGTTTAGAACTGTCATTTTAATTTGTTCTAATGTGTTCAAATAAAAAAAAGTTGAAAATTTCCTTTAATAATAGTTTTAACATGTACTAATAAAAAAGTTTATAAGGTATTTTTGATAAGACAAGTTTACAATATACTATTAAGAAGGTAATATTGAGAATAACGTTGTGCACTAATAACGAAAATTTTAGAATATACTAATGTTTAGAAAAAACTCTTAATGTACAAGTAATGAGAAGTTTAGAAGATACTACTAATGATAACTTTAATATGTAGCAATGATAACAGGTTTATAATATACTAATAAAGAAAAGATTAGAATATACTAATACTAACAAATTTGAATAAGTTTAATGTGTGCTAATAATGACAAGTTTCTAATGTACTAACAATGACAAGTTAAGAAGGTGCTATTAACTATAAATTTAATAAATACTAATAATCACTGGTTTAGAATATATTTACAATGATATTTAGAATATGCTAAGATTGACAAGTTCAGAAGATACTGTTAAAGGTACCTTTAATGTTTAGAATATACTAATAACGATAATGTGGAATATACTAATAACGATAAGTTTAGAAGGTTCTACTAATATTAACTTCTAAACTTTGACAAGTTTAGAAGGTATTGTTAATAGTAACTTTTATGTGTACTAATAATCAGAAGTTTACAATATACTAATAACCAGAGGTTTAGAAGGTACAGGTATGTGTACTAATAATGAAAAAATTAGAATATACCAATAATTTTAAGGTTAAAAGGTACTGTTCAAGATAACTTTAATTTACACTAATAATAAGCAATGTTTATAATATACTAATAAAGACAAGTTTAGAAGATAAATGATAAATTCAGTATATACTAATAGTAAATTACTAATAATAAAAAGTTTAGAATATGGTAATAACAACAAGTATAGAAGGTACAATTAATGTGTGACAAGTTTAGAATATAGTAATAATGAAGTATTATTGACAATTTCATAATGCACTAATAATGAAAAGTTTGGAAGATATTATTAATATAATAATAAAAACTTTAATGTGTTATAAAAATAAAAGTTTAGAATATACTAATAATGAGAAGTTTAGAATAATTTAATAATGACAATTTTAGAATGTACTTTTAATGATAACTTGAATGTGTACTAGTAATAGTAACCTTAAAGTGAATTAATAATGACATATCTAGAGTATACAAATAAAGAATATACAAATATTGATGGCAACTTTAATATATACTAAAAATATACTAAAAATGACAGTTTTAGAAGGAACTATTAATGATAATAATAACATGTTTTGAATATACTAATTATTTCAAGTTTAGAAAACACTATCAATGATAACTTTTCAATATACTAAAAATGACTGAAAGTAATAAAAAGTTTAGAATAAAAGATCCTATTAATGATAACTTAAATATGAACTAATAACGGCACGTAATAATCAGAAGTTTAGAAGGTACTTTTAATGAAATACAAGTAATAAAACGTTTAGAATAAAAGATAATGACAAGTTTAGAAAAATCTAATACTCACATACTCACATAGCAATAATGATAAGTTTAAAATATCCTATTAATGATAACTTAAATATGTACAAATAATGACACGTAATAATGAGAAATTTAGAGAGTACTGTTAATGAAAACTTTAATGTGTACTAATAATGAAAGTGTACAATACAATATTAACAAGTTTAGAAGGCACTATTAATGATAAATCTAATGTGTTCTAAAAATGACAAGCTTAGACTATACCAATATAGTGATAAGTTTAGAAGGTACTAATAAAAAAAGATTGTATTATTAATGAAAAGTTTATCATATGATGATAATAGCAACTTTAAAATATGATAAGTTTAGAATATACAAATAGTAACAGGTTTAGAAGGCTGATAGCTATAAGGTATTCTAATAATGGCATGTTTAGAATATATTAACATTGGAAAGTTTAGAAGGTACTATTAATGAAAACTTTAATGTCTAATAATAATGAAAAGTTTAGAATATACTAACAATGGCAAGTACTACTAATATTAAAAATGAGAAGTTTAGAATACAGTATTGATGATAACTTTAGTGTTTAGAATATACTAATAATGACAAGCTTACAATGTACCATTAACGAAAATTTTAATGTGTCCTAATAACAAATTTAGAAAGTACTACTAATAGTAACTTTAATGTGTATCAACAATTTAGAACATAATCACGTTAAGGTAGAGGGTGCTATCAGATATAACTTTAATTTGAACAAGTTTAGTACATACTAATAATGACAAATTTACATCGTTCTATGAATAAATAATGTCATGTTTAGAAGTTACTATTAATGATGACTTTAATGTGCACTAATAACATGTTTAGAATATACTAATAATGAGAAGTTTAGAAGGTACGATCAATTATAACTTTAATGTAATAAGGAGAAGTTTATAATATACTATATAACAGGCTTAGACGGATCTACTAATGATATACTTAATTTGTACTAATAATCGCAAATTTAAAATGTACTATTGATGACAAGGTTAGAATATTTTAAGAACTATAATTTTAATGTGTTCTAATAAGAAGAGGTTTATAATATCCAAATAACGAAAAATTAGGAAGGTATTTTTAATGATAACTTTAATGTCTACTAATAATGACAAGTTTAGAATATAGCAATAATGACAAATGTGACATGTGTATAATATGCTAATGATGTCAAGTTACTGTTAAGGTACTGTTAACGTGTACTAATAATACTAGAATATACAAATAATGACAAGTTTAGAATATACTACTACTAATAGCTTTAATATGTATGGATAATGACAAGTTTATAAAATACTAATAAATAAAAGAAAAAAACAGCTATAATGACATGTTTAGAAGGTTATATTAATGATAACGTTAATGTATAATGACAAGTTTGAATTATATTAATGATTATACTAATACTATCAATGATTTGTTTTGAATAAACTAAAAGTGTCACATTCAGAACACACCACAATGACAAGCTTACAATGTACCATTAACGAAAATTTTAATGTGTCCTAATAATAACAAATTTAGAAAGTACTACTAATAGTAACTTTAACATGTACTAATACTCACAAGTTTAGAATATACCAATAATGACAAGTTTAGAAATATATTAGTTTTGCCAAGTTTAGAATATACTAATAATGATAAGTATACGAAGTCCTAATAGTTTTAACATGTACTAATAATGAAAAGTTTAGAAGGTATTTCTAATAATAACTAATGTGTACTAATAATGACAAGTTTAGTATATATTGATAATGACAGCTTTACAAAGGATTACAAAGGCGGAGCATACTAATGTGTACTAATGTGTACTAATGTGTACTAATATGGCAAGTTTATAACATACTAATGATGTCAAGTTAAGAAGGTAATATTGATAATAACGTTAATGTGTACTAATAATGACAAGTTTAGAATATACTAATATTGATGTTTAGAAGGTACTGTTAACGTGTACTAATAATACAAGTTTAGCAGATACTACTAATAATAGTTTTAATATGTATCAATAACGACAAGTTTATAATATGAAAATAAAGAAAAGTTTAGAATACACTAATACTGACAAGTTTGGAAGGTGTTATGATTGATAAGTTTAATGTGCACTAATAATGAAAAGTTTATAATATACCAAAAATAACAAATCAAGGTGATATTAGCTATAACTTTAAGGCGTCCTAATAATGACAAAATAAGAATATACTGATAACGAGATGTATAGAAGAAATGTACTAATAACGAAAGGTTTAGAATGTATATACAATTAAAAGTTTAGAATCTACTAAGTTTAGAAGATACTCCTCAAGATAACTTTACTGTGAAGAAATAATGACAAGTGTGGAATGATAATTTTAATATGTACCAATAACCACAAGTTTACAATTTTGTAATAATGACAAGTTTTGGAGGATATATTAATGGTAACGTTAATGTGTAGTAATAATGACACGTTTGAATAATGTTAATAATGCAAAGTTTAGAAAATTCAGGTAATAGCAAAATCAGAAGTTGCTATTAATGATACTAATAATGATTAGTTTTGAATAGCCTAACAATATCATGTTTAGAAGAAACTACTAATGGTAACTATCACAAGTCTAGAATACACCAATAAGGACAAGTTTAGAATAATGATAAACTTTGGAATATACTAGTATTGCCAAGTTTAGAATATACTAATAAAAGTTCTTAATAATGATAACTCTAATGTGTACGAATAATGAAAATTTTGGAATACCCAAGAAGATATGTTTCGAACAATGACAACATTAGAAAGTATTAGAACATGCAAACATTGACAAGCTTTAATTTGTACTAATAATGACAAGTGTAAAATATACTACTGATGACAAATTTAGAACATGCTTATAATGTCAGGTTTAGCATTTTCTAAACCATACGTATTTTCTAAACCTTCCATGCATGTCATTATTAAAATATTGTAAACCTGTGATTATTAGTACAAAATTATTATGACAACTGCACTCTTGATTATAACAATCAAGAGTGCAGTTGTCATAATATTATCGGCTGAAAGAAACCTGCACAGTGAAGCTATAGCGATAATCCCATACCACACTCCTGGTCATATGGCCATTTCCCGAAGGTTGAGTGTGGTTTGAATTTTCCGCCAAAATCATCGGAAATTTAAAATTCCCGGCTCTGTGCAGGCATGCGCATTGTCGACCCCACCTCCCCCTCCCTATCCCCTCCCTTCTTACCCGGCTAGCTCGAGCCGGGCGTCGCGTCACTTAGATCGTGGAAACGGGACGGAGTGGTTAACTCGCTGCCCACATGGGAGCAGGCGGTCCCGTTTCCTGCTGGTTAATCGTCTGTTAGTTTTATCGCTTTCCGCTTGGCTGCTGGTTTGTCCCATTCTTCGACTTTGATTTTATACGAGCACAATCCGTCCCCGTCTTCGAGCCGTCCCTGGTAAACAACCCGGGTCGTCTCGGAGGACAGGGGGACGTGTCTTATGGTACGGAGTGTGGCGCCCCCCAGGGTCATCAGGCCTCTCGGCAGCCCCATACCTCTGACCATCATCGGTCCTCTATTGCCTCACGGTTTGTATCAGGCCCTAGGCGTAGACTTTGACCATATACGATCGCAATACGTCCGTCTCCAGGCCGTCCGTGGTAAGAACCCGGGCCTCTTTGAAGACAGGGGGACGTGTCTTATGGTACGGAGTGTGGCGCCCCCCAGGGTCATCGGGCCTCTCGGCAGCGCCATACCTCCGACCATCATCGGTCCTCTATTGCCTCACGGTTTGTATCAGGCCCTAGGCGTAGACTTTGACCATATACGATCGCAATACGTCCCCGTCTCCAGGCCGTCCGTGGTAAGAATCCGGGCCTCTTTGAAGACAGGGGGACGTGTCTTATGGTACGGAGTGTGGCGCCCCCCAGGGTCATCAGGCCTCTCGGCAGCGCCATACCTCCGACCATCATCGGTCCTCTATTGCCTCACGGTTTGTATCAGGCCCTAGGCGTAGACGATCGCAATACGTCCCCGTCTCCAGGCCGTCCGTGGTAAGAATCCGGGCCTCTTTGAAGACAGGGGGACGTGTCTTATGGTACGGAGTGTGGCGCCCCCCAGGGTCATCAGGCCTGTCGGCAGCCCCATACCTCCGGTCATCAATGGTCCTCTAACAGCCTCATAGCTTGCTTCGTCAGGCCCTAGGCGTAGACTTTGACCTTATACGATCGTAATCCGTTCCCCATACGTCTTCGGGTCGTCCGCGGTAAGAACCCGGGCCTCTCGGAAGACAGGGGGACGTGTCCTATGGTACGGAGGGGGTGCCCCCGAGGGTCATCAGGCCTCTCGGCAGCCCCATACATCCGACCAATAATGGTCCTCTAACGCCTTAATGGCTCCCTTTGTGAGGCCCTAGGCGTAGACTTTGACCTTTCCCACTCGTAATCCGTTCCCCATACGTCTTCGAGTCGTCCGTGGTAAGAATCCGGGCCTCTCGGAGGACAAGGGGACGTGTCCTATGGTACGGATGTACTTTTAATGATACTTGAATGTGTACTAGTAATAGTAACCTTAAAGTGAATTAATAATGACATATTTAGAGTATACAAATAAAGAATATACAAATAAAGACAGGGTAAGTAATATTGATGGCAACTTTAATATATACCAACAATGAGATGCTTAGAATATACTAAAAATGACAGTTTTAGAATGAACTATTAATGATAACCTTAAAGTTTAGTAATTATAACATGTTTTGAATATACTAATAATGTCAAGTTTAGAAAACACTATCAATGATAACTTTTCAATATACTAAAAATGACAATACTATTAATTTAGAATGTACTAATACTGAAAGGAACACAAGTAATAAAAAGTTTAGAATAAAAGATAATGACAAGTTTAGAAGAATCTATTATAGCAATAATCATAAATTGAAAAGATCCTATTAATGATAACTTAAATATGAACTAATAACGGCACGTAATAATGAGAAGTTTAGAAGGTACTTTTAATGAAATACAAGTAATAAAACGTTTAGAATAAAAGATAATGACAAGTTTAGAAAAATCTAATACTCACATGTTTAAAACATAGCAATAATGATAAGTTTAAAATATCCTATTAATGATAACTTAAATATGTACAAATAATGACACGTAATAATGAGAAGTTTAGAAAGTACTGTTAATGAAAACTTTCATGTGTACTAATAATGAAAGTTTACAATACAATAATAACAAGTTTAGAAGGTACTATTAATGATAAATCTAATGTGTTCTAAAAATGACAAGCTTAGAATATACTAATATATAGGTTATGAAGGCACTGTTAATGAGTGCTAATAATGAGAATTTTAGAATATACCAATAGTGATAAGTTTAGAAGGTACTAATTAAAAAAATAATTTGTACTATTAATGAAAAGTTTATCATATGATGATAATAGCAACTTTTAAAAAATGAAAGTTTCCTGTCTACTAGTTTAGAATATACAAATAGTAACAGGTTTAGAAGGAACTATTGCTGATAGCTATAAGGTATTCTAAAAATGACAAGTTATAATATTCTAATAATGGCATGTTTAGAATATACTAACATTGAGAAGTTTAGAAGGTACTATTAATGAAAACTTTAATGTGTAATAATAATGAAAAGTTTAGAATACACTAACAATGGCAAGTACTACTAATATTAAAAATGAGAAGTTTAGAATACAGTATTGATGATAACTTTAGTGTTTACATGTACCATTAACGAAAATTTTAATGTGTCCTAATAATGACAAATTTAGCAACTTTAATGTGTATTAACAATTTAGAATATAATCACGATTATAAGTTTAGAAGGTGCTTTCAGATATAACTTTAATTATGAATAAATAATGTCATGTTTAGAAGTTATTATTAATGATGACTTTAATGTGCACTAATAACATGTTTAGAATATACTAATAATGAGAAGTTTAGAAGGTACGATCAATTATAACTTTAATGTACTAATAAGGAGAAGTTTATAATATACTAAATGACAGGCTTAGACGGATCTACTAATGATATATTTAATTTGTACTAATAATCACAAATTTAAAATGTACTATTATGACAAGGTTAGAATATTTTAAGAACTATAATTTTAATGTGTTCTAATAACGTCCAAATAACGTGTGTCCAAATAACGAAAAATTAGGAAGGTATTTTTAATGATAACTTTAATGTCTACTAATAATGACAAGTTTAGAATTTAGTAATATAGAATATACTATTAATGATTACTTAAATGTGTACTAATAAGGCAAGTTATACTAATACTAATGATGTCAAGTTACTGTTAATACTAGAATATACAAATAATGACAAGTTTAGAAGATACTACTACTAATAGCTTTAATATGTATGGATAATGACAAGTTTATAAAATACTAATAAATAAAAAAACAGCTATAATGACATGTTTAGAAGGTTATATTAATGATAACGTTAATGTATAATGACACGTTTGAATTATATTAATGGTTATACTAATACTATCAATGATTTGTTTTGAATAAACTAAAAAATATCACGTTCAGAACACACCACTACTTTAACATGTACTAATACTCACAAGTTTAGAATATACCAATAATGACAAGTTTAGAAATATATTAGTTTTGCTAAGTTTAGAATATACTAATAATGATAAGTATACGAAGTCCTAATAGTTTTGACATGTACTAATAATGAAAAGTTTAGAAGGTATTTCTAATAATAACTTTAATAATGACAAGTTTAGAATATATTGATAATGACAGCTTTAGAATATACTATTAATTATTAATTTAATGTGTATTAATATGACAAGTTATTAATGATGTCAAGTTAACGTGTACTAATAATACAAGTTTAGGAGTTACTACTACTAATGGTTTTAATATGTATCAATAACTGATATGAAAATAAAGAAAAGTTTAGAATACACTAATACTGACAAGTTTGGAAGGTGTTATGATTGATAAGTTTAATGTGCACTAATAATGAAAAGTTTATAACATACCAACAATAACAAATCAAGAAGGTGCTATTAGCTATAACTTTAAGGCGTCCTGGACAATAACAAAATAAGAATACACTGATAACGAGATGTATAGAAGAAATGTATTAATAACAACAGGTTTAGAATGTATATACAATTAAAAGTTTAGAATCTACTAAGATTGACAAGTTTAGAAGATACTCCTCAAGATAACTTTACTGTGTAGAAATAATGACAAGTGTGGAATATACTAACAATGATAACTTTAGAAGGTTCTAGTAATGATAACTTTATTTTGTACTAATATTTACAAGTTTAGAATATAAGTTTATAAGGTACTATTAATGATAACTTTAATGTGTATTAATAAATACAAGTTTCGAAGATATTGACTAAGTTTATTACTAATAATGACAACTTAAGAAGGCAATATATATGATAACTTTAATTTGTACTAATAATGACCAGAACGTACTAATGACAAATTTAGAATGTACTATAAATGAAAACTTCTAATAATTAATGTTTGAAATATACTAATATTAAAGTGTATCAATAACCACAAGTTTACAATTTTGTAATAATGACAAGTTTTGGAGGTTATATTAATGGTAACGTTAATGTGTAGTAATAATGACACGTTTGAATAATATTAATAATGCAAAGTTTAGAAAATTCAGGTAATAGCAAAATCAGAAGTTGCTATTAATGATACTAATAATGATTAGTTTTCAATAGCCTAACAATATCATGTTTAGAAGAAACTACTAATGGTATCACAAGTCTAGAATACACCAATAATGACAAGTTTAGAATAATGATAAACTTTGGAATATACTAGTATTGCCAAGTTTAGAATATACTAATAAAAGTTCTTAATAATGATAACTCTAATGTGTACTAATAATGAAAAGTTTGGAATACCCAAGAAGATATGTTTAGTATATATTAATACTGATATGTTTCGAACAATGACAACATTAGAAAGTATTGTTAATGATGACTTAATAAGGAGGGTTTAGAACATGCAAATATTGACAAGCTTATTTGTACTAATAATGACAAGTGTAGAATATACTAATAATGACAAATTTATAACATGCTTATAATGTCAGGTATTTTCTAAACCTTACGTATTTTCTAAACCGTTGTTAATATATATGAAAACCTGTGATTATTAGTACACATTAAAGTTATAATCAAGAGTGCAGTTGTCATTATAATTTTGTCATTATTAGTATATTCTAAACTTATTATTATTAGTATTTTCTAAAATTATCATCATTAGTATATTCTAAAATCATCATTATTATATTCTAAACTTGTGATTATTGATACACCTTAAACACATCTTATCATTAAACTTTGTAAACTTAAATGCTAAACTTGTAATTATTAGTACAAAATAAAGTTATCATTAATAGAACCTTCTAAACTTATCGTTATTAGTATCATCCACAATTGTCACTATTTCTACACATTAAAGTTATCTTTAACAGTATATTCTAAACTTGTCAATCTTGTCGATATTGTCACTTGTCACTTGACATTATTATTACCCATTAAAGCTTGTCAGTTTTATGTTCTAGTGAATACTGAACATATCTTCAGTATTTTAACTTTATTAGTATACATTAAAGTTATCATTACTAGGACCTTGTATCCTTATCATTATTAGTATATTTTTAACTTGGTAATAATAATACATTCCGAGTTTATCATTATTCTAATCTTGTCATTATTAGTATATTCTTAACTTTTGAATATTAGTACATATTAAAGTTATCATTAGTAGTGTCTTCTAAACATGCTATTGTTAGTATATTCAAGACTAATTATTAGTACGTATCATAGTTATCATTAATAGCAACTTCTACTATGCTATTGTTAGTATTTTCTAAACCTTGCATTAATAGCATATTCTAAACGTGTCATTATTACTACACATTAACGTTATGCTTAATGTAACTTTCTAAACATGTCATTAATTATGACAAGTTTAGAAGGTATTATTAAAGATAATTTTAACGTGTTTAGAATATACTAATAATGACCATTTTAGAAGGCACTATTGTATGATAACTTTAATGTGCACAAATAATGACAAATTTAGAATATGCTAGTAATTATAATTTTGTAATATTACGGTTAGATTTAATATGTACTAATGTGGTAATAATGACAAGTTTAGAATACCCATTGTAATATACAAGAAAAGATAAGTTCAGAAGGTACCTTAGTGACAACTTTTAGAAGGTACTATTAATGATAACTTTAATGTGTACCAATATAAACAAAGTTTTATTTACTAATAAGGGTAAGTTTAGAAGGTACTATAATTAATAACGTCAACATGTACTAATAAAGACAAGCTTAGAATGTACTAATAATGCCAAGTTTAGAAGGTACTATTAAGGATAACTTTAATGTCTACTAATAGTGGTAAGTTTAGTATATACTATTAATGTGAAGTTTAGAATATACTAATAATGACAATTTTGGAAAGCACTATTAGAGATAAATTTATGTGAAATTATAATGAAAAGTTTAGAATATGACAAGTTTACATGTTAATGAAAAATTAATTTATAACAAAATGGGAAATATACAAAAAACATATAGTGTTTAACATGTACTATATGTAAAATCTTTAATGTGTACTAATATAACTTATATGAGTACTAATAGTGAAAAGTTTACAAAATACTAGTAATGACATGTTTAGAATGTACTTTTAATGAAACATGAATAACATGTACAAGTTTAGAAGGTATTATTAATAATAGCTTCAATGTGACAAGTTTACAATATACTTATAATGCAAGGCACAGTTAATGATAACTTTTATGTGTAATAATAATGGAAAGACTAGAACATATCAACAATGACTTTAATCTGTACTAATAATGAAAAAAATTACACATTAAAGTTTTCATTAATAGTACCTTCTAAACTCCTCAATGTCATTATTAGTATATTATAAATTTGTCATTTTAGAATACCTTATGGCTATCAGTAATAGTTCCTTCTAAACCTGTTACTATTTGCATATTCTAAACTTATCATAATTGGTAGACAAGAAACTTTCATTATTAAAAGTTGACATTATTATTATATCATAAACATTTCATTAATAATACAAATTATTTTTTTTATTAGTACCTTCTAAACTTATCATTATTGGTATATACTAAAAATGTCAGTTTTAGAAGGAACTCTTAATGATAACCTTAAAGTTTAGTAGTAATAACAAGTTTTGAATATACTAATAATGACAAGTTTAGAAAATACTATCAACGATAACTTTTCAATATACTACTAATGACAAGTTTAGAAAATACTATTAATTTAGAATGTACTAATTCTGAAAGGTTTAATACACAAGTAATAAACAGTTTAGAATAAAAGGTAATGACAAGTTTAGAAGAATCTAATATTGATATGTTTAAGATATAGCAATAATCATAAATTGAAAAGATCCTATTAATGATAACTAATAATTGCACGTAATAATAGAATAAGAGATAATGAATCTAATACTCACATGGTTAAAATATAGCAATAATGATACTGTTAATGAAATACAAGTAATAAAACGTTTAGAATAAGAGATAATGAATCTAATACTCACATGGTTAAAATATAGCAATAATGATAAGTTTAAAAGATCCTATTAATGATAACTTATGTACAAATAATGACACGTAATAATGAGAAGTTTAGAAAGTACTGTTAATGAAAACTTTCATGTGTACTAATAATGAAAGTTTACAATATACTAATTAAGACAAGTTTAGAATATACTAATGATAACAAGTTGAGAAGTTACTATAACTGTTAACTATAATATAATAATAATGACAAGTTTAGGAGGTACTATTAATGATAAATCTAATGTGTTCTAAAATGACAAGCTTAGAATATACTAATATATAGGTTATGAAGGCACTGTTAATGAGTGCTAATAATGAGAATTTTAGAATATACCAATAGTGATCAGTTTAGAAGGTACTAATAACAAAAACTTTAATTTGTATTATTAATGAAAAGTTTATCATATAATGATAATAGCAACTTTCTAGTAATGAAAGTTTCCTGTCTACTAATTATGATAAGTTTAGAATTTACAAATAGTAACAGATTTAGAAGGAACTATTACTGATAGCTATCAGGTATTCTAAAAATGACAAGTTATACTAATAATATACTAATAATGGTATATTTAGAATATACTAACATTGAGAAGTTTAGAAGGTACTATTAATGAAAACTTTAATGTGTAATAATAATGATAAGTTTAGAATATACTAACAATGGCAAGTACTGCTAATATTAACAATGAGAAGTTTAGAATACAGTATTGATGATAACGTCAGTGTCTCCATGTATAGAATATACTAATAATGACAAGCTTACAATGTACCATTAACGATCATTTTAATGTGTCCTAATAATGACAAATTCAGAAGGTACTACTAATAGTAACTTTAATGCGTATTAATAATTTAGAATATACTCACAATTAGGTGCTATCAGATATAACTTTAATTTGAACAAATAAGGACAAGTTTAGAACATACTAATAATGACAAATTTAGACCGTCCTAAGAATAAATAATGTCATGTTTAGAAGTTACTATTAATGATGACTTTAATGTGCACTAATAACATGTTTAGAATATACTAATAATGAGAAGTTTAGAAGGTACGATCAATTATAACTTTAATGTAGGAGAAGTTTAGAATATACTAAATGACAGGCTTAGACGGATCTACTAATGATATATTTAATTTGTACTAATAACTTTAATGTCTACTAATACTGACAAGTTTAGAATATAGTAATAATGACAAATTTAGAATATACTATTAATGATTACTTAAATGTGTAATAATAAGGCAAGTTTATAATATACTAATGATGTCAAGTTACTGTTAAGGTAGAAGGTACTGTTAACGTGTACTAATGATACTAGAATATACTACTACTAATAGCTTTAATATGTATGGATAATGACAAGTTTATAAAATACTAATAAAGAAAAGTTAAAAAACAGCAATAATGACATGTTTAGAAGGTTATATTAATGATAACGTTAATGTGTAATGACACGTTTGAATTATATTAATAATGCAAAGTTTAGAAAATACTAATACTATCAATGATTTGTTTTGAATAAACTAACAGTCATGTTTAGAAGACACTACTAATTTAACATGTACTAATTTAGAACATACCAATAATGACAAGTTTAGAAAAATGATAAACTTTGGAATATATTAGTTTTGCCAAGTTTAGCATATACTAATAATGATAAGTATACGAGGTCCTAATAGTTTTAACATGTACTTAATAATGAAAAGTTTAAAAGGTATTTCTAATGATAACTTTAATGTGTACTAATAAAGACAAGTTAAGAATATACTGATAATGACAACTTTAGAATATACTATTAATGATTAATTTAATGTGTACTAATATGGCAAGTTTATTATATACTAATGATGTTAAGTTAAGAAGATAATATTGATAATAACGTTAATGTGTACTAATAATGACAAGTTTAGAATATACTAATAACGATGTTTAGAAGGTACTGTTAACGTGTACTAATAATACAAGTTTAGGAGATACTACCTTCTAATAGTTTTAATATGTATCAATAACGACAAGTTTATAATATAAAAATAAAGAAAAGTTTAGAATACACTAATACTGACAAGTTTGGAAGGTAATGTGTACTAATAATGAAAAGTTATATACCAACAATAACAAATAAAGAAGGTGCTATTAGATATAACTTTAAGGTGTCCTAATAATGACAAAATTAGAATATACTGATAACGACATGTATAGAAGAAATGTACCAAGAACCACAGGTTTAGAATGTATATCCGATTAAAAGTTTAGAATCTACTAAGATTGACAAGTTTAGAAGATACTCTTCAAGATAACTTTACTGTGTAGAAATAATGACAAGTGTGGAATATACTAATAATGATAACTTGAGAAGGTTCTAGTAATGATAACTTTATTTTGTACTAATAATGACAAGTTAAGAATATAAGTTTACAAGGTACTATTAATGATAACTTTAATGTATATTAATAAATACAAGTTTCGAACATATTGATTAAGTTTAGAAATGACTAATAATGAAAACTTTAGAAGGTAATATATGTGATAATTAGGATATACTAAGAATAACATATTCAGTCGGAACTATTGGTGATAACTTTAATATCAAAAGTTTAGAATATATTAATAATGAATATTGTCGATAGTACTATTAATGATATATACAACAATAATCAATACTCAAATTTTATATAATGATATTTATAATAACTTTAATATGTTTGAATAATGACAATTTTAGAATGTTCTATTAAATATATTTGATATGTACTAATATTGAATAATTTGATCTGTATTAATGATGAAAAGTTTAGAATATACTAACATACACAACCATAGAATATCAGCATAATGTATATTAATAGGGACAAATTTATGATATTCTAATTATGACAAGTTTAGAAGGTATTATTAATTATAGATTTAATGTGTACTAGTAATAACAATTTTAGAGTATACTAATGACAAGTTTAGAAGGTACTATTGCATGATAACTTTAATGTGCACTAATAATGACAAATTTAGAAATAGCAATTTTGTAGTATACAAATAATGTCAAGTTTAGAAGGTATAGCTTTAATGTGACAAGTTTACAATATACTTATAATGCACGGCACAGTTAATGATACTTTTATGAGTACTAATAATGGAAAGACTAGAATATACCAATGTGTACTAATAATGAAAAATTAAAATATACTAATAATGGCAAGTTTATAATATACTAATAATGACTAGTTTAAAAGATATACTAATAATGATTAGTTTAAAAGATATACTAATAATGCATTTAACTCTGACAAGTTTAGAAGGTATTATTAATAATAACTTTAATGTGTACTAATAATCAGAAGTTTACAATATACTAATAAAAAGAGGTTTAGAAGGAACAGGTATGAGTACTAATAATGAAAAGATATACCAATAATTACAAGTTACTTACTAATTATTAACTATATGTAATAATAATGACAAGTTTAGAACTATTTAGAATATACTAATAATAATAAGTTTAGAAGGTACTAATAATGATAACGTTAATATGAACTAATAATGACAAATCTAGGAGTAATAATGAAAAAAATTAGAATATACTAATTTAGAATATAACAATAAAAACGAGATTAGAAGGTATTTTTAAAGATAACATTAATGTGTAGCAATCATGAGAATTTTAAAATACACTAATAATGTACTGTGAAAATACAATTAATATATTTACTGTGTACTAATAATGACAAATATAGAATATACCTATAACGACAGGTTGAAAAGGAACTATTAATGATAACTTTAATGTGTACTAATAAAAACAAGTTTAGAATATATGTTCTAAACTTGTTTTTATTAGTACACATTAAAGTTTAGTGGTCATAAGTTTTTAACGATAATGATAACTTTAATGTGTAATAATATTGATAAGTTTAGAATATACTAATAATTATATGTTAAAAGATACTGTTAATGATTAGTTTATAAGGTACTATTGATAACTTTAATTTTCACTAATAATAAGTTTAGAACACACTAATAATGCCAGGTTTAGAAAATACTAATAAAAACAGGATTAGTAGGTACTATTAATGGTAGATTTAATGTGTACTAATAATGTCAAACTTGGATTATAGTAATAATGACAAGATTAGAAGATACTATTAGTGATAAGTTTACTGATAATGACGAGTTTTGAATATACTACTACTGACATCTTTAGAATATACTAGTTTAAACTATAATAATAATGACAAGGTTTAATGACAACTTTGACATATACTTATATATTGCCAAGTTTAGAATAAGCTAATAATGATAGATTTAATATGAGCTATTAATGACAAGTTTAGAACATACTAATAATGACAAGTTTAGAATATTCCAATGTAGACATGTTTAGAATATACGTATAATGAGAAATTTGGAAAGTACAATTAATGATAACTTTAATGTGTATTAATAATGAAAGGTATAGAACATTCTAATGATGACAAGTTTAAAAGGCACTATTAATGCTATCTTTGATGGGTACTAATAATGAAAAGTTTAGAATATTCCGATAATGACAAGTTTAGAAGATACTACTAATAATGACGAGCTTAAGATATAATAATAATAAAAAATTTAAACGGTACTGTTAATGATAAATTTTGAAGGTACTATTAATGACTTTATTAGTATGTTCTAAACTTATTATTAGTTTAGAATGTTTAGAATATTATAGTTTGAATGATAATAATAAAGACAACTTTAACATAATATTGCCAAGTTTAGAATATACTAATAAAGATAAGTTTAGAACGTCCTATTAATGATAAATTTAATATGAAGTATTAATGACAAGTTTAGAACAAATGATGATAACCAATGAAGACAAGTTTAGAATATACATGTTTAGAATATACTGAAGTTAAGATAGTACTATCAATGATATCTTTAATGTGTACTAATAATGAAAAGTATAAATCATTCTAATGATGTAAGTTTAAAAAGTTTGATGTGTACTTATAATGACAAGTTTAGAACATTCTAATAATAACAGGTTTAGAAGATGCTATTTACTATACTATACTATTTAAAGGGTACTGTTAATGACAAATTTAGAAGGTACTATTTATTACTTGAATTTTTACTAATGATAAGTTTAGAACATACCAAGTTTGCCAAGTTTCAATGATAAAACAAGATCAGAAGGTACTTTTAATGATAAATTTAATGTGTACTAATAATGGCAAATTTGGAATATACCAATAATAAAGTTTAGAATATATTTTAATGATAAGTTAACTAATAATTACGAGTTTTGAATATACTATTAATGACATATTTAAAATATACTAGTTTAAATTATGATAATGACAAAGTTAGAATAATGACAACTTTAGCATATTGCCAGGCTTAGAATATACTAATGATAACGTACTATTAATGATAGATTTAATATGATATATTATGACAAGTTTAGAGCATACTAATAATGACAAGTTTAGATATATCAATGAAGATATATTTAGAATATACCAATATTGACATGTTTAGAATATACGTATAATGAGAAGTCTAGAAAGTACTAATAATGATAACTTTAATGTGTACTAATAAAGGAAAGTATAGAACACTCTAATGATGACAGGTTTAAAAGGTACTATTGATATCTTTAATATGTACTAATAATGAAAAAATAGAATATTCTAGTAATGACAGGTTCAGAAGATACTACTAATGATAACTAATATTGACGAGTTTAGAATATACTAAGAATTATTAGAATATACTAATAATGGCATGTTTAGAATATACTAATGATTACAATAATAAGAATTTTAGAACATACTAATAATAATAAGTGTGCGATTAATGATAAATTTTATTTGCACAAATAATGAAAAATTTAGAACGTGGTTATAATCGGTACTTTTAATAACTTTATTGTGTTGTCAAGATTAAAATATGATAGTAATAATAATTCTAATGTATATTAATATTGACAAAACTAGACATTCTCTTAGCAATATCTTTAACATGTACGATTAAAGAAAGTTTAGAATAATGACATTATGACAAGTTTAATGTGTCATGATGTCATATTCAAAAGTTACAATTAATTGAAACTTTAATGTGTACTAATGATGAAAAGTTTAGATTTTTTTGATTACTGATTAATGTTTGAATTATACTAATAATGACAAGTTGAAAAGGAATTATCAATGATAACTTTGATATGTTCTAGTAATGACAAGTTTAGAATATACCATTAATGACACTTTTTATGTACAACTAATAAAAACTTTAATGTGTACTAATAATGACAAGTTAAGATTATGGTATTAATGATAATTTTAACGAGTGCAAGTTTAGGATATACCAGTAACGACAAAATCAGAAGATTCTTTTAATAATAACTTAAATATGTACAAAGAATGACAACTTTAGAATATACAAGGTTATACATGTTTGGAGGCTACTATTAATGACTAACTATAAAAGTTGAGAATATACTATTATGGGTAAGTTTATAACATACTAATAATGACAAGTTTAGAAAGTACTAACAATGGTAAGTTTAATGTATAGTGATTATGATACGTTAAGAATATACTTATAATGACAAGTATAGAAGATACTAATAATGACATACAAGATACTCTAAATAATAGCTAATTCTATTAATGATGATTATAGAACATGCTAATAATGATCATATTAAAGATACTATTAATGAGAGCTTTAAAGTGTACTATTAATGACAAGTTTAGAATATACTAATAATGAAATTTTAGAATATTCTATTAATGATAACTTTAAAGTGAACCAATAGTGGCGACCTTAGAATATTAAAGTACATATTGAGAAAGTACTATTAATGATAACTCTAATATGTACTCATAATCACGTTCAGAATATACTATTAACGACAAGTTTAGAAGGTACTATTAATGATAACTTTAATATGCACTAATGATGGCAATTGTAGAGGATACTGATAATAACAAATATTAGAAAATATTATGAAAGTTGAATAGATACTATTATGGGTAAGTTTATAATATACTAATAATGACAAGTTTAGAAAGTACTATTAATGGTAAGTTTAATGAATAGTAATAATGATACGTTAAGAATATACTTATAATAATAAGTTGAGAACATACTAATAATGACAAGTTTACAATACAAATAATGATCAGATTAAAGTTACTATTAATAACTTTAATATATATTAGTAATGACAATTTCAGAATATACTAATAATGAAATTTTAGGTAATTTTACTAATGATAACTTTGAAGTGTAGCAATATCTTAGAATATGAAAGATAATTACATGTTTAGAAAGCACTATTAATGATAATTCTAATATGTACTCAAGTGTACTAATAATCACATAATTTGTACTAATAAGGGCAAGTTTAGAAGGTACTATTAATGATAACTTTAATATGCACTAACAGTAATCATTATTACCTGCTAAACACTATACGCTTTCTTTCTGAATTTCCCATTTTATTATAATTTAAATTATACTTTGTCATATTCTAAACTTTTCATTATCATTTCGCATAGATTTTATCTTTAATAGTGTTTTCCAAAGTTGTCATTTCTAAACTTCTCATTAATAGTATATACTAAACTTATCACTATTAATAGACATTAAAGTTATCCTTAATAGTACCTTCTAAACTTGGCATTATTAGTATATGCCAAGCTTATCTTTATTAGTACAAGTTAACGTTATCAATTATAGTACCTTCTAAACTTACCCTTATTAGTATATAGTGCTTTGTTTATATTAGTACACATTAAAGTTATCATCAATAGTAACTTCTAAAAGTTGTCATTAAGGTTAAGTCTGAACTTATCTTTACTTGTATATTACAAAAATGCCATCTTAATGTATTCTAAAGTTGTCATTATTACCACATATTAGCACCCTCTAAAATCGCCATTATTATTACATTAAACTTATCATTATCAGTATATTCTAAATTTATCTTCTAAAGTTTTCTTCTAAACATGCCATTTTTTATACATTTTTACTGTACCTTTCAAATTTGTGATTATTAGCATCTCATAATCTTGACAGTATTAGTATAATCTTGACAGTATTAGTACACATTAATAGTAGTTTCTTAACTTTTCATTAGCATATTCTAAACTTGTCGTCATTTGCCATTTGCCATATAAGTTATCATTTTTAGTATAATTTAAACTTCTCATTATTGGTGTTTTCTAAATTTGTCAATATTGGATTTTATTAAAGTTTACAGTAATAGAACTTTCTGAACTTGTCATTGTTACTGCATTTTAAACTTCTCATTATTAGTACACATTAAAGTTATTAATAGTACCTTTGTAACTACACATTAAAGTTATCATAAATATTATCTTCCTAAATTTGTCATTTTAGTACACATTCAATTTATTATCAATAGTACCCTCTACACTTGTCAATTTTTGTATATTATAAACTTGTTATCAATAAAAGCTTCTCTTTATTAGTACACGTTAAAGTTATCATTAACAATACTTTCTAAAGTTGTCATTGTTCGTATATTCGAAAAATATCAGTATTAGCAAATACTAACATATCTTCTTTATTATTCTAAACTTGTCATTATTAGTACACATTAAAGTTATCATTACTAGGACCATTATTAGTATATTCTAAACTTCGCAATACTAATATATTCCAAAGTTTATAATTATTCAAAACTTGTCATTATTAGTATATTCTAAAATTGTGAGTATTAGTACATGTTAAAGTTACCGTTATTACTGGCTTCTTAATATGACATTGTTAGTTTTTTTTTCAAAACTAATCATTATTAGTACATATTATAGTTATCATTAATAGCAACTTCTAGTATTTACTAAACTTTACATCATCAATATAATTAAAACGTGTCATTATTGCTACACATTAATATTATAATTAATATAACGTTTTAAACTTGTAAACATGTGGTTATATGTACATAATGCATGTATTATAATAACATGTGAATAATAACATATAATAACATGTGAATATGCGTACATATTCAAGTTATGATTAATAGTGCCTTTAAACTTGTCATTATTAGTATATACCAAACATTAATTATCAGAAGACAAAGTTTTTATTTATAATACATTCTAAGTTTGTCATTATTAGTACCTTCTAAACTTGTCATTTTTAATACAGATTATAGTTATCATATATAGAACCTTCTAAAGTTGTCATTTTTAGCAATTTCTATACTTCCATTATCAATTTATTCTAAACTTTTCCACATTAAAGTTATTATGAACTTCTAAGCTTATCATTAGTATACTCTAATTATGTCATTATTGTAAACTTGTGATTCTTAGTATATTCTAAGCTCGTTATTATTGGTACATACTAAATTTTTCATTAATAATACCTTCTAAATTTGTTAGTATTTGTGTATTCTAAACTTGTCATTACAAGTATATTCTTAACCTGACATTATTAGGATATTCTAAATTTGTCATTATTGGTATATTCAACACTTGCCATTATTAGTAAACATTAAAGCTTGTCAATTGTATATTCTAAACCCTCATTATTAGTACACATTAGTTATCACTAACAATGCTTTCTTAAGTTGTAATTGTTCGTAAATTCGAAACATCACTATTAGTAAATACTAAACATATCTTCTTTGGTATTCTAAATTTTATTAATATACATACTAGGACCTTGTATCCTAACCATTATTATTAAATTCCACACTTGGTAATGATAATATATTACAATGTTCTAAACTTTTGAATATTAGTACATATTAAAGTTATCATTAGTAGTGTCTTCTAAACATGTCATTGTTAGTATATTCAAAATTAATGAAAAATGACATGGGAAATTTATAAAAAAAAAATCTTTAATGTGTACTGATAATTACTTTAATGAGTACTAACAGTGAAAAAAAAATACAAAAACACTAGTAATGACATGTTTACAATATACTTTTAATGATAGCTTTAATACGCACTGATAGTAACAAGTTTAGAATATACTAAGAATAACATATTCAGTCGGAACTATTGATGATAACTTTAATATCAAAAGTTTAGAATATATTAATAATGAATATTGTCGATAGGACTATTAATGATATATACAACAGTAATCAATAATCAAAATTTTAGAAAATTATATTTATAATAACTTTAATGTTTTAATAATGACAATTTTAGAGGGTTCTATTAAATATCTTTGATATGTACTAATATTGAATAATTTGATCTGTATTAACAATGAAAAGTTTAGAATATACTAACAATGACAGCCATAGAATATCAGTAGTAATAGGGTCAATTTTATAATATTCTAATTAGGACAAGTTTATAAGGTATTATTAATGATAACTTTATGCAATAACAAGTTTAGAATATACTATCAATGACAAGTTTAGAAGGTACAATTGCATGACAACTTTAATACGCAATAATAATGAGAAGTTTAGAATATACTAATAATGACAAGTTTGGAAAGCACTATTAAAGATCAAATCTATGTGAAATGATAATGAAAAGCCAAGTTTACATGTTAATGAAAAATTTGATATATAACAAAATGAAATATTTAGAAAAAAGCGTATAGCGTTTAGCAGGTACTATTAGTAAAATCATTAATATGTACTAATGATTACTTTAATGAGTATTAATAGTGAAAAAATACAAAATACTAGTAACTATATGCTTAGAATATATTTTTAATGATAAATTTAATGCACTAATAGTAACAAGTTTAAAATATACTAAGAATAACATGTTCAGTCGGAACTATTGATATCAGAACTTTAATATAAGAAGTTTAGAATATATTAATGATGAAATTTTTTGATAGTGTACTAATAATCAAAATTTTAGAAAACTATATTTATAATAACTTTAATATGTTTTGATAATGGCAATTTTAGAAGGTTCTATTAAATATTTTTGATATGTACTAATATTGAAAAATTTGATTTGTACTAATAATGAAAAGTTTAGAATAAAACAATGACAACCATAGAACATCATTATAATGTGTATTAATAGGGACAAATTTATAATATTCTAATTGTGACAAGTTTAGTAGGTATTATTAATGATAACTTTAATGTGTACTAGTAATAACAAGTTTAGAATATATTAATAATGACAAGTTTAGAAGGTACTATTGCATGATAACTTTAATGTGCACTAATAATGACAAATTTAGAATATGCTAGTAATGGCAATTTTGTAATATACAAATAATATCAAGTTTATAAGGTATCATTAATAATAGCTTTAATGTTACAAGTTTACAATATACATATGATGCAAGGCACAGTTAATGATAACTTTTATGTTTACTAATAATTGAAAGACTAGAATATACCAACAATGACTTTACTAATAATGGCAAGTTTGTAATATACTAATAGTGACTAGTTTAAAAGATATATCAATAATGCATTTAACTTTGACAAATTTAGAAGGTATTATTAATAATAACTTTAATGTGTAATAATAATCAGAAATTTACAATATACTAATAAAAAAAGTTTATAGGTACAGGTATGTGTACTAATAATGGAAAGATTAGAATATACCAATAATTACAATTTTAAAGGGTACTGTTCAAGATAACTTTAATTTGTACTAATAATAAGCAAGTTCGTGATATATTAGTAAAGACAAGTAATGCACTCTAATGAATTTAATGTGTACTACTAATAAAAAAGTTTAGAATATGGTAATGATAGGCACTATCATTACACTTTTACATTATACTTTAGTAGTGACAAGTTTAGAATATAGTAATAATGGTTTAGAAGCTTAGAATGTACAAATAATGAAAAAAATGGAAAATATTATCAATGATAACGAATATACAAAAATATGAAAAATACATACAAAAATACAAAACAAATACAAATACAAAGGCAAATACAAATTCATAAGCTATTAATAACTTTAATGTGTTCTAAAAATGAAAAGTTTAGAATATACCAATAATATGTTTAGAATAAGCTAATAATGACAATTTTAGAATGCACTTTTAACGATATATTTTGTGTACTAGTAATGACAGGATAATGGTACTATTAATATTAGCTTTAAAGTGAACTAATAACGACGTCAATAATTAAGTTTAGGATATACAAATAAAGTCCGGGTAGGTACTATTAATGATAACTTTAATGTGTCCCAATAATGAGATGTTTAGAATACACTAAAAATGACAATTTTATAAGGAACTATTAATGATAACATTAAAGTTTAGTAATAATAACAAGTTTAGAATATACTGGTAATGACTAGTTTAGAAAGTACTATTAATGATAACTTTAGAATAAAGTTTATAATATACAAATAATATAGTTTAGAATGAAAAATAATGACAAGTTTCGAAGAAACTAATATTGACATGATATCTTTAAAAGATCCTACTGAAGTATGTACTAATAATGGCACGTAATAATAAGTTGAGAAGGTACTGTTAAGATTAGAATATACTAATAATAACAAGTTCAGATGTTACTATAATTGTTAACTATAATATGTACTAATAATGATAAGTTTAGAATTTAGAATATACCAATAATGATAACGTTAATATGAACTAATAATAAGTTTAGAATATACAAAGAAAATTTAGAAAGTACTATAAATAGTAATAATAAAAAAAATGAATATCTAATACTGACAAGTTTAGAATATAACAATAAAAACAAGATTAGAAGGTATTTTTAAAGATACCATTAATGAGTACTAATAATGAGAATTGTAGAATATACTAATAATGTACAGTGTGAAAATACAATTAATATATTTATTGTGTACTAATAATGACAGATATAGAATATACTTATAACGACAGGTTGAAAAGGAACTATTAATGATAAATGTGTACTAATAAAAACAAGTTTAGAATATATTTTAGTAGTGACAAGTTTTTAACGACAATAATAACTTGACAAGTTTAGAATATACTAATAATTGCAAGTTAAAAGGGTACTGTTAATGATTAGTGTAGAAGGTACAATTAATGTCTAATTTTCACTGATAATAAGTTTAGAACACACTAATAATACCAGGTTTAGAAAATACTAATAAAATCAAGATTAGTATGTACTATTAATTATAGATTTGATGTGTACTAATTATGTCAAACTTGGAATATAGTGATAATGAAAAGATTAGAAGATACTATTAGTAATAAGTTTACTAATAATGAGTTTTGAATATACCAATAACGACATGTGATAATGATGATAATGATGATCATCTATGATGATATCATGATCTATGATGATAATGACAACTTTAACATATTTAGAATATACTAATAATGATAGATTTAATATGAACAATTTATTAATGACAAGTATAAACATACTAATAATGACAACTTAGAATATTCCAATGTAGAAATTTGGAAAGTACTATTAATGATAACTTTAATGTGTACTAATGATGAAAAGTATAGAACATTCTAATGATGACTTATAGTACTATTAATGAAAAAATAGAAATTGATAACAGTGATAATTTAGGATGTTCTAGAAGGTATAATGGTGATTTTAGAATGTGATAATAATGATAACATTATAAATTAGTAACACTGATAACTTTAGAAGGTACTATCAAAAATAGCATTAGTAGGTACTAATAACGACTAGAAGGTACTAATAACGATCATAGTAATAAAGTTTAAAAGGTTATTAATAATGTTAATGTGTAGCAATAATGACACGTTTTAATTATATTGATAATGTAAAGTTTGATAAATACTAATAATAACATAATTAGAAGTTGCTATCAATGATAACTATAATACGTACTAATAATGATTAGTTTTGAAAAAAGCTAACAATGTCACATTAAAAAGCCAGTAATAATAGTTTAGAATATACTAATAATGGTCCTAATAATGATAACTTTAATGTGTACTAATAATGACAAGTTTAGAATAATAAAAAAGATATGTTAGTATTTACTAATACTGATATTTTTCGAATATACAAACAATGACAACTTTAGAAAGTATTGTTAATGATAACTTAAACGTGTACTAATAAAGAGAAGCTTTTAATGATAACTCAGATATGTGTTAATAATAACAAGTTTATAATATACAAAAATTGACAAGTGTAGAATAATAAAGAAGATATGTTAGTGTTTACTAATACTTATATTTTTCGAATATATGAACCATGACAACTTTAGAAAGTATTGTTAATGATAACTTAAACGTGTACTAATAAAGAGAAGCTTTTAATGATAACTCAGATATGTGTTAATAATAACAAGTTTATAATATACAAAAATTGACAAGTGTAGAGGGTACTATTGATAATGAATTGAATGTGTACTAAAATGACAAATTTAGAAAGATGCTATTAAAGATAACTTTAATGTGTAGTTACAAAGACAAGTTTATAAGGTACTATTAATGTGTACTAATAAGGTAACTTTAATGTGTATTAATAATGCAGTAACAATGACAAGTTCAGAAAGTTCTATTAATATAAACTTTAATGATAAAACACAAATTTAATAAGAAGTTTAAATTATACTAAAAATGGTACTATTAATGATAACTTATATGGCAAATGGCAAATGACGACAAGTTTAGAACATACTAATGAAAAGTTAAGAAAGTTAATGATAACTTCAATGTGTACTAATAATGTCAAGATTATATGCTAGTAATCACAAATTTAAAAAAAACAGTAAAAATATATAAAAAATGGCATTTTTAGAAGAAAACTTTAGAAGATAAATTTAGAATATACTGATAATAACAAGTTTAATATAATAATAAGGGCGATTTTAGGTGCTAATATGTGGTAATGTGGTAATATTGACAAGTTTAGAATACATTAAAAATAGCATTTTTGTAATATACAAGTAAAGATAAGTTCAGACTGTACCTTAATGACAACTTTTAGAAGGTACTATTAATGATAACTTTAATGTGTACTAATATAAACAAAGCACTATATACTAATAAGGGTAAGTTTAGAAGGTACTATTATTGATAACGTTAACTTGTACAATGACGACAAGCTTGGAATATATTGCCAAGTTTAGAAAATACTATTAAGGATAACTTTAATGCCTATTAATAGTGATAAGTTTAGTATACACTATTAATGAGAAGTTTAGAATATAATAATAATGACAAGTTTGGAAAGCACTATTAAAGATAAAATCTATGCGAAATGATAATGAAAAGTTTAGAATATGACAAAGTATAATTCAATTTATAATAAAATGGAAATTTAGAAAGAAAACTAATAGTGAAAAATTTAGAAAATACTAGTAATGGCATGTTTAGAATATACTTTTAATGATAACTTTAATATGCACTGATAGTAAGAAGTTTAGAATATACTAAGAATATCTTCTACAATTGCCATTTTTAATGCATATTAAAGTTATCATTAATAGTACCTTCTAAACTTGCCCTTATTAGTACAAATTATGTGATTATTAGTACACTTGAGTACATATTAGAATTATCATTAATAGTGCTTTCTAAACATGAAATTATCTTTCATATTCTAAGCTATTGGTACACTTTAAAGTTCTCATTAGTAAAATGTCCTAAAATTTCATTATTAGCATATTCTCAAATTGTCATGAATAGTACACATTAAGTTATCAATAATCGTATCTTGACTCTGATCATTATTTGTATTGTAAACCTGTCATTATTAGTATGTTCTCAACTTATTACTATAAGTATATTCTTAACGTATCATTATTACCATTCATTAAACTTACCATTAATAGTACTTTCTAGACTTGTCGTTATTAGTATATTATAAACTAACCCATAATAGTATATATTCAACTGTCATAATATTTTCTAATATTTGTTCTACAATTGCCATCATGAGAGAATAATTAAGTTATAATTAATAGTACATTCTAAACTAGTCGATATTAGTATAGTCTAAACATGTGATTATGAGTTCATATTAGAGTTATCATTAATAGTACTTTCTCAACATGTACTTACATATTCCAAGGTTGCTACTATTGGTATACTTTAAAGTTACCATTAATAGAATATTCTATAATTTCCTTATTAGTACATTCTAAACTTGTCATTAATAGTGCACCTTAAAGTTCTCATTAATAGTATCTTTAATATGATCATTATTAGCATGTTCTATAATCATCATTATTAGTATTAGTTATCATTAAAAGTATCTTGTAAACTTGTCATTATTAGTATCTTCTTTACTTGTCATTATAAGTATATTCTTAACGTATCATAATCACTATACATTAAACTTACCATTAATGTCTAATTTTCACTGATAATAAGTTTAGAACACACTAATAATACCAGGTTTAGAAAATACTAATAAAACCAAGATTAGTATGTACTATTAATGATAGATTTGATGTGTACTAATTATGTCAAACTTGGAATATAGTGATAATGAAAAGATTAGAAGATACTATTAGTAATAAGTTTACTAATAATGAGTTTTGAATATACCAATAACGACATTATTAATATAACCTTATTATTAATATAACATTATTATTAATATAATCTTTTAAACATTATCACTATGATCGTTATTAGTACCTTCTAGTCGTTATTAGTACCTACTAATGTTATTTTTGATAGTACCTTCTAAAGTTATCAGTGTTACTAATTTATAATGTTATCATTATATCTAAACTTGTCATTATTAGTATGTTATAAACTTACCCATAATAGTGTATTCTCAACTTTTATAGTCAGTACACATTAATGTTATCATTAATAGGAGATTCCAAACTTGTATAACCTTGTATGTTCTAAAGTTGTCATTCTTAGTACATATATAAGTTTTTATTAAAAGAATCTTCTGATTTTGTCGTTATTGGTATATCCTAAACTTGCACTAATAATTTGTCATTATTAGCACACATTAAAGTTTTTATTAGAAGTACCTAAAAGTGTCATTAATCGTATATTCTAAACTTATCGTTATTAGTACCTTCTAAACATGTGATTATGAGTATATTAGAGTTATCATTAATAGTACTTCTCAACATATTCTAAGGTTGCTACTATTGGTATACTTTAAAGTTACCATTAATAGAATATTCTAAAATTTCATTATTAGTATATTCTAAACTTTAAGTTCTGACGAATAGTATCTTTAATATGATCATTATTAGCATGTTCTATAATCATCATTATTAGTATTAGTTATTATTAAGAGTATCTTGTTAACTTGTCATTATTAGTATCTTCTATACTTGTCATTATAAGTATATTCTTCACTATACATTAAACTTACCATTAATAGTACTTTCTAAACTTGTCATTATTAGTATGTTATAAATTTACCCATAATAGTATATTCTCAACTACACATTAATGTTATCATTAATAGTAGCTTCCAAACGTGTATACCCTTATATATTCTAAATTTGTCATTCTTAGTACATATTTAACTTATTATTAAAAGAATCTGATTTTGTCGTTATTGGTATATCCTAAACTTGCACTCGTTAAAATTATTAAAATTATCATTAATACCATAATCTTAATTTGTTATTATTAATACACATTAAAGTTTTTATTAGAAGTACCTAAAAGTATCAAGGGAGGTAGCCAAAAAGGGAAAGGCATAAAAACACTCCCACCCATTTCATCCCTAAATACACTCCACACCCCTCCCACCTCCCTCTCATCTGAGCACCTCCTGGATTACGGGTCATCCCTGCACCTTGCCCACCGCCCATGTGATTATGTGTACATAATATAGTACATGTATTATAACATGTGAATAATAACATATGAATATGTGTTCATATTCACGGTATCATTATTAGTATATACCAAACATTAATTATCAGAAGACATTAAAGTTTTTATTTATAATACATTCTAAATTTGTCATTATTAGTACGTTCTAAACTTGTCATTATTAGTACAAATTATATTTATCATTTTTAGTCATTTCTATACTTTCCATTATCAACTTATTCTAAACTTTTCCACATTAAAGTTATCAAGAATCTTCTAAGCTTATCATTAGTATACTCTAATTATGTCATTATTCTAAACTTGTGATTCTTAGTATATTGTAAGCTCGTTATTATTGGTACACACTAAATTTTTCATTAATAATACCTTCTAAATTTGTTAGTATTAGTGTATTCTAAACTTGTCATTATTGGTATCTTCAACACTTGTCATTATTAGTAAATATTAAAGCTTGTCAATTGTGTATTCTAAACCCTCATTATTAGTACACATTAGTTATCACTAACAATACTTTTTCAAGTTGTCATTGTTCGTAAATTCGAAACATCAGTATTAATAAATACTAAACATATCTTCTTTGGTATTCAAAACTTTATTAGTATATATTGAAGTTATCATTACTAGGACCTTTATCCTTACCATTATTAGTATATCCTACACTTTGTAATAATATATTCCGAGTTTATAATTATCCTAAACTTGTCATTATTACTATATTCTAAACTTTTGAGTATCAATACATATTAAAGTTATCATTAGTAGTGTCTTCTAAACATGCCATTGTTAGTATATTCAAAACTAATGAAAAAATTTATTTGTGATAATATGGGAAATTTATCAAAAAAAAAGTATAGCGTTTAGCATGTACTAACAATTACTTTAATGAGTACTAATAGTGAAAAATTGACAAAAAATTTGTAATGACATGTTTAGAATAGTGTCTTCTAAACATGCCATTGTTAGTATATTCAAAACTAATGAAAAAATTTATTTGTGATAATATGGGAAATTTATAAAAAAAAAGTATAGCGCTTAGCATGTACTAACAATTACTTTAATGAGTACTAATAGTGAAAAATTGACAAAAAATTTGTAATGACATGTTTAGAATATACTTCAATATGCACTGATAGTAACAAGTTTAAATTTACTAAGAATAACATATTCAGTCGGAACTATTGATGATAACTTTAATATCAAAAGTTTAGAATATATTAATGAATATTGTCGATAGTACTATTAATGATATATACAACAATAATCAATAATCAAAATGTTAGAAAATGATATTTATAATAACTTTAATATGTTTTAATAATGACAATTTTAGAAGGTTCTATTAAATATCTTTGATATGTACTAATATTGAATAATTGATCTGTATTAATGATGAAAAGTTTAGAATATACTAACAATGACAACCATAAAATATCAGCATAATGTACATTAATAGGGACAAATTTATGATATTCTAATTATGACAAGTTTAGAAGGCATTAATGATAACTTTAATGTGTACTAGTAATAACAAGTTTAGAATATACTAATGGCAACTTTAATGTGCACTAACAATGACAAATTTAGAAATAGCAGTTTTGTAGGTATAGCTTTAATGTGAAAAGTTTACATTATACTTATAATGCAAGGTACAGTTAATGACTTTTATGTGTACTAATAATGGAAAATTAAAAATACTAATTATAGCAAGTTTGTAATATAACTAGCTTAATTTTTTATTATTAATGCATTTAACTTTGACAAGTTTAGAAGGTATTGTTAATAATAACTTTAATGTGTACTAATAAGAAGTTTACAATATACTAATAAAAAGAGGTTTAGAAGGAACATGTATGAGTACTAATAATGGAAAGATATGCCAATAATAAGTTGTCATTTTTAGTCATTTCTATACTTTCCATTATCAACTTATTCTAAACTTTTCCACATTAAAGTTATCAATAATCTTCTAAGCTTATCATTAGCATACTCTAATTATGTCATTATTGTAAACTTGTGATTCTTAGTATATTCTAAGCTCGTTATTATTGGTACATACTAAATTTTTCATTAATAATTTTTTAGTATTAGTGTATTCTAAACTTGTCATTACAAGTATATTCTAAACCTGAAATGTTAGCATATTCTAAATTTGTCATTATTGGTATATTGAACACTTGTCATTGTTAGTAAACATTAAAGCTTGTCAATTGTATATTCTAAACCCTCATTATTAGTACACATTAGTTATCACTAACAATACTTTCTCATGTTGTCATTGTTCGTAGATTCTAAACATCACTATTAGGAGATACTAAAAATATCTTCTTTGGTATTCTAAACTTTATTAGTATACATTGAAGTTATCATTACTAGGACCTTGTATCCTTACCATTAATAGTATATCCTACACTTTGTAATGATATATTCCGAGTTTATCATTATCCTAAACTTGTCATTATTACTATATTCTAAACTTTTGAGTATCAATACATATTAAAGTTATCATTAGTAGTGTCTTCTAAACATGTCATTGTTAGTATATTCAAAACTAATGAAAAATTTAATTTATGATAATATGGGAAATTTATAAAAAAAAAAGTATAGCGTTTAGCAGGTACTATTATCAAAATCTTTAATGTGTACTAATAATTACTTTAATGAGTACTAATAGTGAAAAATTTACAAAAAAAAACTAGTAAGTTTAGAATATACTAAGAATAACATATTCAGTCGGAACTATTGATGATATCTTTAATATCAAAAGTTTAGAATATATTAATAACCAATAATAAAAAATTTAGAAAATGATATTTGTAATAACTTTAATATGTTTTAATAATGACAATTTCAGGAGGTTCAATTAAATATCTTTGATATGTACTAATATTGAATAATTGAACTGTATTAATGATGAAAAGTTTAGAATATATTAACAATGACAACCATAAAATATCAGCATAAGGTATATTAATAGGGACAAATTTATGATATTCTAATTATGACAAGTTTAGAAGGCTATAATAATGATAACTTTAATGTGTACTAGTAATAAGTTTAGAATATACTAATGGCAAGTTTAGAAGGTACTATTGCATGATAACTTTTAGTGCACTAACAATGATTAATTAAGAAATAGCAGTTTTGTAGGTATAGCTTTAATGTGAAAAGTTTACATTATACTTATAATGCAAGGTACAGTTAATGATAACTGGAAAGACTAGAATATACCAATGTGTACTAATAATGAAAAATTAAAAAATACTAATTATAGCAAGTTTGTAATATAACTAGCTGAAAGTTTTTTATTATTAATGCATTTAACTTTGACAAGTTTAGAAGGTATTGTTAATAATAACTTTAATGTGTACTAATAAGCAGAAGTTTACAATATACTAATAAAAAGAGGTTTAGAAGGAACATGTATGAGTACTAATAATGGAAAGATATGCCAATAATTACAAGTTTAAAGGGTACTGTTCTATTAATATTAAGTTTAGAAGGTACTAATAATGATAACGTTGATATGAACTAATAAAAAAATAGAATATACTAATACTGACAAGTTTAGAATATAACAATAAAAGCAAGATTAGAAGGTATTTTTAAAGATAACATTAATGTGTAGTAATCATGAGAATTTTAGAATATATATTCCAAGTTGTGTGAAGAGTGTGAAAAAACAATCAATATATTTATTGTGTACTAACAATGACAAATATAGAATATTTGTAACGACAGGTTGAAAAGGAACTATTAATGACAACTTTAATGTGTACTAATAAAAACAAGTTTAGAATATATATTCTAAGCTTGTTTTTATTAGTACACATTAAAGTTTAGTAGTGATAAGTTTTTAACGATAATGATAACGATAACTTTAATGTATACTAAAAAACAAGTTTAGAATATATATTCTAAGCTTGTTTTTATTAGTACACATTAAAGTTTAGTAGTGATAAGTTTTTAACGATAATGATAACTTTATATTGACAAGTTTAGAATAAATAATTACAAGTTAAAAGGATGCTGTTTATGATTAGTGTATAAGGTACTATTAATAACTTTATTTTTCACTAATGATAAGTTTAGAACACACTAATAATGCCAGCTTTAGAAAATACTGATAAAAATAGGATTAGTAGGTACTATCAATGATAGATTTAATGTGTACTAGTAATATCAAACTTGGAATATAGTAATAATGAAAAGATTAGAAGATACTATTAATGATAAGTTTACTGATAATGACGAGTTTTGAATATACTACTAACGGCATCTTTAGAATATACTAGTTTAAACTATAATAATAAAGACAAGGTTTAATGACAACTTTAACATATACTAATATTGCCAAGTTTAGAATATAGAATGATAGATTTAATATGAGACAAGTTTAGAACATACTAATAATGACAAGTTTAGAATATTCCAATGTAGACATGTTTAGAATATACGTATAATAAGAAATTTGGAAAATACAATTAATGATAACTTTAATGTGTACTAATAATGAAAGGTATAGAACATTCTAATGATGACATGTTTAATTAATGATATCTTTGATGGGTACTAATAATGAAAAGTTTAGAATATTCCGATAATGACAAGTTTAGAAGATACTACTAATAATGACAAGATTAAAATATACTAATAATTACAAATTTATAGGGTACTGTTAATGATGAATTTGGAAGGTACACTTAATGACTTTAGTTTAGAATGTTTAGAATATTCTAGTTTAAATGATAACAATAAAGAAATTTTTAACATAAAATTGCCAAGTTTAGAATATACAAATAAAGATAAGTTTAGAACGGCCTATTAATGATGAAGTGTTAATGACAAGTTAAGATCATACTAATGATGACAAGTTTAGAATATACCAATGAATATATGTTTAGAATATATTGAAGTTTAGATAGTACTATCAATGATAACTTTTATGTGTACTAATAATGAAAAGTATAAAACATTCTAATGATGACAAGTTTAAAAAGTTTGATGTGTACTTATAATGACAAGTTTAGAACATTCTAATAATGACAGGTTTAGAAGATACTATTTACTATACTTTACTATTTAAAGGGTACTGTTAATGACAAGACGATACTATTAATGATAAGTTTACTGATAATGACGAGTTTTGAATAGACTACTAACGGCATCTTTAGAATATACTAGTTTAAACTATAATAATAAAGACAAGGTTTAATGACAACTTTAACATATACTAATATTGCCAAGTTTAGAATATACTAATAATGATAGATTTAATATGAGCTATTAATGATAAGTTTAAAACATACTAATAATGACAAGTTTAGAATATTCCAATGTAGACATGTTTAGAATATACGCATAATGAGAAATTTGGAAAGTACAATTAATGATAACTTTAATCTGTACTAATAATGAAAAGTATAGAACATTCTAATGATGACAAGTTTAATTAATGATATCTTTGATGGGTACTAATAATGAAAAGTTTAGAATATTCCGATAATGACAAGTTTAGAAGATACTACTAATAATGACGAGTTTAAAATATACTAATAATTACAAATTTATAGGGTACTGTTAATGATGAATTTCGAAGGTATTAATGACTTTAATTAGTATGTTCTTAACTTATCATTAGTTTAGAATGTTTAGAATATTCTAGTTTAAATGATAATAATAAAGACATTTAATATAAAATTGCCAAGTTTAGAATATACAAATAAAGATAAGTTTAGAACGTCCTATTAATGATGAATTTAATATAAAGTGTTAATGACAAGTTAAGATTATACTAATGATGACAAGTATAGAATATACCAATGAAGACATGTTTAGAATATATATGTTTAGAATATATTGAAGTTTAGATAGTACTATCAATGATAACTTTAATGTGTACTAATAATGAAAAGTATAAAACATTCTAATGATGACCAGTTTAAAAAGTTTGATGTGTACTTATAATGACAAGTTTAGAACATTCTAATAATGACAGGTTTAGAAGATACTATTTACTATACTATACTATTTAAAGGGTACTGTTAATGACAAGTTTAGCAGGTACTATTAATTACTTTAATTTTTACTAATGACATACTAATAATGCCAAGTTAGAATGTACTAATAAAACAAGATTAGAAGGTACTTGTGATGATAAATTTAATAAGTACTAATAATGGCAAATTTGGGAAATACCAATAATAAAGATTAGGATATACTATTAATGATAAGTTAACTAATAATTACGAGTTTTGAATATACTATTAATGACATGTTTATAATATAATAATGACAATGTTAGAATAATGACAACTTTAGCATATTGCCAGGCTTAGAATATACTAATGATAACGTCCTTTTAATGATAAATTTCATATAAGTTTAGACAAGTTTAGAACATACTAATAATGACATATATACCAATATTGACATGTACGTATAATGAGAAGTCTAGAAAGTACTATTAATGATAACTTTAATGTGTACTAATAATGGAAAGTATAGAACACTCTAATGGTGACAGGTTTATATCTTTGATGTGATATCTTTGATGTGTACTAATAATGAAAAAATTATAATATTCTAGTAATGACAGGTTTAGAAGATACTATTAATGATAACTAATATTGACGAGTTTAGAATATACTAAGAATTATTAGAATATACTAATAATGGCATGTTTAGAATATACTAATGATGACAAGTTTAGAAGGTAATATTTATGATAACTTCAATGTTTACTAATAATAACAAATTTAGAATATACTAATAGTAAGAAGTGTGCGATTAATGATAAATTTTATTTGCACAAATAATGACAAATTTAGAAAGCGGTAATGAATGGTACTTTTAATAATATTATTGTGTTGTCAAGATTAGAATATAATAGTAATAATAACTTTAATGTATATTGATATTGACAAGATTAGAAGATTCTCTTAACTTTAACATGTACGATTAAAGAAAATTTAGAATAATGACATTATGACAAGTTTAATGTGTCATAATGTCATATTAATTGAAACTTTAATGTGTACTAATAATAAAAAGTTTAGAGCTTTTGAATAGTGACTAACAACAGGTTTAGAATACACTAATAATGATTACTAATTAATGTTTCAATTATACTAATAATGACAAGTTGAAAAGGAATTATCAATGATAACTTTAATATGTTCTAGTAATGACAAGATTAATGACACTTTTTAGGTACACCTAATTAAAACTTTAATGTGTACTAATAATGACAAGTTAAGATTATGGTATTAACGAGTGCTATTAATGACAAGTTTAGGATATACCAATAACGACAAGTTCAGAAGATTCTTTTAATAATAACTTAAATATGTAGTAAGAGTGACAACTTTAGAATATACAAGTTTATACTAGTTTGAAAGGTACTTATAATGTATACTAATTATGAAAGTTGAGAATATACTATTATGGGTAAGTTTGTAATATACTAATAATGAAAAGTTTAGAAAGCACTCTTAAGGGTAAGTTTAATGTATATAGAACATACTAATAATAAGTTTATAAGATACTGTTAATGATAACTAATACTAATTAATACTAATAATTATAGAACATACTAATAATGATTAGATTAAAAATACCATTAATGATAACTTTAATTGTACTATTAATGACAAGTTTAGAATATACTAATAATGAAATTTAAAGAATACTCTATTAATGATAACTTTAAAGTGTACCAATAGTGACAAGCTTAGAAAATAAAAGATAATTATGGATTTAGGAAGTACTATTAATGATAACTCTATGTATTCATAATCACATGTTTAAAATATACTAATAAGGACAAGTTTAGAAGGTACTATTAATGATAACTTTAATATGCACTAATAATGGCAATTGTAGAGGATACTGATAATAACAAATATTATGAAAGTTGAGAATATACTATTATGGGTAAGTTTATAATATACTAACAATGACAAGTTTAGACAGTTTAATGTATAGTAATGATGATACGTTAAGAAAATACGTATAATGACGAGTTTAGAGCATACTAATAATGACAAGTTACAAGATACTGTTAATGATAACTAATACTAATAATGACAATTATAGAACATACTAATAATGATCAGTATAAAGATACTATTAATGATAACTTTAATTGCACTATTGATGATAACTTTAAAGTGTCCTAATAAATCACTATTAATGATAACTCGTAATCACATGTTTAGAATATGTTTAGAATAAGGACAAGTTTAGAAGGTACTATTAATGATAACTTAAATATGCACTAATAATGGCAATTACAGACAATGGTTAGAAAGTGATATTAATATCTTTAATTTGTACTAATAAGGATAGTTATAGAATATACTAATAATGATCAGATTAAAGATACTATTAATGATAACTTTAATGTGTACTATTAATGACAAGTTTAGAACGGTGTTGTGTTCAAATAAAAGAAGTTGAAATTTTCCTTTAATGATAGTTTTAACATGTACTAATAAAAAAAGTTTAAAAGGTATTTTTGATAAGACAAGTTTACAATATACTAATGATGTTAAGTTAAGAAGGTAATATTGAGAATAACGTTAATGTGTACTAATAGTGAAAATTTTAGAATATACTAATGTTTAGAAAAAATCTTAATATACAAGTAATGAGAAGTTTAGAAGATACTACTAATAATAAATTTAATATGTAGCAATGATTAGAATACACTAATACTAACAAGTTTGAATAAGTTTAATGTGTCCTAATAATGACAAGTTTCTAATGTACTAACAATGACAAGTTTCTAATGTACTAACAATGACAAGTTATTATAAATTTAATAAATACTAATAATCACTGGTTTAGAATATATTTACAATGATATTTAGAATATGCTAAGATTGACAAGTTCAGAAGATACTGTTAAAGGTACCTTTAATGTTTAGAATATACTAATAACGATAATGTGGAATATACTAATAACTATAAGTTTAGAAGGTTCTACTAATATTAACTTCTAAACTTTGACAAGTTTAGAAGGTATTGTTAACAGTAACTTTTATGTGTACTAATAATCAGAAGTTTACAATATACTAATAACCAGAGGTTTAGAAAAATTTAGAATATACCAATAATTTTAAGGTTAAAAGGTACTGTTCAAGATAACTTTAATTTACACTAATAATAAGCAATGTTTATAATATACTAATAAAGACAAGTTTAAAAGATAAATGATAAATTCAGTATATACTAATAGTAACTTACTAATAATAAAAAGTTTAGAATATGGCAATAACAACAAGTATAGAAGGTACAATTAGTGTGTGACAAGTTTAGAATATAGTAATAATGAAGTATTATTGACAATTTCATAATGCACTAATAATGAAAAGTTTGGAAGATATTATTAATCTAATAATAATAACTTTAATGTGTTATAAAAATAAAAAGTTTAGAATATACTGATAATGAGATGTTTTGAATAAGTTAATAATGACAATTTTAGAATGTACTTTTAATGATAACTTGAATGTGTACTAGTAATAGTAACCTTAAAGTAAATTAATAATGACATATTTAGAGTATACAAATAAAGAATATACAAATAAAGACAGGGATGGCAACTTTAATATATACCAACAATGAGATGCTTAGAATATACTAAAAATGACAGTTTTAGAAGGATACCTTAAAATTTAGTAATAATAACATGTTTTGAATATACTAATTATTTTAAGTTTAGAAAACACTATCAATGATAACTTTTCAATATACTAAAAATGACAAGTTTAGAAAATACTATTAATTTAGAATGTACTAATACTGAAAGGAACACAAGTAATAAAAAGTTTAGAATAAAAGATAATGACAAGTTTAGAAGAATCTTATATAGCAATAATCATAAATTGAAAAGATCCTATTAATGATAACTTAAATATGAACTAAAAACGGCACTTAATCATGAGAAGTTTAGAAGGTACTTTTAAATGAAATACAAGTAATAAAACTTTTAGAATAAAAGATAATGACAAGTTTAGAAAAATCTAATACAATAATGATAAGTTTAAGATATCCTATTAATGATAACTTAAATATGTACAAATAATGACACGTAATAATGAAAAGTTTAGAGAGTACTGTTAATGAAAACTTTCATGTGTACTAATAATGAAAGTTTACAATACAATATTAACAAGTTTAGAAGGTACTATTAATGATAAATCTAATGTGTTCTAAAAATGACAAGCTTAGACTATACTAATATAGTGATAAGTTTAGAAGGTACTAATAAAAAAAATAATTTGTATTATTAATGAAAAGTTTATCATATGATGATAATAGCAACTTTAAAAAAATGAAAGTTTCCTGTCTACTAATTATGATAAGTTTAGAATATACAAATAGTAACAGGTTTAGAAGGCACTATTGCTGATAGCTATAAGGTATTCTAATAATGGCATGTTTAGAATATACTAACATTGAGAAGTTTAGAAGGTACTATTAATGAAAACTTTAATGTCTAATAATAATGAAAAGTTTAGAATATACTAACAATGGCAAGTACTACTAATATTAAAAATGAGAAGTTTAGAATACAGTATTGATGATAACTTTAGTGTTTAGAATATACTAATAATGACAAGCTTACAATGTACCATTAACGAAAATTTTAATGTGTCCTAATAATAACAAATTTAGAAAGTACTACTAATAGTAACTTTAATGTGTATTAACAATTTAGAACATAATCATGATTATAAGTTTAGAAGGTGCTATCAGATATAACTTTAATTTGAACAAGTTTAGTATATAAATTTACATCGTTCTATGAATAAATAATGACTTTAATGTGCACTAATAACATGTTTAGAATATACTAATAATGAGAAGTTTAGAAGGTACGATCAATTATAACTTTAATGTACTAATAAGGAGAAGTTTATAATATACTAAATGACAGGCTTAGACGGATCTACTAATGATATACTTAATTTGTACTAATAATCGCAAATTTAAAATGTACTATTGATGACAAGGTTAGAATATTTTAAGAACTATAATTTTAATGTGTTCTAATAAGAAGAGGTTTATAATATCCAAATAACGAAAAATTAGGAAGGTATTTTTAATGATAACTTTAATGTCTACTAATAATGACAAGTTTAGAATATAGTAATAATGACAAATTTAGAATATACTATTAATGATTACTTAAATGTGCACTAATAAGGCAAGTTTATAATATACTTATGATGTCAAGTTACTGTTAAGGTAGAAGGTACTGTTAACGTGTACTAATAATACTAGAATATACAAATAATGACAAGTTTAGAATATACTACTACTAATAGCTTTAATATGTATGGATAATGACAAGTTTATAAAATACTAATAAATAAAAGAAAAACACATGTTTAGAAGGTTATATTAATGATAACGTTAATGTATAATGACAAGTTTGAATTATATTAATGATTATACTAATCAATGATTTGTTTTGAATAAACTAAAAATGTTACGTTCAGAACACACCACAATGAGAAGCTTACAATGTACCATTAACGAAAATTTTAATGTCCTAATAATAACAAATTTAGAAAGTACTACTAATAGTAACTTTAACATGTACTAATACTCACAAGTTTAGAATATACCAATAATGACAAGTTTAGAAATATATTAGTTTTGCCAAGTTTAGAATATTAGTTTTAACATGTACTAATAATGAAAAGTTTAGAAGGTATTTCTAATAATAACTAATGTGTACTAATAATGACAAGTTTAGAATATATTGATAATGACAGCTTTACAAAGGATTACAAAGGCGGAGCATACTAATGTGTACTAATGTGTACTAATGTGTACTAATATGGCAAGTTTATAACATACTAATGATGTCAAGTTAAGAAGGTAATATTGATAATAACGTTAATGTGTACTAATAATGACAAGTTTAGAATATACTAATATTGATGTTTAGAAGGTACTGTTAACGTGTACTAATAATACAAGTTTAGGAGATACTACTACTAATAGTTTTAATATGTATCAATAACGACAAGTTTATAATATGAAAATAAAGAAAAGTTTAGAATACACTAATACTGACAAGTTTGGAAGGTGTTATGATTGATAAGTTTAATGTGCACTAATAATGAAAAGTTTATAATATACCAAAAATAACAAATCAAGGTGCTATTAGCTATAACTTTAAGGCGTCCTAATAATGACAAAATAAGAATATACTGATAACGAGATGTATAGAAGAAATGTACTAATAACGAAAGGTTTAGAATGTATATACAATTAAAAGTTTAGAATCTACTAAGATTGACAAGTTTAGAAGATACTCCTCAAGATAACTTTACTGTGTAGAAATAATGACAAGTGTGGAATGATAATTTTAATATGTACCAATAACCACAAGTTTACAATTTTGTAATAATGACAAGTTTTGGAGGTTATATTAATGGTAACGTTAATGTGTAGTAATAATGACACGTTTGAATAATATTAATAATGCAAAGTTTAGAAAATTCAGGTAAAAGCAAAATCAGAAGTTGCTATTAATGATACTAATAATGATTAGTTTTGAATAGCCTAACAATATCATGTTTAGAAGAAACTACTAATGGTAACTATCACAAGTCTAGAATACACCAATAATGACAAGTTTAGAATAATGATAAACTTTGAAATATACTAGTATTGCCAAGTTTAGAATATACTAATAAAAGTTCTTATTATCAGCTGAAAGAAACCTGCACAGCGAAGCTATAGCGATAATTCCATACCACACTCCTGGTCATATGGCCGTTTCCCGAAGGTTGAGTGTGGTTTGAATTTTCCGCCAAAATCATCGGAAATTTAAAATTCCCGGCTCTGAGCAGGCATGCGCATTGTCGACCCCACCTCCCCCTCCCTATCCCCTCCCTTCTTACCCGGCTAGCTCGAGCCGGGCGTCGCGTCACTTAGATCGCGGAAACGGGACGGAGTGGTTAACTCGCTGCCCACATGGGAGCAGGCGGTCCCGTTTCCTGCTGGTTAATCGTCTGTTAATTTTATCGCTTTCCGCTTGGCTGCTGGTTTGTCCCATTCTTCGACTTTGATTTTATACGAGCACAATCTGTCCCCGTCTTCGAGCCGTCCCTGGTAAACAACCCGGGTCCTCTCGGAGGACAGGGGGACGTGTCTTATGGTACGGAGTGTGGCGCCCCCCAGGGTCATCAGGCCTCTCGGCAGCCCCATACCTCCGACCATCATCGGTCCTCTATTTCCTCACGGTTTGTATCAGGCCCTAGGCGTAGACTTTGACCATATACGATCGCAATCCGTCCCCGTCTTCAGGCCGTCCGTGGTAAGAACCCGGGCCTCTCGGAAGACAGGGGGACGTGTCTTATGGTACGGAGGGTGGCGCCCCCCAGGGTCATCAGGCCTCTCGGCAGCGCCATACCTCCGACCATCATCGGTCCTCTATTGCCTCACGGTTTGTATCAGGCCCTAGGTGTAGACTCTGATCATATACGATCGCAATACGTCCCCGTCTCCAGGCCGTCCGTGGTAAGAACCCGGGCCTCTTTGAAGACAGGGGGACGTGTCTTATGGTACGGAGTGTGGCGCCCCCCAGGGTCATCAGGCCTCTCGGCAGCGCCATACCTCCGACCATCATCGGTCCTCTATTGCCTCACGGTTTGTATCAGGCCCTAGGCGTAGACTTTGATCATATACGATCGCAATACGTCCCCGTCTCCAGGCCGTCCGTGGTAAGAACCCGGGCCTCTTTGAAGACAGGGGGACGTGTCTTATGGTACGGAGTGTGGCGCCCCCCAGGGTCATCAGGCCTCTCGGCAGCCCCATACATCCGACCAATAATGGTCCTCTAACGCCTTAATGGCTCCCTTTGTGAGGCCCTAGGCGTAGACTTTGACCTTTTCCACTCGTAATCCGTTCCCCATACGTCTTCGAGTCGTCCGTGGTAAGAATCCGGGCCTCTCGGAGGACAAGGGGACGTGTCCTATGATACGGAGGGTGACGCCCCGAGGGTCATCAGGCCTCGGCAGCCCCATACCTTCGACCAATAATGGTCCTTTAACGCCTTATAACTTGCTTTGTCAGGCCCTAGGCGTAGACTTTGACCTTTTCCACTCGTACTCCGTTCCCCATACGTCCTCAAGTCGTTCGTGGTAAGAACCCGGGCCTCTTGGAGGACAAGGGGACGTGTCTTATGATACGGAGGGTGGCTCCCCGAGGATCATCAGGCCTTGGCAGCCCCATACCTCCGAGCTTCAATGGTCTTCTAACGCCTCACGGCACCACCCTCCTTCCAGGTTTCTTAAGCAAAAAAAAAAAAAAAAATAAAAAAAAAATAAAAAAAATAATCACCACCCAGCCCTTCTCATGAGCCACAGCCAACCTCTTATCAACTTCACTTGGCTTGAGTTTAAAGATGACTTGCCTGATGTTTCACCCCCAAGTAAAACACAAAAGAACTTTAGACTTAGGGAGTCTAGTGTTAGTTAAAATTAGTATAAATTAGTTCAAAGAACAGTTTAAGTTTACGCAAAGTGCTAGGTATTACATAAATAAAATGCCTTGACCTTGAAAAAAAAAACACAGGTCGAAATGGACATGACTTCTCCTATTCAACTTAAGCTAATATTTAGTCATGATGGTCAAGAACTTTACCATGTTGAAATTAATTTCAACGCTCACTGTAACTCAGATCGAAATGACCATGACTTTTCCTATTCAACATAAGCTAATCTACAGTCATGATGGTCGAGAATTTTACCATGTTGAAATTAATTTCGACGCGCACTGTGACTCAGGTCGAAATGGACATGACTTTTCCTATTCAACTTAAGCTAATCAATAGTCATGATGGTCAAGAACTTTACCATGTTAAAATTAATTTCAACGCTCACTGTGACTCAGGTCGAAATGACCATGACTTTTCCTATTCAACTTGAGCTAATCTACAGTCATGATGGTCGAGAATTTTACCATGATAAAATTAATTTCGACGCTCACCGTGACTCAGGTCGAAATGGACATGACTTTTCCTATTCAACTTGAGCTAATCTACAGTCATGATGGTCGAGAATTATATCATATTAAAATTGATTTCGACGCTCACTGTGACTTAGGTCGAAATGACCATGACTTTTCCTATTCAACTTAAGCTAATCTGTAGTCATGATGGTCAAGAATTTTATCATGTTAAATTAATTCAACGCCCACTGTGACTCAGGTCGACATGAACATGACTTTTCCTATTCAACTTAATTTAATCTACAGTCATGATGGTCGAGAATCTTACCATGTTAAAATTGATTTCGACGCTCACTGTGACTTAGGTTGAAATGAACATGCCTTTTCCTATTCAACTTAAGCTAATCTGTAGTCATGATGGTCAAGAATTTTACCATGTTAAACTAATTCAACGCCCACTGTGACTCAGGTCAACATGAACATGACTTTTCCTATTCAACTTAATTTAATCTACAGTCATGATGGTCGAGAATTTTACCATGTTAAAATTAATTTCGACGCTCACTGTGACTTAGGTCGAAATGAACATGACTTTTCCTATTCAACTTAATTTAATCTACAGTCATGATGGTCCAGAATTTTACCATGTCAAAATTTATTTCAACGCTCACTGTGACTCAGTGATGTCACGGTATGATAAGATGACGTCATTATGTGATAAATTGACGTCACCATGTAGTCCTATGACGTCAATTTGTGTCCCTGTGACGTCACGAGACGATCCTATGGCGCCATGATCAATCCGGTGACGTCACAGTATAATCACATGATGTCACTAGGTATTAAACATATAGAAGTCCGTTTGTGGGTGATGAGACGTCACAAATTGCCATAGCACACTATTGGATGAAGACGCTCGCCACGGGCTTCGAGGACTTCCCGCGGGAAGACTTGGGGTGAGTTGGATACATACCGAGGGTCCAGGCCCGTCTTCGTGGGAGACGCTCAGGGAACGTCTTCACCCAGGACGAAGCCTCTTGACTAACGCCCACGGACGAGGTCGCTCGGAAACGAACTTGGCCTCGCATACTCCCTTTCGGTTTCTCGCTTACCCCGAGGATCTTCACGAAGCTAGTGAGAGTGGTAGGCGTACGTTGGACGGAAGCAAGCGTCTCCACACTCATGTTCCTAGACGGCTAGTTGATGCATTTGCCCACCGGGGAGGGTGCATCGGCCGACATCTCAGTGGCTCGGGATTGAGTGGGACACAGTCAGCGTCCTTCGGGTGCTCCCCTGCGTCAAAAGAGCGTGCTTCTCTCACACGTCCTCCCTCCTTCGGTGGCGGGGGGGGGGGTGTTGCCTCAACTTCGCGACCCCGGCCCTTCCACTGAGCCGCTTGGGGCGCCGACGGCTGGTACGGGAGGTCGACAGGAGCATACTGCTTCTCCCGCCTGACCTGCCCGGGCCGATACCCTCAGCACTCCACAGGTTGTTGCGTCCCTGGCTTCGGTCGGGGGCCCTACGCCGGTCGCTCTATCCAGGTTTCAAGAGATCTACGTAGTGTAGCAACTACGCCCACAAGTGTTCGAGTCGTTCTCCCTCCGCTACGGCACCCCAGAGGTGGACCTGTTTGCCTCCCCAAACACGACCCAGCTCCCCTTTTACCTCACCTGCATCCAAAGGACACGCACAGGAGGCCCAGACGCCTTCACGGAGGACTGGAACAGCTGGAGGTACGTATTCATTTTCCTCCTCCAGCGACACTAGTCCTCCTGAAGGTGATGCAGACCCTCAGATCCTTCAAGGGTCAGGTCCTCCTGATAGCTCCCTACTGGCCAACCCAGCCGTGGTTCGGGGAGCTAATGAGATGGGGCCCTTCTCCCCTTCTACTGGGGCCAGCCTGCCTAGCCAACAACCTTACCGCGCCTCTCCAAGCGTCACTCCAACTTGATAATTGGAGTTTCTACGGGGAGCTCTCAGCCAACTCTTCTCTACAGAGGCAGCAGACAAGATGCTCAGAGCTCACCTTCCGTCCTCAGTGCGGCAGTGTGGGTCCTGCTGACGGAGATTCCGGAACTGCCTTCAGAGACGCGCGATGGTGACCATCTCCGCCAGCATGGTCCCGGACTTCCTGACTTGGCTGGCTACCTCCACCAACAGGGCACCGGCGAGTATCTTGCCTCACTATACAGCCCTCACTGATCCGCTACGCTTTGGCATGAACATCCGAGTGCCACAGAGGGCGTGAACCCTCCTAATGAAGGGGATCAGCGCCTCGAGAGAGCCGAGACATCAACCGGTCCTGGCCTGGTCCTTGCATCGTGTTCTGCAGTACCTGGCGTTCGAAAGGGCCATTATGGAGGAAGAACACTTCCCTCGACGCGTCGCCTTTCTGCTCGCCTTGACTACGGACTACAGGGCTTCACAGCTGGCGGCAATCACCCGCCACCCGTCCGTCTCCAAACTGGAGGAGGACACCTCGGCCCTAACCATCTCTCCATCACCAACATTCCTGGCCAGGAACGGCCGAGCGGACGACATGATCGGCCCTCTCAGAATACAATCCTTCCGGGAGGGAGGACGCCCACATCCACTGCGCCCGGTCCGTGCGTTCGAAGACTACGTGGACCACACGGAAGAGATTTCTGAGGATCATCTCTTCTACAACTCGAAATTTAGGATTCCCCTAACCACAAGGTCCCGGGCGCACCTGCCCTTCCGCTTTTTGGGAGAGAGCCGACCCGGGCCATGCCCCGCACGCCCACAGCATCAGGGACTTTGTGGCATCGCTGGAGTTTCTCCGCACCCACTCTGTGGAGCGGGTGCGGGACCTAGGGACTGGACATCGACGACTCCCTTGGGGACACGGTGTCTCTACCACTCGGTCGCCCCTGTCCCATGTGTCGCCATGGAAACGGCTCCAACCCTCTCATCTCAAAAAAGTGGAGGGGGCAAAGGGCGACCGAGGAGTGGGGAGGGGCCAGGAACCGTTGAACAGGATACAAATTTCGTATAATTTACGCATTGTGTGAACAGTGCAATGTTGTGCATGTCACATTCTTCGGCGTGGGTACTTGACGTTTCTTTCTCCCCTCTACTGAGTGATAAAATGAATAAGTCTCCCATAGGAAAGACACACGTAATAACGGTTTGATTCAGGCTTCACCTCTCCTCCCACCTGTCCTCGTCTCATGCATAGCTTCGCTGTGCAGGTTTCTTTCAGCCGATAATATTTCTTTGTCGCGGCTCGTGCCGCTTAAATTCTTCTTATCGGCTTAAGAAACCTGCACAGATTTAGGGTCCCTCCCTCCTCCCACAGGCGAAGCCTTCATTTCTCATTGAAGTGACGCGACGCCCGGCTCGAGCTAGCCGGGTAAGAAGGGAGGGGATAGGGAGGGGGAGGTGGGGTCGACAATGCGCATGCCTGCACAGAGCCGGGAATTTTAAATTTCCGATGATTTTGGCGGAAAATTCAAACCACACTCAACCTTCGGGAAACGGCCATATGACCAGGAGTGTGGTATGGGATTATCGCTATAGCTTCGCTGTGCAGGTTTCTTAAGCCGATAAGAACAATTTAAGAGGCACGAGCCGCGACAAAGAAATAATAATGATAACTCTAATGTGTACTAATAATGAAAAGTTTGGAATACCCAAGAAGATATGTTTTGAACAATGACAACATTAGAAAGTATTGTTAATGATGACTTAATAATGCAAATATTGACAAGCTTTAATTTGTACTAATAATGACAAGTGTAGAATATACTAATAATGACAAATTTAGAACATGCTTATAATGTCAGGTATTTTCTAAACCTTACGTATTTTCTAAACCTTACACCTTACGTTGTTAATATATATGAAATGTGTCATTATTACTACACATTAACATTATCATTAATGCATGTCATTATTAAAATATTGTAAACCTGTGATTATTAGTACAAAATTATTATGACAACTGCACTCTTGATTATAACAATCAAGAGTGCAGTTGTCATAATAATTTTGTCATTATTAGTATATTCTAAACTTATTATTATTAGTATATTCTAAAATTATCATCATTGGTATATTCTAAAACCATCATTATTATATACTAAACTTGTGATTATTGATACACCTTAAACTTGTCTTATCATTAAACTTTGTAAACTTATATGCTAAACTTGTCATTATTAGTAGAACCTTCTAAACTTATCGTTATTAGTATGATCCACAATTGTCACTATTTCTACACATTAAAGTTATCTTTAACAGTATATTCTAAACTTGTCAATCTTGTCAATATTGTCACTTGTCACTTGACATTATTATTACCCATTAAAGCTTGTCAGTTTTATGTTCTAGTAAATACTGAACATATCTTCTTCAGTATTTTAACTTTATTATTATACATTAAAGTTATCATTACTAGGACCTTGTATCCTTATCATTATTAGTATATTTTTAACTTGGTAATAATAATAAATTCCGAGTTTATCATTATTCTAATCTTGTCATTATTAGTATATTCTTAACTTTTGAATATTAGTACATATTAAAGTTATCATTAGTAGTGTCTTCTAAACATGTTATTGTTAGTATATTCAAAACTAATTATTAGTACGTATCATAGTTATCATTAATAGCAACTTCTACTATGCTATTGTTAGTATTTTCTAAACCTTGCATTAATAGTATATTCTAAACGTGTCATTATTACTACACATTAACGTTATGCTTAATGTAACTTTCTAAACATGTCATTACTAATAATATTCTAATTATGACAAGTTTAGAAGGTATTATTAATGATAATTTTAACGTGTTTAGAATATACTAATAATGACCATTTTAGAAGGCACTATTGTATGATAACTTTAATGTGCACAAATAATGACAAATTTAGAATATGCTAGTAATTATAATTTTGTAATATTACGGTTAGATTTAATATGTGCTAATGTGGTAATAATACCCATTGTATATACAAGAAAAGATAAGTTCAGAAGGTACCTTAGTGACAACTTTTAGAAGGTACTATTAATGATAACTTTAATGTGTACCAATATAAACAAAGTACTATTTACTAATAAGGGTAAGTTTAGAAGGTACTATAATTAATAACGTCAACATGTACTAATAAAGACAAGCTTAGAATATACTAATAATGCCAAGTTTAGAAGGTACTATTAAGGATAACTTTAATGTCTACTAATAGTGGTAAGTTTAGTATATACTATTAATGTGAAGTTTAGAATATACTAATAATGACAATTTTGGAAAAAACTATTAGAGATAAATTTATGTGAAATGATCATGAAAAGTTTAGAATATGACAAGTTTACATGTTAATGAAAAATTAATTTATAACAAAATGGGAAATTTACAAAAAACGTATAGTGTTTAACATGTACTATATGTAAAATCTTTAATGTGTACTAATATAACTTATATGAGTACTAATAGTGAAAAGTTTACAAAATACTAGTAATGACATGTTTAGAATGTACTTTTAATGAAACTTGAATAATATGTACAAGTTTAGAAGGTATTATTAATAATAGCTTCAATGTGACAAGTTTACAATATACTTATAATGCAAGGCACAGTTAATGATAACTTTTATGTGTAATAATCTGTACTAATAATGAAAACAATACAAGATACTAATGATGGCAAGTTTGTAATATACTAATAATGACTAGTTTTAAAGATATTAATAATGCATTTAACTTTGACAAGTTTAGAAAGTATTATTAATAATAACTTTAATGTGCACTAATATTCAGAAGTTTAGAAGGTACAGGTATGTGTACTAATAATGGAAATATTTGAATATACCTATAATTACAAGTTTAGAGTACTGTTCAAGACAACTTCAATTTGTACTAATAATAAGAAAGTTTGTAATATACTAATAAAGACAAGTTTAGAATGCACTCTAATGAATTTAATGTGTACTAATAATAAAAAAAATTAGAATATGGTAATGATAACAAGTTTAGAAGGTACTAATGAGATCTTTAATGTGTACTAATAGTGACAAGTTTAGAATATAGTAATAATGAGAAATTTGGAAAATATTATCAATGATAACGTTAATGTTATACTAATATATACAAACAAATACAAAAACTACAATATATATATATATATATATATATATATATATATATATATATATATATATATATATATAAATACAAAACAAATACAAATGCAAATACAAATGTATAGGCTATTATTAATAACTTTAATGTGTTCTGAAAATGAAAAGTTTAGAATATACCAATAAGTTTAGAATAAGCTAATAATGACAATCTTAGAATGTACTTTTAACGATAACTTTAATGTGTTCTGAAAATGAAAAGTTTAGAATATACCAATAAGTTTAGAATAAGCTAATAATGACAATTTTAGAATGTACTTTTAACGATAACTTTAAAGGTTAAAGGTACTATTAATAGTAACTTTAAAGTGAACTAATAATGACACATTTAGAGTATACTAATACTAAGTTTAGGATATACAAATAAAGGCCGGTAACTTTAATGTGTGCCAATTATGATATGTTTAGAATATACTATAAATGAAAATTTTATAATAATGACGAGTTTAGAATATACTAACAATGATAAGTTTAGAAAGTACTATTAATGATAACTGTAGTGTGTACTAAACTGAAAATTGTATAATATACAAATTATAAAAAGTTAAGAATAAGAAAACATAAGTAGTTTAGAAGAAACTAATATCGACATGTTTAAAATGTAGCAATAATGATCTGTTTAAAAGATCCTATTAAATGATATCTTTAATGTATACTATTAACGGCACGTAATAATACGTTTAGAAGGTACTGTTAAGTTTAGAATATACTAATAATAACAAGTTGAGATGTTACTATAATTGTTAACTATAATATGTACTAATAATGAATTTAGAATATACTAATAATAATAAGTTTAGAAGGTATCAATAACGTTATTATGAACTAATAATGACAATTTTACAATATACAAACAGAAAATTCAGAAGGTACTATAAGTAGTGATAATGAAATTAGAATATACTAATACTGAGAATTTTAGAATATAAAAATTAAAACAAGATTAGAAGGTATTTTTAAAGATAACATTAATGTGTACTAATAATGAGAATTTTAGAATATACTATTAATGAAGAGTGTGAAAATACAATTAGAATCTTTATTGTGTACTAATAATGACAAATATAGAATATACTTATAACAATAGGTTGAAAAGGAACTGGTAATGATAACTTTTATGTGTAATTATAAAAACAAATTTAGAATATATTTTAGTAGTGACAAAACTTTAACGATAATGATAACTTTATTGTGTAATAATTTTGACAAGTTTAGAATATACTAATAATTAAAAGTTAAAAGGGTACTGGTATTGATTAGTGTAGAGGGACTTTAATTTTCATTAAAAATAAGTTTAGAACACACTAATAATGCTATGTTTAGACAATACTAATAAAAACAGGATTAGTAGGTACTATTAATGATAGATTTAATGTGAACTAATAATGTCAAACTTGGAATATAGTAATAATAAAAAGATTAAAAGATACTATTAATGATAAGTTCACTAATAATAACGAGTTAATATACTAATAACGATATCTTTAGAATATACTAGTTTAAACTATAATAATAATGACAACTTTAACATATACTAATATTGCCAAGTTTAGATATATTTAATATAAACTATTAATGACAAGTTTAGAACATACTAATAATGACAAGTTTAGAATATTCCAATGTAGACATGTTTAGAATATACGTATAATGAGAAATTTGGAAAGTACTATTAAAGATAGTGAAAAGTATAGAGCATTTTAATGATGACAGGTTTTATTAATGTCAAGTTTAGAATATACTAAAAATTACTTTAATTTTTACTAATGATAAGTTTAGAACATACTAATAACGTCAAATTTAGAATGTTTACAATATACTAAATTAAACGATAATAATAATGACAAGCTTGACAACTTTGACATATACTAATATTACCAAGTATAGAAGATACTAATAATCACAAGTTTACAAGATACTCTTAATAATAACTAATACTAATAATGATGATTATAGAACATGCTAATTATGATCATATGAAAGATACTATTAATGAGAACTTTAAAGTGTACTATTAATGACAAGTTTAGAATATACTAATAATGAAATTTTAGAATATTCTATTAATGATAACTTTAAAGTGTACCAATAGTGGCAACCTTAGAACATGAAAATACATGTTAAGAAAGTACTATTAATGATCACTCTAATATGTACTCATAATCACATGTTTACAATATAATAATAACGGGTGTTATTAATGATAACTTTAATATGCACTAATAATGGCAATTGTAGAGGATACTGATAATAACAAATATTAGAGAATATTATGAAAGTTGAAAAGATACTATTATGGGTAAGTTTATAATATACTAATAATGACAAGTTTAGAAAGTACAATTAATGGTAAGTTTAATGAATAGTAATAATGATACGTTAACAATATATTTATAATAATAAGTTGAGAACATACTAATAACACTAGTCAACAAAATGAAACTTTTTTTAATCATCAGAGTTGCCAACTAACTTTTTTGTGTTAATTTTTTATGCTGATTAAGAATCTGAAGTCCGTTTTTCCCTATCAGATACCTGTTATTTTAAAGTACAGGGAATATCTATAAGGTATATTGAATACAAGATATGACACTTCCATGGCATTTTATTGTACAAAATCAAAACTGTTTTGCACAAAACAAAGTTAGAATGGAATTTCTTTGGTGTTTTTTCTGAGGGTCATCCCTGTATAACATCCAGCAGTAGTCAGCTAACATTCCTGCATTCCAAAATCCTTGATACCGTTGTTCCATTGATGCAATATCTTGATGGAAGCGTTCCCCTTACTCATCAGATACTGCCCCAAGGTTTTCTGGAAAAAAGTCCAGGTGTGAATCAAGAAAATGTATTTTCAGTGACATCCGACAGCCCATTGCAGCATAGGAGTCTAGAAGACATTTCACGCCATTTCTAAACTCTGGAGATTTCTTGTTGCCTAGGAAGATTTCACAGAGCCATTTGAAAGATTCCCAGGCTTTAAGCTCAGTCTCATCCAGTGTTGTGAGGAAGTTGTCCTTCAGGAGTTCTTTTATCTGCGGACCTACAAATACGCCTTCATTCAGTTTTACCTCTGATTTTTGTAAACTTAGCCTTCACGTATTCAAAACTTTCAGAGTTTTTCCTGGCAAGTGTCTTCACGAATTGTTTCATGAGGCCAAGTTTTATGTGAAGTTTAGAAGGTATAAATAACGTTATTATGAACTAATAATGACAATTTTACAATATACAAACAGAAAATTCAGAAGGTACTATAAGTAGTGATAATGAAAATTAGAATATACTAATACTGACAATTTTAGAATATAAAAATTAAAACAAGATTAGAAGGTATTTTTAAAGATAACATTAATGTGTACTAATAATGAGAATTTTAGAATATACTATTAATGAAGAGTGTGAAAATACAATTAGAATCTTTATTGTGTACTAATAATGACAAATATAGAATATACTTATAACAATAGGTTGAACTGGTAATGATAACTTTAATATGTAATTATAAAAACAAACTTTTAGTGCACTAACAATGGCTAATTAAGAAATATCAGTTTTGTAGGTATAGCTTTAATGTGAAAAGTTTACATTATACTTATAATGCAAGGTACAGTTAATGATAACTGGAAAGACTAGAATATACCAATGTGTACTAATAATGATAGATTAAAAAATACTAATTAGCAAGTTTGTAATATAACTAGCTTAAAGTTTTTTATTATTAATGCATTTAACTTTGACAAGTTTAGAAGGTATTGTTAATAATAACTTAAATGTGTACTAATAAGCAGAAGTTTACAATATACTAATAAAAAGAGGTTTAGAAGGAACATGTATGAGTACTAATAATGGAAAGATATGCCAATAATTAGTTATAATTAAGTTTAGAAGGTACTAATAATGATAACGTTGATATGAACTAATAAAAAAATAGAATATACTAATACTGACAAGTTTAGAATATAACAATAAAAGCAAGATTAGAAGGTATTTTTAAAGATAACATTAATGTGTAGTAATCATGAGAATTTTAGAATATACTAATAATGAAGAGTGTGAAAACACAATCAATATATTTATTGTGTACTAACAATGACAAATATAGAATATTTGTAACTACAGGTTGAAAAGGAACTATTAATGACAACTTTATTGTGTACTAATAAAAACAAGTTTAGAATATATATTCTAAGCTTGTTTTTATTAGTACACAAAGTTTAGTAGTGATAAGTTTTTAACGATAATGATAACGATAACTTTAATGTATACTAAAAAACAAGTTTAGAATATATATTCTCAGCTTGTTTTTATTAGTACACATTAAAGTTTAGTAGTGATAAGTTTTTAACGATAATGATAACTTTAATGTGTAATAATATTGACAAGTTTAGAATAAATAATTACAAGTTAAAAGGATGCTGTTTATGATTAGTGTATAAGGTACTATTAATAACTTTATTTTTCACTAATAATGCCAGCTTTAGAAAATACTGATAAAAATAGGATTAGTAGGTACTATCAATGATAGATTTAATGTGTACTAGTAATATCAAACTTGGAATATAGTAATAATGAAAAGATTAGAAGATACTATTAATGATAAGTTTACTGATAATGACGAGTTTTGAATATACTACTAACGGCATCTTTAGAATATACTAGTTTAAACTATAATAATAAAGACAACTTTAACATATACTAATATTGCCAAGTTTAGAATATACTAATAATGATAGATTTAATATGAGCTATTAATGACAAGTTTAGAACATACTAATAATGACAAGTTTAGAATATTCCAATGTAGACATGTTTAGAAATATACGTATAATGAGAAATTTGGAAAGTACAATTAATGATAACTTTAATGTGTACTAATAATGAAAAGTATAGAACATTCTAATGATGACAAGTTTAACTAATGATATCTTTGATGGGTACTAATAATGAAAAGTTTAGAATATTCCGATAATGATAAGTTTAGAAGATACTACTAATAATGGCGAGTTTAAAATATACTAATAATTACAAATTTATAGGGTACTGTTAATGATGAATTTCGAAAGTATTAATGACTTTATTAGTATGTTCTAAACTTATCATTAGTTTAGAATGTTTAGAATATTCTAGTTTAAATGATAATAATAAAGACATTTAACATAAAATTGCCAAGTTTAGAATATACAATGATAACTTTAATATGTTCTAGTAATGACAAGATTAGAATATACGATTAATGACACTTTTTAGGTACACCTAATTAAAACTTTATATGTGTACTAATAATGACAAGTTAATATTATGGTATTAACGAGTGCTATTAATGACAAGTTTAGGATATACCAATAACGACAAGTTCAAAAGATTCTTTTTATAATAACTTAAATATGTAGTAAGAGTGACAACTTTAGAATATACAAGTTTATACTAGTTTGGAAGCTACTTATAATGTATACTAATTATGAAAGTTGAGAATATACTATTATGGGTAAGTTTGTAATATACTAATAATGAAAAGTTTAGAAAGCACTCTTAAGGGTAAGTTTAATGTATATAGAACATACTAATAATAAGTTTATAAGATACTGTTAATGATAACTAATACTAATAATTATAGAACATACTAATAATGATTAGATTACAAATACTATTAATGATAACTTTAATTGTACTATTAATGATAAGTTTAGAATATACTATTAATGAAATTTAAGGAATACTCTATTAATGATAACTTTAAAGTGTACCAATAGTGACAAGCTTAGAATATAAAAGATAATTATGGATTTAGAAAGTACTATTAATGATAACTCTATGTATTCATAGTCACATGTTTAGAATATACTAATAAGGACAAGTTTAGAAGGTACTATTAATTATAACTTTAATATGCACTAATAATGGCAATTGTAGAGGATACTGATAATAACAAATATTATGAAAGTTGAGAATTTACTATTATGGGTAAGTTTATAATAAACTAACAATGACAAGTTTAGAAAGTTTAATGTATAGTAATGATGATACGTTAAGAATATACTTATAATGACGAGTTTAGAGCATACTAATGATGACAAGTTTACAAGATACTGTTAATGATAACTAATACTAATAATGATAATTATAGAACATACTAATAATGATCAGAATAAAGATACTATTAATGATAACTTTAATTGCACTATTAATGACAAGTTTAGAATATACTAATAATGAAATTTTAGAATATTCTATTAATGATAACTTTAAAGTGTACTAATAATGACAAGCTTAGAACATGAAAGATCATTACGTTTAGAAATCACTATTAATGATGACTCATAATCACATGTTTAGAATATGTTTAGAATAAGGACAAGTTTAGAAGGTACTATTAATGATAACTTAAATATGCACTAATAATGGCAATTACAGACAATACTGACAATTACAAATATTAGAAGGTAATAATGACAAAGTTAGAATATACGAATAATGACAAATTTGGAAGGTGGTACCAATCTTAATGATAACTTTAATATGCACTAATAATGGCAATTGTAGAGGATACTGATAATAACAAATATTATGAAAGTTGAGAATATACTATTATGGGTAAGTTTATAATATACTAACAATGACAAGTTTAGAAAGTTTAATGTATAGTAATGATGATACGTTAAGAAAATACTTATAATGACGAGTTTAGAGCATACTAATAATGACAAGTTTACAAGATACTGTTAATGATAACTAATACTAATAATGATAATCATAGAACATACTAATAATGATCAGAATAAAGATACTATTAATGATAACTTTAATTGCACTATTAATGACAAGTTTAGAATATACTAATAATGAAATTTTAGAATATTCTATTAATGATAACTTTAAAGTGTACTAATAATGACAAGCAAGATCATTACGTTTAGAAATGACTATTAATGATATCTCATAATCACATGTTTAGAATATGTTTAGAATAAGGACAAGTTTAGAAGGTACTATTAATGATAACTTAAATATGCACTAATAATGGCAATTACAGACAATACTGACAATTACAAATATTAGAAGGTAATAATGAGAAAAGTTAGAATATACGAATAATGACAAATATGGAAGGTAGTACCAATCTTGTGTAACAAGTTTAGAATATATTAATAATGACAAGTTTAGAATAATGGCAACTTTAGAATACACTAATATTGCCATGTTTAGAATATATTTAATAAACACTGTAAATACAAAGTTTAGAACATGCCAATTAAGATGTGTTTAGAATATTCTAATGGTTAGAAAGTGATGTTAATAACTTTAATGTGTACTAATAAGGATAATTATAGAATATACTAATAATGATCAGATTAAAGATACTATTAATGATAACTTTAATGTGTACTATTAATGACGCATAAATGACACATAAATGTTCAAATAAAAAAAAATGAAAATTCCTTTAATGATAGTTTTAACATGTACTAATATAAATAAAGTTTAAAAGGTATTTTTGATAAGACAAGTTTACAATATACTAATGATGTTAAGTTATGAAGGTAATATTGAGAATAACGTTAATGTGTACTAATAACGAAAATTTTAGAATATACTAATATTTAGAAAAAACTCTTAATGTACAAGTAATGAGAAGTTTAGAAGATACTACTAATAATAACTTTAATATGTAGCAATGATAACAGGTTTATGATATACTAATAAGGAAAAGATTAGAATACACTAATACTAACAAGTTTGAATAAGTTTAATGTGTACTAATAATGACAAGTTTATAATGTACTAACAATGAAAAGTTAAGATGTTTTTAACTATAAATTTAATATATACTAATAATCACTGGTTTAGAATATATTTACAATTATATTTAGAATATGCTAAGATTGACAAGTTCAGAAGATACTGTTAAAGGTAACTTTAATGTTTAGAATATACTAATAACGATAATGTGGAATATACTAATAACGATAAGTTTAGAAGGTTCTACTAATATATACTTCTAAACTTTGAAAAGTTTAGAAGGTATTTTTAATACAGTAGTAACTTTTATGTGTACTAATAATCAGAAGTTTACAATATAATAATAACCAGAGGTTTAGAAGGTACAGGTATGTGTACTAATAATGAAAAGCATTAGAATATACTAATAACCAGAGGTTTAGAAGGTACAGGTATGTGTACTAATAATGAAAATACCAATAATTTTAAGGTTAACTTTAATTTACACCAATAATAAGCAAGTTTATAATATACTAATAAAGACAAGTTTATTAGTAACTTACTAATAATAAAAAGTCTAGAATATGGTAATAACAACAAGTATAGAAGGTACTATTAATGTGTGACAAGTTTAGAATATAGTAATAATGAGAAGTTTAGAAGGTAGTATTATTGACAATTTCATAATGCACTAATAATGAAAAGTTTGGAAGATATTATTAATCTAATAATAATAACTTTAATGTGTTATAAAAATAAAAAGTTTAGAATATACTGATAATGAGATGCTTAGAATATACTAAAAATGACAGTTTTAGAATGAACTAGTAATCATAACATGTTTTGAATAAACTAATAATGTCAAGTTTAGAAAACACTATCAATGATGACTTTTTAATATACTAAAAATGACAAGTTTAGAAAATACTATTAATTTAGAATGTACTAATACTGAAAGGAACACAAATAATAAAAAGTTTAGAATAAAAGATAATGACAAGTTTAGAAGAATCTATTATAGCAATAATCATAAATTGAAAAGATCCTATTAATGATAACTTAAATATGAACTAATAACGGCACGTAATAATGAGAAGTTTAGAAGGTACTTTTAATGAAATACAAGTAATAAAACGTTTAGAATAAAAGATAATGACAAGTTTAGAAAAATCTAATACTCACATGTTTAAAACATTGCAATAATGATAAGTTTAAAATATCCTATTAATGATAACTTAAATATGTACAAATAATGACACGTAATAATGAGAAGTTTAGAAAGTACTGTTAATGAAAACTTTCATGTGTACTAATAATGAAAGTTTACAATACAATAATAACAAGTTTAGAAGGTACTATTAATGATAAATCTAATGTGTTCTAAAAATGACAAGCTTAGAATATACTAATATATAGGTTCTGAAGGCACTGTTAATGAGTGCTAATAATGAGAATTTTAGAATATACCAATAGTGATAAGTTTAGAAGGTACTAATAAAAAAAATAATTTGTATTATTAATGAAAAGTTTATCATATGATGATAATAGCAACTTTTAAAAAATGAAAGTTTCCTGTCTACTAATTATGATAAGTTTAGAATATACAAATAGTAACAGGTTTAGAAGGAACTATTACTGATAGCTATAAGGTATTCTAAAAATGACAAGTTATAATATTCTAATAATGGCATGTTTAGAATATACTAACATTGAGAAGTTTAGAAGGTACTATTAATGAAAACTTTAATGTGTAATAATAATGAAAAGTTTAGAATATACTAACAATGGCAAGTACTACTAATATTAAAAATGAGAAGTTTAGAATACAGTATTGATGATAACTTTAGTGTTTAGAATATACTAATAATGACAAGCTTACAATGTACCATTAACGAAAATTTTAATGTGTCCTAATAATGTCAAATTTAGGTACTACTAATAGTAACTAACTTTAATTTAGAATATAATCACGATTATAAGTTTAGAAGGTGTTATCAGATATAACTTTAATTTGAACAAGTTTAGTACATAATGACAAATTTACATCGTTCTATGAATAAATAATGTCATGTTTAGAAGTTATTATTAATGATGACTTTAATTTGCACTAATAACATGTTTAGAATATACTAATAATGAGAAGTTTAGAAGGTACGATCAATTATAACTTTAATGTACTAATAAGGAGAAGTTTATAATATACTAAATGACAGGCTTAGACGGATCTACTAATGATATATTTAATTTGTACTAATAATCATAAATTTAGAATGTACTATTGATGACAAGGTTAGAATATTTTAAGAACTATAATTTTAATGTGTTCTAATAACGTCCAAATAACGTGTGTCCAAATAACGAAAAATTAGGAAGGTATTTTTAATGATAACTTTAATATCTACAAATAATGACAAGTTTAGAATATAGTAATAATGACAAATAGAATATACTATTAATGATTACTTAAATGTGAACTAATAAGGCAAGTTATACTAATACTAATTATGTCAAGTTACTGTTAAGGTAGAAGGTACTGTTAACGTGTACTAATAATACTAGAATATACAAACAATGACAAGTTTAGAAGATACTACTACTAATAGCTTTAATATGTATGGATAATGACAAGTTTATAAAATACTAATAAATAAAAAAAAACTATAATGACATGTTTAGAAGGTTATATTAATGATAACGTTAATGTATAATGACACGTTTGAATTATATTAATGATTATACTAATACTATCAATGATTTGTTTTGAATAAACTAAAAAATATCACGTTCAGAACACACCACTACTTTAACATGTACTAATACTCACAAGTTTAGAATATACCAATAATGACAAGTTTAGAAATATGTTAGTTTTGCCAAGTTTAGAATATACTAATAATGATAAGTATACGAAGTCCTAATAGTTTTGACATGTACTAATAATGAAAAGTTTAGAAGGTATTTCTAATAATAAATTTAATAATGACAAGTTTAGAATATATTGATAATGACAGCTTTAGAATATACTATTAATTACAAATTTAATGTGTACTAATATGGCAAGTTTATAACATACTAATGTCAAGTTAAGAAGGTAATATTGATAATAACGTTAATGTGTACTAATAATGACAAGTTTAGAATATACTAATAATGATGTTTAGAAGGTACTGTTAACGTGTACTAATAATACAAGTTTAGGAGATACTACTACTAATAGTTTTAATATATATCAATAACTGATATGAAAATAAAGAAAAGTTTAGAATACACTAATACTGACAAGTTTGGAAGGTGTTATGATTGATAAGTTTAATGTGCACTAATAATGAAAAGTTTATAACATACCAACAATAACAAATCAAGAAGGTGCTATTAGCTATAACTTTAAGGCGTCCTGGACAATAACAAAATAAGAATATACTGATAACGAGATGTATAGAAGAAATGTACTAATAACCACAGGTTTAGAATGTATATACAATTAAAAGTTTAGAATCTACTAAGATTGACAAGTTTAGAAGATACTCCTCAAGATAACTTTACTGTGTAGAAATAATGAAAAGTGTGGAATATACTAACAATGATAACTTTAGAAGGTTCTAGTAATGATAACTTTATTTTGTACTAATATTTACAAGTTTAGAATATAAGTTTACAAGGTACTATTAATTATAACTTTAATGTGTATTAATAAATACAAGTTTCGAAGATATTGACTAAGTTTATTACTAATAATGACAACTTAAGAAGGCAATATATATGATAACTTTAATTTGTACTAATAATGACCAGAACGTACTAATGACAAATTTAGAATGTACTATAAATGAAAACTTCTAATAATTAATGTTTGAAATATACTAATATTAAAAAATTTAAAGGCTTTGTTAATGATAACTTTAATATGTACCAATAACCACAAGTTTACAATTTTGTAATAATGACAAGTTTTGGAGGTTATATTAATGGTAACGTTAATGTGTAGTAATAATGACACGTTTGAATAATATTAATAATGCAAAGTTTAGAAAATTCAGGTAATAGCAAAATCAGAAGTTGCTATTAATGATACTAATAATGATTAGTTTTGAATAGCCTAACAATATCATGTTTAGAAGAAACTACTAATGGTATCACAAGTCTAATACACCAATAATGACAAGTTTAGAATAATGATAAACTTTGGAATATACTAGTATTGCCAAGTTTAGAATATACTAATAAAAGTTCTTAATAATGATAACTCTAATGTGTACTAATAATGAAAAGTTTGGAATACCCAAGAAGATATGTTTAGTATATATTAATACTGATATGTTTCGAACAATGACAACATTAGAAAGTATTGTTAATGATGACAAGTGTAGAATATACTAATAATGACAAATTTATAACATGCTTATAATGTCAGGTATTTTCTAAACCTTACGTATTTTCTAAACCTTTCACCTTACGTTGTTAATATATATGAAAACCTGTGATTATTAGTACACATTAAAGTTATAATCAAGAGTGCAGTTGTCATTATAATTTTGTCATTATTAGTATATTCTAAACCTATTATTATTAGTATATTCTAAAATTATCATCATTAGTATATTCTAAAATCATCATTATTATATTCTAAACTTGTGATTATTGATACACCTTAAACTTGTCTTATCATTAAACTTTGTAAACTTATATGCTAAACTTGTCATTATTAGTACAAAATAAAGTTATCATTAATAGAACCTTCTAAATTTATCGTTATTAGTATGATCCACAATTGTCACTATTTCTACACATGAAAGTTATCTTTAACAGTATATTCTAAACTTGTCAATCTTATCAATATTGTCACTTGTCACTTGACATTATTATTACCCATTAAAGCTTGTCAGTTTTATGTTCTAGTAAATACTGAACATATCTTCAGTATTTTAACTTTATTAGTATACATTAAAGTTATCATTACTAGGACCTTGTATCCTTATCATTATTAGTATATTTTTAACTTGGTAATAATAATATATTCCGAGTTTATCATTATTCTAATCTTGTCATTATTAGTATATTACTTTTGAATATTAGTACATATTAAAGTTATAATTAGTAGTGTCTTCTAAACATGCTATTGTTAGTATATTCAAGACTAATTATTAGTACGTATCATAGTTATCATAAATAGCAACTTCTACTATGCTATTGTTAGTATTTTCTAAACCTTGCATTAATAGTATATTCTAAACGTGTCATTATTACTACACAGTAACGTTATGCTTAATGTAACTTACTAAACATGTCATTAATAATATTCTAATTATGACAAGTTTAGAAGGTATTATTAATGATAATTTTAACGTGTTTAGAATATACTAATAATGACCATTTTAGAAGGCACTATTGTATGATAACTTTAATGTGCACAAATAATGACAAATTTAGAATATGCTAGTAATTATAATTTTGTAATATTACGGTTAGATTTAATATGTACTACTGTGGTAATAATGACAAGTTTAGAATACCCATTGTAATATACAAGAAAAGATAAGTTCAGAAGGTACCCTAGTGACAACTTTTAGAAGGTACTATTAATGATAACTTTAATGTGTACCAATATAAACAAAGTACTATTTACTAATAAGAGTAAGTTGAGAAGGTACTATAATTAATAACGTCAACATGTACTAATAAAGACAAGCTTAGAATATACTAATAATGCCAAGTTTAGAAGGTACTATTAAGGATAACTTTAATGTCTACTAATAGTGGTAAGTTTAGTATATACTATTAATGTGAAGTTGTTTAGAATATACTAATAATGACAATTTTGGAAAGCACTATTAGAGATAAATTTATGTGAAATTATAATGAAAAGTTTAGAATATGACAAGTTTACATATTAATGAAAAATTCATTTATAACAAAATGGGAAATATACAAAAAACATATAGTGTTTAACATGTACTATATGTAAAATCTTTAATGTTTACTAATATAACTTATATGAGTACTAATAGTGAAAAGTTTACAAAATACTAGTAATGACATGTTTAGAATGTACTTTTAATGAAACATGAATAACATGTACAAGTTTAGAAGGTATTATTAATAATAGCTTCAATGTGACAAGTTTACAATATACTTATAATGCAAGGCACAGTTAATGATAACTTTTATGTGTAATAATAATGCAAAGACTAGAACATATCAACAATGACTTTAATCTGTACTAATAATGAAAAAAATAAAAGATACTAATAATGGCAAGTTTGTGATATACTAATAATAACTAGTTTTAAAGATATTAATAATGCATTTAACTTTGACAAGTTTAGAAGGTATTATTAATAATAACTTTAATGTGCACTAATAATCAGAAGTTTAGAATATGGTAATGATAACAAGTTTAGAAGGTACTATTGAGATCTTTAATGTGTACTAATAGTGACAAGTTTAGAATATAGTAATGATGAGAAATTTAGAAGGTACTATCATTGACAAGTTTAGAATGCACTAATAATGAAAAGTTTGGAAAATATCATCAATGATAACGTTAATGTTATACTAATATATACAAACAAAAACAAAAACTACAAAAAATATACATATTTATATATATATATATATATATATATATATATATATATACAATATATATATATATATACAAAACAAATACAAATGCAAATACAAATGTATAGGCTATTATTAATAACTTTAATGTGTTCTGAAAATGAAAAGTTTAGAATATACCAATAAGTTTAGAATAAGCTAATAATGACAATTTTAGAATGTACTTTTAACGATAACTTTAATGTGTTCTGAAAATGAAAAGTTTAGAATATGCCAAAAAGTTTAGAATAAGCTAATAATGACAATTTTTGAATGTACTTTTAACGATAACTTTAATGTGTACTAGTAATGACAGGTTAATGGTACTATTAATAGTAACTTTAAAGTGAACTAATAATGACATATTTAGAGTATACTAATACTAAGTTTAGGATATACAAATAAAGGCCGGTAACTTTAATGTGTGCCAATTATGATATGTTTAGAATATACTATAAATGAAAATTTTATAATAATGACGAATTTAGAATATACTAGCAATGACAAGTTTAGAAAGTACTATTAATGATAACTGTAGAGTGTACTAAACTGAAAAGTTTATAATATACAAATTATAAAAAGTTAAGAATAAGAAAACATCAATAGTTTAGAAGAATCTAATATCGACATGTTTAAAATGTAGCAATAATGATCTGTTTAAAAGATCCTATTAAATGATATCTTTAATGTATACTATTAATGGCACGTAATAATACGTTTAGAAGGTACTGTTAAATTGCCACAAGCCCAGTGTCGTCCGCAAACAACAGCTGGCTCACCTCCCACTTTTCTCAATTTTCTTTAACCATCTCCAATCCCTGACCCACTACCCTTGCATTCACCTCTCGCACCACCCCATCCATGTATAAGTTGAATAGCGAGGGCGACATAACGCATCCTTGACGAAGTCCCACCTTTACCTCAAACCACTCACTCTCTCCATTTCTAATCCTGACATAAGCTCTACTACTCTCATAAAAACTCTTGACAGCTCCC
>NC_134786.1:27975655-28018155 GCF_046742065.1 Oratosquilla oratoria | reverse complement strand
CCCTTCTCATTCTTTCAATGTTTCCAGATCTGCATCATCGCACCACACTCCATCGAATTATTCAACTTCCACCTCTTGTGAACCCTTCACCATCGCTTCACCTCGTCAGCACTGTAAGTAGATGCCTGTATTTATTGGGGCTAGGTAGCTCTAAATTGTTGTGTGAGTGAGTTTAAGTGAAGGCTATCCAGTGATTTTTTTTTATATTTTTTGCAAAGCCTTAAATTTTTTCGGTGATTTTTTTTTTCTTTTTGTACGAAAGTGTGCATGACCCATTCACAGTCCAACGTTTCACACCATTACAACACTCGTTCCAAAATGGCAGCACAAAACGAAAATAACACAGTCCTCGCCGAATCAAAACACAGACCCAACCGTCGCTCAACCACACATGCAACGTTCTGCAACAAACCTACTAACACTCCTGCAGCATGACAACACTCTTCCTAAGTTCAACGGGACAAACATCGCCATCCACACTCTCTTAGATGACGTCCGTTCGGAAATACAGCGCACACAGGTGCACGATGAAATGACAAAAATCGCTGTCCTTAAAAGTCGCATCGATTTCAACGATACCCTTGCAAGCGACATAATCCAATCTGACGCGTTCCAACAACCACAGACTTTCCAAAATTTCATTGACGAGTTCAAAAAATCCTTCGCCCCATATGAACAGTTAGGCTCCCTTTCTCCCTTCTACACACTAGGAACAAACTTTAACAACCCCCCTTATCTCACAAAGAAAGAGCAGTCAGGGAGGCGAGTCAGTTCAAGGAAGAACTAAAGGACGCACTCACTTCTTCACCTTGGGTTAAAAATAACACAATCAGCCTAGATCACGTACTCTCATTATTTGGCTACATAAAATTGATCTCGCGACTTCACCCAGAAACACTAAAGAAAATAGAGAACATTCCTTTTGATCCAGACACAACACTCGTTGACTTCTCTAGAAAATTTTCGGACACATCAGCGACAAAAACACAAATTCAACAACAACAAATCCCCCTTATACACACACTCACACACCCACCCACTCCCACAGTAGCAAAAATCTCACAAGAACATTACACTAGAGATAAACCCATGTCACACGAACATCACACTAGAGGTAGACAAATATCACGCACAAGATCACGACAGCGTTCCCAATCTAGGAGACCATTCTTTTGCAAAATCTGTAACATAGTAGGACATAGCACAAACAGGTGTTATTACAGACAACCAACTAGCTACTGCTCATATCACGGACCAGCTTTTCACGACACAACACAATGTCGCGTCTTGAAATCACAAACCTACACGTCATACGCGTCTCCCCAACACCCGACTAGCGACAACACAAACAAACAAAACACGGTATGACTATCGTCTCACGGTGAACAAAACACACGACCTCACGAGACAGAATCAAGCCCCCCACTACCGATTCTCACGATGGCTGACTCTCGATCATCCCCGTCTGCTATGACATTTCAGGCCACGGTCAACAACCTTCCACAACTACTCTTTCTGGACACAGGATCCCCAGTTAATCTAATGTCAAAGGTTTCCTTCGACCAATTCCGATTCCGACACCGTAGAGTAACAGTTATAGAACCAACGGATATCACATTACAAAATGTAGACGGAGTTCCCTTTCCCATCATAGGAAAAACCGAACTAGACATCTCCCTGCATGCCAACTGTCCTCCCATTACAACGACAGTATACATAGCGGACGTAGTGTTTCCCGCAGATATTCTTATAGGTTTGACATAGATGCAAAGAAATGGCATCATCATCTATCCTGCTCAAAACGGCATTGGTTTCAATAATCACTTCATAACGGCTCTAAAGACAGCTAACACGCATGCACACACAGAAAACACGCGCGTCAAACACTTGCATATGATCGAGCAACAGCATGCAACAGCAACAACTGAACAAAACAGTGACGAAACAAAAAAGGTGACACTTGTAACAGACACGCACACTGGTGTAACAGACACGCCCACCCCATCCGCTCACCCCCGTAGCTCACACCACAGACGTAATAGACGTACACTGTCAGCGCGCATGTCAAAGTCAACTCGCGACCACAAGAAACACGATGTTTTCACTAACATACAGGAAATATCACCAAAAGTAAACTACCGTCTCACAGATCTCTCTCACGAATTCTCACGCGGTTGTAATAACTGACAAAACACTCTATCCACGCGAGTACACAAAACTCAAAGTGCGTATCTTCAAAGCTCCCGACTCAGATGTTCTTTGCATCACAGACACTTGCCGTGTATCTGGTGTATCTCTCTTATCCACCCTATCTCACACATCAAGCAAAGGACACACAACAATCATAGTTGCAAATAATACCAATGTCCCTCTTCAGATGAACAAAGGAACGAACGTTTGTGATTTTACAGTGTATCCCGCCCCAGTACACGTAATCGAGCATGACAACTCACAACACGTATGCGCCATCACCAACGTAGAACAGAACACACAGGAAACCATCAAAGCACCACACATTAACGATGTAGATTTCCCTGAAGCACGAGAAGATCTCCTGACACTCTTGAACACGTACAGACACGCAATTGCACTCCCAGGCGAACCATTAGGTCTCACAGACATCATACAACATCATATACCACTTCAACAAAATGCAAAACCATGGTACATACCCGCTTACCGTCTTCCTCACAGTAAAAGAAACATTGTCGACAACATAATTGCAGATATGCTCGACCAAGGCATCATTGAACACAGCCTATCTCCCTGGAATTTTTCTCTCTTTGTCGTTCCAAAACACGACGGCTCCTTTCGCCCTGTTGTTGATTTCCGTGAGCTAAATAAACTCACCCTTCCCGAAAGACATCCTATTCCTCATCTCCAAGACACAATCTACTCCATAGGCGAAAACAACACGGTCTTCTCTACTCTCGACCTTATGTCAGGGTATTTCCAAATACCTCTAGATGACGAATCAAAACCTCTAACAGCCTTCAGTACCAATACGGGCCATTACCACTTCAAAAGGTTGGCCATGGGACTCGTCTCTGCTCCCTCTGTTTTCACAAGACTTATGTTCAAAGTATTACATGGTTTGATAGGAAAGACTGTCTTCATATACCTTGACGACATTATCATTGCCTCACGGTCACTCACGGAACACCTTAACACACTTCAAACTGTCTTCTCAAGATTAGCCGCGGCAGGCCTAAAACTTAAACTCAAAAAGTGCTCCTTCCTCAAAAAGGAAATAAGGTTCCTAGGACACGTCATAAACTCACACGGTGTCATTACTTCTCAAGACAAGGTTAAGGCTGTTCTAGATTTTCCAACCCCTAACTCTACAGAACACGTGAAATAATTTCTAGGACTTTCAGGTTTTTACAGACGTTTTATCGAAGGCTATGCTCACATGGCAGCTCCTTTAACAGCCCTTCTCAAGAAAGATACTCCTTTTAACTGGACGTCTGAACACAACACCGCCTTCCACAAGCTCAAACAAGCACTCACAACAGCCCCGGTTCTGGCATTCCCAAACTTCTCTAAACCCTTCACACTATGCACAGATGCTTCATACAAAGGCCTTGGCGCAGTACTAATGCAACAACATGACTCCAAACTTAGACCTATAGCATACGCCAGTCGCGCATTAAACAAGCACGAACAAAACTACTCTGTCACTGAAATTGAAGCGCTCGCAATCATATATGCCCTCAAACATTTTAAAGACATCATTCTAGGATACGAAATACATGTACACACAGATCATCAACCCGTTTTAAACCTCTTCAAAGGCAAGAACCTAACTGGGAAACTAGCCAGATGGTTCCTCACTATCCAGGACTTTATGCCTACCTTCCACTACGTCCAGGGCCATGCAAACTATGTCGCCGACGCCCTTAGTAGAAACGTAGCAACAATACGTCAAGCATCAGAGCCACTTGACATTACGCGAGACCGCATCATTGCCGCTCAAGCGACAGACCCCCTATGGAAAAGAATCATACACTATCTAAATTCAGGTGACACTACAAACACAGACGATTTTCCTCCCAACATAGACAACTACTCTCTCATAGACCAGGTTCTCTACCACACAACACTGCTCACAAACAAATGTGAACCAAACCGCATGGTTACACAATTAGTAGTTCCCACAAGTCTTGTTTCAGAAGTTCTCAAAATACTACATGATTCTCCATTAGCAGGACATTGCGGGAAGGACAAGTGCCTCTCGCAAGCTAGGTTAAAGTACTTTTGGCCCACCATGCGTAAAGACATACACACATACATAGACGCATGCCACTCATGCATAACTCATAAAGGTCACATTAGCGGTCAAGTACCAATACACAATTACCCAACACCTTCCAGACCCTTTGAAACCATTGCCATTGACTTACTCAAACTTCCAATCACTCTCAATGGAAACCAGTACCTTTTCGTATGCATCGATCATTTCTCTCGGTTCTGCATCCTCTCTCCTTTACCGGACAAGACAGCAAAAAGTGTAGCTCAGACAATTATCAATAACGTCATCTGCCCATACACCACACCGAAAACACTAATTTCAGACAACGGCACGGAATTTAATAACGATATCCTCACAAATATCTGCCAACAGTTCAACATTACAAAGTGTAATACCACACCATACCACCCCAGCTCAAATGGACTCGTTGAACGTCAAAATCGGAAGATACTCAATATTTTCAGACACCTTGCCACAGACATACACGCATCTTGGGACGAACACATACCCATGATACAAGCCTGCATCAACAGCGCAATCAATAGATCAATCTCGGAATCACCCCATTTTGTTTTGTTTGGATCTGATAAGAAAATGCCATACGACCTACTCACTTCAGAAACCCCCCCTGTGTATGATTTCAATGATTTTGTCAAGGTAACTCTCAATAATTTCAACACTCTTTTCAAGAGAATACATGAGTCACTGACTCTCTCAAAAGCAGATATGCTTAGGTTGAAGAACGCTCACTCCAGAGATTGCAATGTTTCTGTAGGTGACATAATATACCACACCAACCACCAACCCACATCAAAACTTGCACCCAAATTCCATGGTCCATTTCGGGTCACCGACATACTTCCGCACAATAAGATCAAAGCTCTCCACTTACGCGAACTCACAGAGGCTATCCTACATTTAGATCATATCAAACTAGTTCCTAGAGGTCTCGACATGGATGACATTCCATCCCCGCCCATACTACAACCAACACACACGACCGAACCTCTAGACACAAACACCTTTACCACTCCACCGATCCCGACACCTCGCTATAGCCTCAGAAATAGAATTGTATAAGTTTCTTTAGCCCCGACAAATCCAAGCATCTATTTCCAAAACCAATATTTATCATTCATGTTCATCTTATCATGCCATAACCATGTATCTCCCTTCTAGCTGTGCAGATCACCTTTGCCACTCAGGGAAGGTCAACCCCTTCACCTAGGCACACCCCCTCCTTCTTCTATCTCCTTAATAGTTCGTGCACCAAGCCTATGTGGATCTCAAGCTCATGGTGTCGCGAGGACGGACACTGGTAGCGTATGCCGAGCAACTGTTAGCATCTAGACCTCCTAGAAGACGTAATCTACCACCAAAATCTCCTAGACATTCATCTACCACCTCTGCTTATACTATCGGCACTGCACGTATGCTTCGGTGCAGACAGAGTAGCCTGGTACTCGACCTGACGTCTTCACGCACCTGGTCACTCCGGGTCAAGTCGCTATTGTCCAGGCGGACACCTCACGCGCAGCTGGACGCCTCACCAACCCTAAAGGATTGCCACCAAGCCAAGCATTTGATACACATTATATTTAAATCCCTTTCCTACGGGATATGTCTATCCTGTCCAACCTCGGACAACTGTATGTCATTTGTAAATATGTATATGGAATGTATAAGGTAGTTAAAATCTATCCTGATCTCTAATATTTGCTAAAACTGCATCTTGTAAATAAATATGATCTCGTCGGCAACCTAACCACGAGCCATGTATATAAGCACCTCCTGTCACCAAATAAAGAAGAGAAAGACCACAGAGAGAGACAGAGCTACACGTTGCTCCGTTGTATTTTATTCAAAGCCTCCGAACACCGCTCAACTACGACCACGTACTACCACAACTCATATGTTGAGATACCATCCAACACACACACACACACACACACACACACACACACACACACACACACACACACACACACACACACACACACACACACACACACACACACACACACACACACACACACACACACACACACACACACACACACACACACTCACACTCACACACACACACACACACACACACACACACACACACACACACACACACACACACACACACACACACACACACACACACACAAACACAGCCTCACTTCTTTCCCTAACTTCCTCTCATTCTCTTGTTAGAATTTGAAAATTTGATCGAGTTTTTGTGAAATCTCCTACTTGAGCTTTATTTACATATACTATTTCAATCAGACATTGGTTGTATTTAAGTTGTATTTTAGGAAAAAGGTCGTATATCCCAACCCTCACCCCTACCCCTCTGGTCAGTCGATTATTGTAAATACGCAGAAATGTCAAATACTATAGTTATCCATATAATATGAAGTTTTCTAAAGTTCTATAAAGCCAAAGAAAGCAAAATATGATAGGAATGACTTTAGTGTTTAACAACTATTCATTTAGTGTTCACCAGATTACTGACACGACTATGATTCCAAGAATACACTCGGGTGCTATGAAAGGGCAAATAGCAAATGTGAAAATGAATTTTATTGATCCGGATAAGATTAGAAGCTTTTGATTTGTCAGCTTCCAATTTTGCGTTTTCCAAATACTGCTTGCGTCCTCATGATAAAAATCCATTTAACCATTAGCTAGAAATGTTGCGAGTAATGATACCTATTTTTCACTCTCTCTGCCTACCTTCTAGCTTGAACATACTTTTCTCAACCTTCTATTCTCTTCGTGCTCATCCATTTTCAGATTTTTTTTTATCTTTTATATATTCTTATTTTTTAAATTTATTTATTTTGACAGCTTTACTATTTTCGATCTAGAGCAGAGTTTCTCAACCAGGGTTCCTAAAAGGTCCCAGGGTTACGCGAGAACAAGTGATTCTTTTGATTTTTTATTGAATTTCATTTACGTAATATAATTAAAGAAGCACGAAATATTCTATTTAACCTATTATTATGATGAAATTAAAATGAGAAAGATATGTTTTTTTCAGTTGTTCCTTGAGACATGCAATTTATTCTAAAGGTTACGCAAGTGTTGAGAAACGCTGCATTAGAGTGTTTATTTTTTCTTCCAACTGTATAAGTATTGCATAATTTCTTTGTCAATTCTTGTGATCGCCGAATGGAAGGCGATCTACCAAATCTTCTCTTCCAGCATCTTCGGCTCTATTTTCTCTCAATCTGCAGAGGTTTTGATTTGGCATGTTTCAGTTTGTTCACAACTAGCCTGTGGTCTGAACTGCATGACATCAATATTATGTTTTTTATATCTCTGAAAAATCTTATGTTTTAACATAAGGTGAATTGGGCTTGTCGGTGTATTTGTTGCTGTATGCTTTTCTACCCGTACTAAATCCTTTGCGATCTTTTTCAATTCATATCACCCATGATAACTACATTTTCGGCGTATGGTAAGTCGTTCTTAATATTCTGGAGGGATTCATAGATTACTTCTCTTTTTTCTGATGATCGACTTTGAGCGGTGCGTAGACTTTTATGAAACTTTTTTTTTTTTGTCAGAAAGCCAGAATCCTCTCGTTTTTCTGTTCTACTCTCGTGATTCTTTGTGCTAATGTCTGTTCTTGCATTATATACGAACTGATAGTTATCATGCAAAACCCTTCTGCCTTTTCTTGCAAGTCTTGTTTCACATAAAGCAAGTATGTCGACTTTCTTTTCCTTTATCATTAATGTCAATTCCCCCTTTCCTCTAAATATTCCTACATTTAATGTAGCCATTGGCAAAAAAATTCCTGGGGAAGGTTCTAGAATTATTCAATAGTCAGGGTCCATTTCCTTTCGATGGTCGATCGAGGTTGATATCAGAGTTCCGAGGCAAAAAGTGAGTTTGTTGAGCACTATTTCCCGGTTCACTAGGCCTATTCCACACCATTCGAGACTATTAATTTGGTACCACGTGGCGTCCATTCCCTTTCGGCTACAGGTCCAGGTCCACATGATGAGGGTCTCCGCCAGTCGATGTGGACTATGGATGTTGCGCTCCTCCAGGTCGCAAACCACGGCTATTTTTCATCACATGAGAAAATAGGTCAATAACCCCTGACGTAGATCGAAGAAATTATATTTTTGGCTGTCTTGAGTTCCATGACCAATAATAACAAGTTTTAGTTCCACGTCATCTGTGGGGAACCAAGAACTGAGTGATACAGGAAAGCGACCGCATGTTACTTTTTTATTCCTTTTACATTGAGACACACAACAAACGTAGGTACGCATCTATTTGTATCACACACACACACACACACACACACACACACACACACACACACACACACACACACACACACACACACACACACACACACACACACACACACACACACACACACACACACACACACACACTTCAACGAATGGACGGCTTAGAAGACGTTCTGAAGAAAATTGAAGTTTTGTGGATCCCAACGCAAAGAGAAGGGCCTATTGTATTTACAGGGTGGGGGGAAATTGCTCGTGGGGTAGTAGGAAAGTAGGGAAAGATGAAAAGGGGAGGGATTACTGAGGGAAATGGAAGGAAATGAAGAAGGAGTAGACTTGGCCCAGGCAGACAGGCGAAAGGTAAACAAACGGCCCCCCGACGACGATGAAATGTCTAATAAAAATGTAAAGATTAGAAGTATAGATAAGAGCAATACAGTAGAAAGTGATGAGAATATTTTCCAGGGATTTAAAGAGGGTGGGGGGGACACAAAGCCCCCCCCCCCCGACTGACAAGACTAGAAGAGAAGGTCGATAAGATGATCGAGGACTTGGAGCGTAGGTTCGGTCATGTTAACAATATTATACGGAGAGTTGAAAAATTGGAAGAACTAGAGAAGGCGAACAAAAACTTAACTAAGGAAATTGAAGAATTAAAAAAACAGTTAAAAGAAGTAAAAGATGAGAATAAAGTCTTAAAGGAGAATAATAAGGAGAACAAGGAGGGTTGGAAAAAAATTCAAGAAAATAGCAAAGTTGCATTCACTGACATAATCAGACAGCAAATGAATGAACAAACTGAAAACTCAGTTATTAAAGTGATGAGACAGAAGGAGAATATAGTAAGAGACTTAGCAGACAAAAGAAATGTATAATTATATTAGGAATGGAAGAGAAACATAACCCAGATAGAACCACAAGAATCAAAGAGGAAAATGAAAAAGTAAGAAATTTACTAGAATTAGTTCAGGAAGATGAACCAGAAATAATGAAACAAATCGAAGAGAAATTCAGGCTAGGGAAATATAGTACAGACAAGACCAGACCAATTAAGATTAAATTCAGGTCACAAACTACGGCTGAGAATATCTTATCCAAAACAGGGAAACTAGCAACAAGTGAACAATATAAAAAGGTATGGATAAAAAGGGAAATGAATAAAGAGGAAAGAGAGGAAGAAAAACAGAAAAGACTTGAAGCAAAGGAAAAAAAACAAGATAAGAACGGAGTCAGAAAAAGAGAGATTCTATTGGAGAGTAGTGAATATGAAACTAAAGAAAGTCGACATACAAGAGAAAAACAAATGGGAAACAGAGAACACAATGGAAGTGGCAGAAAACTAAGAGTGTCTTACACAAATATAGATGGATTAATAACAGGATTGAATGAGCTGAATTATTATTTGAAAGAAAAAGAACCAGACATAATGGGAATTGTAGAAACAAAATTAAAAGGTCCACTACCACCCAACAGTGTAGGACATGATGCATATAATTATTGGATTAGAAACAGAGTGAAAAAGGAAGGGGGTGGAGTTATGTTCCTGACTAAGAAGGATATAAACGTGAAGTGTGTCACATATGGAAAGAATACAGTAGAGATGATAATGATGGAAGTAGAAGACAGAGATAAGAAGAACAGAAAGTTTGTGATAAATTATGTGCCCCCGAAAACAGCCTCATGGGAAGAGAGTGAACATAAAAGTATGTTAGAGGACACAAAGATAACATTAAACAAGATAATGGAAGAGGGAGGAAAAATAGTTATGATGGGCGACTTTAATTGCAAAGAAATCTGCTGGGAAGAAATGACAGTAAAGGGTGGAGACGGCTCATGGGGAAACGCTCTACTTGAGATGGTTACTGACCATACAATGACACAATGTATACAGGAGAACACTAGGTATAGAAATGAAGAAGAGCCATCGAGACTAGACCTAGTAATTACATCCGAACCTAGAATAGTGGACAAAATTGAATATAAAACACCAATAAGTAAAAGTGACCACATATTGATTGAACTGGAACTTAATGAAGAAAAATATATGAAAAGAAATTAACAATATAGAAAAGGAAGAATGATGTATGAAAAAACAAACTTTGATAAAATAAGAGAATTCTTTCAAAAGGAAAACTGGGAAGAAATATACAAAGAAGAAACAACAGTAGAAGAGAAATGAAATATTTTGACAAAAATTTACAAAAAAGGAGTGGAAAAGTATGTCCCAAGACAAAAACAAGAAAAAGAATATGTAAAATGCTGGTACAACAAAAGCTGTAGGGAGTTAAAAGACAAAAGAGACAAAGCCTGGACCAGATGGAAAAAAGACAGAAGACCTGAAAAATGGAAAATATATAACTGTTATAGAAATGAATATGTACAAATGTGCAGAGAGGAAAAGAGAAAATATGAAAAAGATATAATAGAAAAGTGTAAAGATCAACCAAAACTATTCTACAGATTTGTAAACAATAAACTGAAAAACAAACAAGACTTGGAGAAATTAAGACAGGAGGGAGTTGAATACACTGAGGAAATGGAAATGGCGGAATTTATGAACAAACATTTTAAATCAGTGTTTACAAGGGAGAACATACAACCTGAAGAGAACGAATGGAAAGAGAAAGTCCCCCCTATGGACCAGATGAAATAGCAAACTGGATACTGAAAGAATGCAGGAATGAACTGGCAGATAATATACATAGCATACTAAATAGTTCCTTGAAAGAAGGAAAAGTTCCAGAAGATTGGAAAAAAGCAAATAACCTATATATAAAGGAGGAAATAAAGAAGAACCTACCAACTATAGACCAGTCTCTCTAACAAGTACAATAGCAAAAATTTGTGAAAGAATTATCAAAAGTAGATGGGTAAAATATTTAGAAAAAAAAAAACAAAGTGTTAAATCCAAGGCAATTTGGATTCAGACAAGGACGATCATGCGTCACCAATTTAATATGGATGGGCGGACTGTGCATTTTTAGATCTAAAGAAAGCTTTTGACAAAGTACCACATAAGAAGTTGCTTAAGAAATTAGAAACTGAAGGAGGAATACAGGGCAAACTACTAAATTGGATGGAGGACTTTTTGCAAGAAAGAAAAATGAGAGTAGTGATAAGAAACCAGCACTCAAAATGGGATGAAGTAATAAGCGGTGTTCCGCAGGGAACAGTTCTGGCCCCAATAATGTTTGCTATATATATTAATGATATGGATGAAGGAATTGAAAGCTATATGAGCTTCTTTGCAGATGATGCAAAACTACTGAAAAGAGTGAAAACTGAAGAAGATTGTGAATCACTACAGAGAGATCTAAATAAAGTACAAGAATGGAGTAGGAAGTGGGAGATGGAGTTCAATACAGAAAAAGTGTAGTATAATGGAATTTGGAAAAAGCAAAAACAGAATAACAGGAGCATATAAATTGGGAGAAGAAGGAATAAAAAAAGTAGAAAATGAGAAGGACCTGGGAATCATTGTTATGAATAATATGTCACCTGAGAAACATATAAATAAGATTTTTGGAGAAACTTATAATCTAATAAGAACAATCAAAGTTGCATTTACATACCTGGATGAAGAAATGGTGAAGAAAATCCTAATCACCCTGATAAAACCAAGATTGGAATATGCAGCAACGATATGGTCACCAAGTACAAAAAAAAAAATGTATAAAAAAAACTTGAAAGAATACAAAGAGCAATTATAAAATTGGCACCAACACTCTCAAAACTATCATATGAAGAGAGACTAGAAAAACTTGAACTACAGACACTAGAGCAAAGAAGAGAGAGAGGAGATTTGATAGCTATTTACAGAATCATGAAAGGCATAGAAATTACTGACAGAGAGAATCTGATAAAATGGGATGACAGAAATACTAGAGGACACTGAAAGAAAATAAAAAAAGACAGCTATAGAAGAGATTTGAAAAAGAACAGCTTTCCTCACAGAGTAATAGACAGTTGGAACAAGTTAGATGAGAAAGTGGTGTGTGCAAAAACAATACATGAATTTAAAAATAGTTTAGATAAAATGAGATATGAAGACGGGACCCCACGAGCATAGCTCCCCTTCCCGTAAAATACAACTAGGTCAATACAACTAGGTAAATACACACACACACACACACACACACACACACACACACACACACACACACACACACACACACACACACACACACACACACACACACACACACACACACACACACACACACACACACAACACACGCACACACACACACACACACACACACACAGACACACACACACAAACACAAACACCTAAAAACGAACAAACCAAAGACAGAAAAAATGGAGAAAGAAGAAAATTAAAAGTGGCCTATACTAACATTGATGGATTAATTTCAGGTCTGAACGAACTCAATGATTACCTGCTAGAAGAAAAACCAGCCATAATGGGAATTGTAGAGACTAATCTAAGAGGTGAAATACCATCCATCGATAAAAAATAGGGACAAGAAACAGGGAGGAGGAATCATGTTCTTGTCCAAGAAAGACTTAAACGTGACAAAAATTGCGGAGGGCAAAGGTAATGTTGAACTGATCATGATAAAAGTCGAAGACAAGAATATGAAAAGTAGAAAGTTTGTGGTGACCTATGTGCTCCCGAACGAACGCTTGGAAAGAGAACGAACATACAAAAATGCTAAAGATACAAGGAAATCACTAAATGAGATACTAATGGGCAGTGGTAATTTGGTAATTATGGGGGACTTCAATTGCAAAGAAATTTGTTGGGAAAACATGACAGTGCGAGGAGGAGACGACTTGTACTGCTGGACATGACCAATGGGTCAGTGAAAACACCAGATACAGAACCAATGAAGAGCCGTCGAAACTAGATTTAACATTTACAATAGAACCTAAAATTGTGGAAAAATCAATATTAGTGCACATTGAAGTCATCATAAATAGTAATTTCTAAACATGGCATTTTTAGTATTATCTATTCATAGAACGGTCTAACTTTGTCATTATTAGTATGTTCTAAACTTGTCCTTATTAGTTCAAATTAAAGTTATATCTGAGAGCACCTTCTAAAATTAGAATTGTGAGTATATTCTAAATTATTAATACGCATTAAAGTTACTACTAATAGTACCTGTTAAATTTGTCATTATTAGGACACATTAAAATTTTCCTTAATGATACCTTCTAAGCTTGTCATTATCAGTATATTCTAAACGTGTAGACACTAAAGTTATAATCAATACTGTATTCTAAACTTCTCATTATTAATATAATCAGTACTTGCCATTGTTAGTATATTCTAAACTTTTCATTATTATTACACATTAAAATTTTCATTAATAGTACCTTCTAAACTTCTCAATGTTAGTATATTCTAAACATGTCATTATTAGTATATTATAAATTTGTCATTTTAAATACCTTATGGCTATCAGTAATAGATGTTGCGCTCCTCCAGGTCGCCAACCACGGCTATTTTTCATCACATGAGAAAATAGGTCAATAACCCCTGACGTAGATCTAAGAAATTATATTTTTGGCTGTCTTGGGTTCTATGACCAATAATAACAAGTTATCTGTGGGGAACCAAGAACTGAGTGATACAGGAAAGCGACCACATGTTACTTTTTTATTCCTTTTACATTGAGACACACAACAAACGTAGGTACGCATCTATTTGTATCACACACACACACACACACACACACACACACACACACACACACACACACACACACACACACACACACACACACACACACACACACACACACACACACACACACACACACACACACACACACACACACACACACACACACACACACACACACACACACACACACACACACACACACACACACACACACACACACACACACACACATACATACACACACACACACACACACACGCACGCACACACACACACACACACACACACACACACACACACACACACACACACACACACACACACACACAGACACACACACACAAACACAAACACCTAAAAACGAACAAACCAAAGACAGAAAAAATGGAGAAAGAAGAAAATTAAAAGTGGCCTATACTAACATTGATGGATTAATTTCAGGTCTGAACGAACTCAATGATTACCTGCTAGAAGAAAAACCAGCCATAATGGGAATTGTAGAGACTAATCTAAGAGGTGAAATACCATCCATCGATAAAAAATAGGGACAAGAAACAGGGAGGAGGAATCATGTTCTTGTCCAAGAAAGACTTAAACGTGACAAAAATTGCGGAGGGCAAAGGTAATGTTGAACTGATCATGATAAAAGTCGAAGACAAGAATATGAAAAGTAGAAAGTTTGTGGTGACCTATGTGCTCCCGAACGAACGCTTGGAAAGAGAACGAACATACAAAAATGCTAAAGATACAAGGAAATCACTAAATGAGATACTAATGGGCAGTGGTAATTTGGTAATTATGGAGGACTTCAATTGCAAAGAAATTTGTTGGGAAAACATGACAGTGCGAGGAGGAGACGACTTGTACTGCTGGACATGACCAATGGGTCAGTGAAAACACCAGATACAGAACCAATGAAGAGCCGTCGAAACTAGATTTAACATTTACAATAGAACCTAAAATTGTGGAAAAATCAATATTAGTGCACATTGAAGTCATCATAAATAGTAATTTCTAAACATGGCATTTTTAGTATTATCTATTCATAGAACGGTCTAACTTTGTCATTATTAGTATGTTCTAAACTTGTCCTTATTAGTTCAAATTAAAGTTATATCTGAGAGCACCTTCTAAAATTAGAATTGTGAGTATATTCTAAATTATTAATACGCATTAAAGTTACTACTAATAGTACCTGTTAAATTTGTCATTATTAGGACACATTAAAATTTTCCTTAATGGTACCTTCTAAGCTTGTCATTATCAGTATATTCTAAACGTGTAGACACTAAAGTTATAATCAATACTGTATTCTAAACTTCTCATTATTAATATAATCAGTACTTGCCATTGTTAGTATATTCTAAACTTTTCATTATTATTACACATTAAAATTTTCATTAATAGTACCTTCTAAACTTCTCAATGTTAGTATATTCTAAACATGTCATTATTAGTATATTATAAATTTGTCATTTTAAATACCTTATGGCTATCAGTAATAGATGTTGCGCTCCTCCAGGTCGCCAACCACGGCTATTTTTCATCACATGAGAAAATAGGTCAATAACCCCTGACGTAGATCTAAGAAATTATATTTTTGGCTGTCTTGGGTTCTATGACCAATAATAACAAGTTATCTGTGGGGAACCAAGAACTGAGTGATACAGGAAAGCGACCACATGTTACTTTTTTATTCCTTTTACATTGAGACACACAAGAAACGTAGGTACGCATCTATTTGTATCACACACACACACACACACACACACACACACACACACACACACACACACACACACACACACACACACACACACCAAACCCACACACACACACACACAAACACACACACACACACACACACACACACACACACACATACATACACACACACACACACACACACGCACGCACACACACACACACACACACACACACACACACACACACACACACACACACACACACACACACACACACACACACACACAGACACACACACACAAACACAAACACCTAAAAACGAACAAACCAAAGACAGAAAAAATGGAGAAAGAAGAAAATTAAAAGTGGCCTATACTAACATTGATGGATTAATTTCAGGTCTGAACGAACTCAATGATTACCTGCTAGAAGAAAAACCAGCCATAATGGGAATTGTAGAGACTAATCTAAGAGGTGAAATACCATCCATCGATAAAAAATAGGGACAAGAAACAGGGAGGAGGAATCATGTTCTTGTCCAAGAAAGACTTAAACGTGACAAAAATTGCGGAGGGCAAAGGTAATGTTGAACTGATCATGATAAAAGTCGAAGACAAGAATATGAAAAGTAGAAAGTTTGTGGTGACCTATGTGCTCCCGAACGAACGCTTGGAAAGAGAACGAACATACAAAAATGCTAAAGATACAAGGAAATCACTAAATGAGATACTAATGGGCAGTGGTAATTTGGTAATTATGGGGGACTTCAATTGCAAAGAAATTTGTTGGGAAAACATGACAGTGCGAGGAGGAGACGACTTGTACTGCTGGACATGACCAATGGGTCAGTGAAAACACCAGATACAGAACCAATGAAGAGCCGTCGAAACTAGATTTAACATTTACAATAGAACCTAAAATTGTGGAAAAATCAATATTAGTGCACATTGAAGTCATCATAAATAGTAATTTCTAAACATGGCATTTTTAGTATTATCTATTCATAGAACGGTCTAACTTTGTCATTATTAGTATGTTCTAAACTTGTCCTTATTAGTTCAAATTAAAGTTATATCTGAGAGCACCTTCTAAAATTAGAATTGTGAGTATATTCTAAATTATTAATACGCATTAAAGTTACTACTAATAGTACCTGTTAAATTTGTCATTATTAGGACACATTAAAATTTTCCTTAATGGTACCTTCTAAGCTTGTCATTATCAGTATATTCTAAACGTGTAGACACTAAAGTTATAATCAATACTGTATTCTAAACTTCTCATTATTAATATAATCAGTACTTGCCATTGTTAGCATATTCTAAACTTTTCATTATTATTACACATTAAAATTTTCATTAATAGTACCTTCTAAACTTCTCAATGTTAGTAAACATGTCATTATTAGTATATTATAAATTTGTCATTTTAAATACCTTATGGCTATCAGTAATAGATGTTGCGCTCCTCCAGGTCGCCAACCACGGCTATTTTTCATCACATGAGAAAATAGGTCAATAACCCCTGACGTAGATCTAAGAAATTATATTTTTGGCTGTCTTGGGTTCTATGACCAATAATAACAAGTTATCTGTGGGGAACCAAGAACTGAGTGATACAGGAAAGCGACCGCATGTTACTTTTTTATTCCTTTTACATTGAGACACACAAGAAACGTAGGTACGCATCTATTTGTATCACACACACACACACACACACACACACACACACACACACACACACACACACACACACACACACACACACACACACACACACACACACACACACACACACACACACACACACACACACACACACACACACACACACACACACACACACACACACACACACACACACACACACACACACACACACACACACACACACACACATACACACACACACACACACACACGCACGCACACACACACACACACACACACACACACACACACACACACACACACACACACACACACACACACACACACACACACACACACAAACACAAACACCTAAAAACGAACAAACCAAAGACAGAAAAAATGGAGAAAGAAGAAAATTAAAAGTGGCCTATACTAACATTGATGGATTAATTTCAGGTCTGAACGAACTCAATGATTACCTGCTAGAAGAAAAACCAGCCATAATGGGAATTGTAGAGACTAATCTAAGAGGTGAAATACCATCCATCGATAAAAAATAGGGACAAGAAACAGGGAGGAGGAATCATGTTCTTGTCCAAGAAAGACTTAAACGTGACAAAAATTGCGGAGGGCAAAGGTAATGTTGAACTGATCATGATAAAAGTCGAAGACAAGAATATGAAAAGTAGAAAGTTTGTGGTGACCTATGTGCTCCCGAACGAACGCTTGGAAAGAGAACGAACATACAAAAATGCTAAAGATACAAGGAAATCACTAAATGAGATACTAATGGGCAGTGGTAATTTGGTAATTATGGGGGACTTCAATTGCAAAGAAATTTGTTGGGAAAACATGACAGTGCGAGGAGGAGACGACTTGTACTGCTGGACATGACCAATGGGTCAGTGAAAACACCAGATACAGAACCAATGAAGAGCCGTCGAAACTAGATTTAACATTTACAATAGAACCTAAAATTGTGGAAAAATCAATATTAGTGCACATTGAAGTCATCATAAATAGTAATTTCTAAACATGGCATTTTTAGTATTATCTATTCATAGAACGGTCTAACTTTGTCATTATTAGTATGTTCTAAACTTGTCCTTATTAGTTCAAATTAAAGTTATATCTGAGAGCACCTTCTAAAATTAGAATTGTGAGTATATTCTAAATTATTAATACGCATTAAAGTTACTACTAATAGTACCTGTTAAATTTGTCATTATTAGGACACATTAAAATTTTCCTTAATGGTACCTTCTAAGCTTGTCATTATCAGTATATTCTAAACGTGTAGACACTAAAGTTATAATCAATACTGTATTCTAAACTTCTCATTATTAATATAATCAGTACTTGCCATTGTTAGCATATTCTAAACTTTTCATTATTATTACACATTAAAATTTTCATTAATAGTACCTTCTAAACTTCTCAATGTTAGTAAACATGTCATTATTAGTATATTATAAATTTGTCATTTTAAATACCTTATGGCTATCAGTAATAGATGTTGCGCTCCTCCAGGTCGCCAACCACGGCTATTTTTCATCACATGAGAAAATAGGTCAATAACCCCTGACGTAGATCTAAGAAATTATATTTTTGGCTGTCTTGGGTTCTATGACCAATAATAAGTTATCTGTGGGGAACCAAGAACTGAGTGATACAGGAAAGCGACCGCATGTTACTTTTTTATTCCTTTTACATTGAGACACACAAGAAACGTAGGTACGCATCTATTTGTCACACACACACACACACACACACACACACACACACACACACACACACACACACACACACACACACACACACACACCACACATACACACACACACACACACACACACACACACACACACACACACACACACACACACACACACACACACACACACACACACACACACACACACACACACACACACACACACACACACACACATACACACACACACACACACACACACGCACGCACACACACACACACACACACACACACACACACACACACACACACACACACACACACACACACACACACACACACACACAGACACACACACACAAACACAAACACCTAAAAACGAACAAACCAAAGACAGAAAAAATGGAGAAAGAAGAAAATTAAAAGTGGCCTATACTAACATTGATGGATTAATTTCAGGTCTGAACGAACTCAATGATTACCTGCTAGAAGAAAAACCAGCCATAATGGGAATTGTAGAGACTAATCTAAGAGGTGAAATACCATCCATCGATAAAAAATAGGGACAAGAAACAGGGAGGAGGAATCATGTTCTTGTCCAAGAAAGACTTAAACGTGACAAAAATTGCGGAGGGCAAAGGTAATGTTGAACTGATCATGATAAAAGTCGAAGACAAGAATATGAAAAGTAGAAAGTTTGTGGTGACCTATGTGCTCCCGAACGAACGCTTGGAAAGAGAACGAACATACAAAAATGCTAAAGATACAAGGAAATCACTAAATGAGATACTAATGGGCAGTGGTAATTTGGTAATTATGGGGGACTTCAATTGCAAAGAAATTTGTTGGGAAAACATGACAGTGCGAGGAGGAGACGACTTGTACTGCTGGACATGACCAATGGGTCAGTGAAAACACCAGATACAGAACCAATGAAGAGCCGTCGAAACTAGATTTAACATTTACAATAGAACCTAAAATTGTGGAAAAATCAATATTAGTGCACATTGAAGTCATCATTAATAGTAATTTCTAAACATAGCATTATTAGTATTATCAATTCATAGAACGGTCTAACTTTGTCATTATTAGTATGTTCTAAACTTGTCCTTATTAGTTCAAATTAAAGTTATATCTGAGAGCACCTTCTAAAATTATAATTGTGAGTATATTCTAAATTATTAATACGCATTAAAGTTACTACTAATAGTACCTGCTAAATTTGTCATTATTAGGACACATTAAAATTTTCCTTAATGGTACCTTCTAAGCTTGTCATTATCAGTATATTCTAAACGTGTAGACACTAAAGTTATAATCAATACTGTATTCTAAACTTCTCATTATTAATATAATCAGTACTTGCTATTGTTAGTATATTCTAAACTTTTCATTATTATTACACATTAAAGTTTTCAAGTGAGGCTATTCAAAACTAATCATTATTAGTATAATTAATAGCAACTTCTGATTTTGCTATTACCTGAATTTTCTAAACTTTGCATTATTAATATTATTCAAACGTGTCATTATTACTACACATTATTATCTAAACTTTGCATTATTAATATTATTCAAACGTGTCATTATTACTATACATTATTACTACACATATAACCTCCAAAACTTGTCATTATTACAAAATTGTAAACTTGTGGTTATTGGTACATATCAAAGTTCACACTTGTCATTATTTCTACACAGTAAAGATATCTTGAGGAGTATCTTCTAAACTTGTCAATCTTAGTAGATTCTAAACTTTTAATTGTATATACATTCTAAACCTGTGGTTATTAGTACATTTCTTCTATACATCTATACTTTATTAGGACGCCTTAAAGTTATAGCTAATAGCACCTTGATTTGTTATTGTTGGTATATTATAAACTTTTCATTATTAGTACACATTAAACTTATCCATCGCAACACCTTCCAAACTTGTCAGTGTTTGTGTATTCTAAACTTTTCTTTATATTTATATTATAAACTTGTGGTTATTGATACATATTAAAACTATTAGTAGTAGTACCTTCTATACATCGTTATTAGTATATTCTAAACTTGTCATTATTAGTACACATTAACGTTATTATCAATATTACCTTCTTAACTTGACATCATTAGTATATTATAAACTTGCCATATTAGTACACATTAGATTAATAATTAATAGTATATTCTAAAGCTGTCATTATCAATATATTCTAAACTTGTCATTATTAGTACACATTAAAGTTATTATTAGAAATACCTTCTAAACTTTTCATTATTAGTACATGTTAAAACTATTAGGACTTCGTATACTTATCATTATTAGTATATTCTAAACTTGGCAAAACTAATATATTTCTAAACTTGTCATTATTTGTATATTCTAAAGTAGTGGTGTGTTCTGAACGTGACATTTTTAGTTTATTCAAAACAAATCATTGATAGTATTAGTATAATCATTAATATAATTCAAACGTGTCATTATACATTAACGTTATCATTAATATAACCTTCTAAACATGTCATTATAGCTGTTTTTTCTTTTATTTATTAGTATTTTATAAACCTGTCATTATCCATACATATTAAAGCTATTAGTAGTAGTATCTTCTAAACTTGTCATTATTTGTATATTCTAGTATTATTAGTACCTTCTACCTTAACAGTAACTTGACATCATTAGTATTAGTATAACTTGCCTTATTAGTACACATTTAAGTAATCATTAATAGTATATTCTAAATTTGTCATTATTACTATACTCTAAACTTATCATTATTAGTAGACATTAAAGTTATCATTAAAAATACCTTCCTTATTTTTCGTTATTTGGACATTATAAACCTCTTCTTATTAGAACACATTAAAATTATAGTTCTTAAAATATTCTATTTGTGATTATTAGTACAAATTAAATATATCATTAGTAGATCCGTCTAAGCCTGTCATTTAGTATATTATAAACTTCTCCTTATTGGTACATTAAAGTTATAATTGATCGTACCTTCTAAACTTCTCATTATTATTATATTCTAAACATGTTATTAGTGCACATTAAAGTCATCATTAATAGTAACTTCTAAACATGACATTATTTATTCATAGAACGATGTAAATTTGTCATTATTAGTATGTACTAAACTTGTTCAAATTAAAGTTATATATGATAGCACCTTCTAAACTTATAATCGTGATTATATTCTAAATTGTTAATACACATTAAAGTTACTATTAGTAGTACCTTCTAAATTTGTCATTATAAGGACACATTAAAATTTTCGTTAATGGTACATTGTAAGCTTGTCATTATTAGTATATTCTAAACACTAAAGTTATCATCAATACTATATTCTAAACTTCTCATTTTTAATATTAGTAGTACTTGTCATTGTTAGTATATTCTAAACTTTTCATTATTATTACACATTAAAGTTTTCATTAATAGTACCTTCTAAACTTCTTAATGTTAGTATATTCTAAACATGCCAATATTAGAATATTATAACTTGTCATTTTTAGAATATATATGATAACTATAATCTGAATTAAAAATGACAAGGTTTAGAACGTACTAATAATGACAAACTTAGAATGTATTATAAATAAAAACATGTCTTCTGATGATTAATGTTTGGTATATACTAATAATGACAAGTTTAAAGGCACTATTAATGATAACTTGAATATGTACGCATATTCACATGTTATTATATGTTATTATTCACATGTTATTATAATACATGCATTATGTACACATAACCACATGTTTACAAGTTTAAAACGTTATATTAATAATAATGTTAATGTGTAGCAATAATGACACGTTTTAATTATATTGATGATGTAAAGTTTAGTAAATACTAGAAGTTGCTATTAATGATAACTATAATACGTACTAATAATGATTAGTTTTGAAAAAACTAACAATGTCATATTAAGAAGCCAGTAATAATGGTAACTTGAACATGTATTAATACTCACAATTTTAGAATATACTAATAGTGACAAGTTTTAAATAATTATAAACATTGGAATATATTAGTATTGCTAAATTTAGAATATACTAATAATGGTCCTAATAATGATAACTTTAATGTGTACTAATAATGACAAGTTTAGAATAACAAAGATATGTTAGTATTTACTAATACTGATATTTTTCGAATATACGAACAATGGCAACTTTAGAAAGTATTGTTAATGACAACTTTAACGTGTGCTAATAAAGAGAAGCTTTTATTGATAACTTAGATATATGTTAATGATAACAAGTTTATAATATACAAAAATTGACAAGTGCAGAGGGTACTATTGATAATAAATTGAATGTGTACTAAAATGACAAATTTAGGAAGATAATATTTATGATAACTTTAATGTGCAGTTACAAAGGTACTATCAATAACTTTAATGTGTACTAATGCAGTAACAATGACAAGTTCAGAAAGTTCTATTACTGTAAACTTTAATAAAATCCAATATTGACAATTTTAGAAAACACCAATAATGAGAAGTTTAAATTATACTAAAAATGATAACTTATATGGCAAATGGCAAATGACGACAAGTTTAGAATATGCTAATGAAAAGTTAAGAAACTACTATTAATGTGTACTAATACTGTCAAGATTATACTAATACTGTCAAGATTATGATATGCTAATAATCACAAATTTGAAATGTACAGTAAAAATGTATAAAAAATGGCATGTTTAGAAGAAAATTTTAGAAGATAAATTCAGTATAATAATAATGGCGATTTTAGAAAGTGCTAATATGTGGTAATAATGACAACTTTAGAATACATTAAAATGGCATTTTTGTAATATACAAGCAAAGATAAGTTCAGACTGTACCTTAATGACAACTTTTAGAAGTTACTATTGATGATAACTTAATGTGTACTAATATAAAGAAAGCACTATATACTAATAAGGGTAAGTTTAGAAGGTACTATAATTGATAACGTTAACTTGTACTAATAAAGATAAGCTTGGCATATACTAATAATGCCAATTTTAGAAGGTACTATTAAGGATAACTTAATGTCTATTAATAGTGATAAGTTTAGTACATACTATTAATGAGAAGTTTAGAATATACTAATAATGACAAGTTTGGAAAGCACTATTAAAGATAAAATCTATGCGAAATGATAACACAGGGGAACACTTTTTCAGTAACTTTGAGTTGCATTGGATATTTTAACGGATTTTGACAGAGTTTTAGGCGCTGATTTCAAATCTGAAATTAGTTTTTCTCTACAAGCTCTAGTTTGTATGAAATTTGAGGTTAATAAAATTGTACATATGTGAACTTGCGTAAACCATGTATAAGCATTTTAACGTCCATATATATAGATAGCTTCTAATATTTTGATCATTCTTCTTTTGTTTCAGTTCAAACATGGCTTCCAGAATGAGACATCATTGCAGAAACAAGCCTGATGCCTTCTGCTACATATGTGGATGCTACACACTCAATCGTCAGAGACGTAACATATCCTCGTTCGTCAAGCGTGCCTACAAGGCATATTTTGAAGTTCATCTTGGTGATCAAGACAAGCAATGGGCTCCTCATGTTGTGTGCCACAATTGTGAGGAAATGCTTCGAGACTGGACCAAAGGAAAACGCAAAGGTCTGCCTTTTGGAGTTCCAATGATTTGGCGCGAACCCACCAACCATGTAACTGACTGTTATTTCTGCATGGTAAACACAACGGGTGTTGGGAAGAAAAACCGACATAAGATTACGTATCCGAACATTCCCTCAGCTATTCGGCCTGTTCCGCACTCTGAAGAAGTACCTGTTCCAGTTTTCAAAGGCTTGCCTTCATTGGACGATAAAGACATTGGACATGATACAAGCCAGCAAGACAGTTGTGACAGTGAATTGTCAGAAAAGTGTTCACAATCGGAGGACTGTTCTTCAGACACTGAACCTTTCCCCGTCCCTAAGCCTCTTCCCCAGGCTGAACTGAATGATTTAGTGCGGGATTTAGGTCTTTCAAAGAAAGCAGCAGAGCTTTTGGCATCAAGATTACAAGGCAGAAATCTTGTTGATCACTCTGTTAAAGTATCATATTTCAGAAAGCGTGACCAGCTTTTTGTGACCTTCTTTTCAAAAGACAGACAGTTTGTTTACTGCCATGACATCCCAGGGCTTCTCAAAGAACTGGGTGTACCTTACGTCCTGCTGAATGGAGACTCTTTTTAGACAGTTCAAAACGCAGTCTAAAGTGTGTTCTTTTACATAATGGCAATGTTTATGGAGCAGTACCTGTCGGTCACTCAGTGCATTTGCGGGAAGACTGATGATATGAGAATGGTCATGGACTTATTAAAGTATCATGAGCACAATTGGATAATTTGTGTAGACTTAAAGATGGTCAACTTTCTTCTTGGACAACAGAAAGGTTTCACCAAGTTTCCATGTTTCCTCTGTATGTGGGACAGCCGAGCACGAGACAGACATTGGGTCCAGAAGGACTGGCCTATTCGTGACACCCTTGAAGCAGGCATGCCAAATATCATACAAGACCCAATTGTAAACAGAGATAAGATCATCTTTCCTCCTCTTCACATCAAATTAGGTTTGATGAAATAATTTGTCAAGGCACTGGAAACCGAAGGTGAATGTTTCCAACACATCATCACAGCTTTACCAGGGTTATCATTTGAGAAGATCAAAGCAGGCGTGTTTGATGGCCCACAGATTCGAACCCTAATTCGTGATGATCAGTTTGTTGCTAAGATGACCGCTTTAGAAAGGGCAGCATGGTTATCCTTTGTGGCAGTCGTTCAGAACTTCCTTGGAAACAATAAGGCGGAGAACTACAGTGAACTTGTGAACAGAATGCTCCTCGCTTTTCGTGATCTCGGGTGCAACATGAGCATCAAGCTTCATTTTTTGAACAGCCACCTTGATCAGTTCCCTGACAACCTGGGGGCTGTGAGTGACGAACAAGGAGAACGATTCCACCAAGACCTAAAGATCATGGAAGAACGCTACCAAGGGCGCTGGGACAAAAGTATGATGGCTGACTACTGCTGGAGCATTAAACGAAATTGCCCAGATGAAATGTACAAACGCAAAAGTTACAAACGCAAATTCCTGCCTGAAAAAAATACACAAAGAAATTGATAAGCTTCCATCAGCTGTGGTGATGTTCTGAAGGATGCTAATCTAACTTTGGGATAGATGTTCTGTTAATGTTCTGTTTCTTTTGCCTTAATAAATGTACAGAAATGGCTTTCATACTGTTTTAAGATTCAAGTGAACAAAAGAATTGTGGCTGATATTGCAATTTCCTATAATAACGAAAAGTTTAAAAATAAATAAAAATGTCAAATTGCATAAAATCTGTAGCTTGCAGACAAAACCCGACTTCAGATTTGAAATCAGCACACTCAAGTTGACTATAAACTATAGTACACTTTAAAGCTCTCATTAATAGTATCTTTAATATGATCATTATCAGCATGTTCTATAATCATCATTAATAGAATTAGCTATTATTTAGAGTATCTTGTAAACTTGTCATTATTAGTATCTTCTATACTTGTCATTATAAGTATATTCTTAACGTATCATAATCACTATACATTAAACTTACCATTGATAGTACTTTCTAAACTTGTCATTATTAGTATGTTATAAACTTACCCATAATAGTATATTCTCAACTTTTATAGTTAGTACACATTAATGTTATCATTAATAGTAGCCTCCAAACATATATAACCTTGTATATTCTAAAGTTGTCATTCTTTGTACATATTTAAGTTATTATTAAAAGAATCTTCTGATTTTGTCGTTACTGGTATATCCTAAACTTGCACTCGTTAAAATTATCATTAATACCATAATCTTAACTTGTCATTATTAGTACACATTAAAGTTTTTATTAGTTGTACATAAAAAGTGTCATTAATCGTATAGTCTAAACTTGTCATTACTAGAACATATTAAAGTTATCATTGATAATTCCTTTTCAACTTGTCATTATTAGTATAATTCAAACATTAATTAGTAATTATTATTAGTGAATATTATTACTGTTATTGTTAGTCACTATTCAAAAACTCTAAACTTTTCATTATTAGTACACATTAAAATTTCAATTAATTGTACCTTTTGAATATGACATCATGACACATTAAACTTGTCATAATGTCATTATTCTAAACTTTCTTTAATCGTACATGTTAAAGATATTGCTAAGAGAATGTCTAGTCTTGTCGATATCAATATACATTAGAATTATTATTACTATCATATTCTAATCTCGACAACACAATAAAGTTATTAAAAGTTTCGATTATAACCACGTTCTAAATTTTTCATTATTTGTGCAAATAAATTTATCATTAATCGTATGTTCTAAATTTCTTATTATTAGTCAACATTGAAGTTATCATAAATATTACCTTCTAACTTGTAATCATTAGTATATTCTAAACATGCCATTATTAGTATATTCTAATAATTCTTAGTATATTCTAAACTCGTCAATATTAGTCATCATTAGTAGTAACATCTGAACCTGTCATTACTAGAATATTCTATTTTTTCATTATTAGTACATATCAAAGATATCATCAATAGTACCTGTCATCAATAGTACCTGTCATCATTAGAGTGTTCTATACTTACCTTTATTAGTACACATTAAAGTTATCATTATTAGTACTTTCTAGACTTCTCATTATACGTATATTCTACACATGTCAATATTGGTATATTCTAAATATATCTTCATTGATATATCTAAACTTGTCATTATTAGTATGTTCTAAACTTGTCATAATATGTCATATCAAATCTATCATTAATAGTACGTTATCATTAGTATATTCTAAGCCTGGCAATATGCTAAAGTTGTCATTATTCTAACTTTGTCATCATCATAATATATTTTAAATATGTCATTAATAGTATATTCAAAAATCGTAATTATTAGTTATCTTATCATTAACAGCATATTCTAAACTTTATTATTGGTATATTCCAAATTTGCCATTATTAGTACACATTAAATCTATCGTTAAAAGTACCTTCTGATCTTGTTTTATCATTCAAACTTGGCATTATTAGTATGTTCTAAACTTATCATTAGTAAAAATTAAAGTAATTAATAGTACCTTTTAAACTTGTCATTAACAGTACCCTTTCAATAGTATAGTATAGTAAATAGCATCTTCTAAACCTGTCATTATTAGAATGTTCTAAAATTGTCATTATAAGTACACATCAAACTTTTTAAACTTTTCATTATTAGTACACATTAAAGATATCATTGATAGTACTATCTTAACTTCAGTATATTCTAAACATGTATATTCTAAAAATGTCTTCATTGGTTATCATCATTAGTACTTGTCATTAATACTTCATATTAAATTTATCATTAATAGGACGTTCTAAACTTATCTTTATAAAGTCATTAATAGTACCTTCAAAATTTATCATTAACAGTACCCTTTAAATTTTTAATTATTATTATATCTTAAGCTCGTCATTATTAGTAGTATCTTCTAAACTTGTCATTATCGGAATATTCTAAACTTTTCATTATTAGTACCCATCAAAGATAGCATTAATAGTGCCTTTTAAACTTGTCATCATTAGAATGTTCTATACCTTTCATTATTAGTACACATTAAAGTTATCATTAATTGTACTTTCCAAATTTCTCATTATACGTATATTCTAAACATGTCTACATTGGAATATTCTAAACTTGTCATTATTAGTATGTTCTAAACTTGTCATTAATAGTTTATATTAAATATATCTAAACTTGGCAATATTAGTATATGTTAAAGTTGTCATTATTATTTTAGTTTTAACTAGTATATTCTAAAGATATCGTTATTAGTATATTAACTCGTCATTATTAGTGAACTTATCATTAATAGTATCTTCTAATCTTTTTATTATTACTATATTCCAAGTTTGACATTATTAGTTCACATTAAATCTATCATTAATAGTACCTACTAATCCTAATTTTATTAGTATTTTCTAAACATGGCATTATTAGTGTGTTCTAAACTTATTTTAATGAAAATTAAAGTCCCTCTACACTAATCAATACCTTTTAACTTTTAATTATTAGTATATTCTAAACTTGTCAAAATTATTACACATTAAAGTTATCATTATCGTTAAAGATTTGTCACTACTAAAATATATTCTAAATTTGTTTTTATAATTACACATTAAAGTTATCATTACCAGTTCCTTTTCAACCTATTGTTATAAGTATATTCTATATATGTCATTATTAGTACACAATAAAGATTCTAATTGTATTTTCACACTTCATTAATAGTATATTCTAAAATTCTCATTATTAGTACACATTAATGTTATCTTTAAAAATACCTTGTAATCTTGTTTTAATTTTCATATTCTAAACTTGTCAGTATTAGTATATTCTAATTTTCATTATCACTACTTATAGTACCTTCTGACTTTTCTGTTTGTATATTATAAACTTGTCATTATTAGTTCATAATAACGTTATTGATACCTTCTAAACTTATTATTATTAGTATATTCTAAATTCATAATTAGTACATATTATAGTTAACAATTATAGTAACATCTCAACTTGTTATTATTGGTATATTCTAAACTTAACAGTACCTTCTAAACTTATTATTACGTGCCATTAATAGTATACATTTAAGATATCATTTAATAGGATCTTTTAAACATGTCGATATTAGTTTCTTCTAAACTATTGATGTTTTCTTATTCTTAACTTTTTATAATTTGTATATTATAAACTTTTCAGTATAGTACACTCTAAAGTTATCATTAAACTTGTCATAGCTAGTATATTCTAAACTCGTCATTATTATAAAATTTTCATTTATAGTATATTCTAAACATATCATAATTGGCACACATTAAAGTTACCGGCCTTTATTTGTGTATCCTAAACTTAGTATTAGTATACTCTAAATATGTCATTATTAGTTCACTTTAAAGTTACTATTAATAGTACCTTTAACCTGTCATTACTAGTACACATTAAAGTTATCGTTAAAAGTACATTCTAAAATTGTCATTATTAGCTTATTCTAAACTTATTGGTATATTCTAAACTTTTCATTTTCAGAACACATTAAAGTTATCGTTAAAAGTACATTCTAAAATTGTCATTATTAGCTTATTCTAAACTTATTGGTATATTCTAAACTTTTCATTTTCAGAACACATTAAAGTTATTAATAATAGCCTATACATTTGTATTTGCATTTGTATTTGTTTTGTATATATATATATATATATATATATATATATATATATATATATATATATATATATATATTGTAGTTTTTGTATTTGTTTGTATATATTAGTATAACATTAACGTTATCATTGATAATATTTTCCAAACTTTTCATTATTAGTGCATTCTAAACTTGTCAATGATAGTACCTTCTAAATTTCTCATTATTACTATATTCTAAACTTGTCACTATTAGTACACATTAAAGATCTCAATAGTACCTTCTAAACTTATCATTACCATATTCTAAACTTTTTATTATTAGTACACATTAAATTCATTAGAGTGCATTCTAAACTTGTCTTTACAAACTTGCTCATTATTAGTACAAATTAAAGTTGTTTTAAACAGTGCTCTAAACTTGTAATTATAGGTATATTCTAATATTTCCATTATTAGTACACATACCTTCTAAACTTCTGATTATTAGTGCACATTAAAGTTATTATTAATAATACCTTCCAAACTTGTCAAAGTTAAATGCATTAATAATATCTTTAAAACTAGTCATTATTAGTATATTACAAACTTGCCATTATTAGTATCTTTTATTTTTTTCATTATTTGTACAGATTAAAGTCATTGTTGATATGTTCTAGTCTTTCCATTATTATTACACATAAAAGTTATCATTAACTGTGCCTTGCATTATAAGTATATTGAAGCTATTATTAATAATACCTTCTAAACTTGTACATGTTATTCAAGTTTCATTAAAAGTACATTCTAAACGTGTCATTACTAGTATTTTGTAAACTTTTCACTATTAGTACTCATATAAGTTATATTAGTACACATTCAAGATTTTACATATAGTACATGTTAAACACTATACGTTTTTTGTAAATTTCCCATTTTGTTATAAATTAATTTTTCATTAACATGTAAACTTGTCATATTCTAAACTTTTCATGATCATTTCACATAAATTTATCTCTAATAGTGCTTTCCAAAATTGTCATTATTAGTATATTCTAAACTTCACATTAATAGTATATACTAAACTTACCACTATCAGTAGACATTAAAGTTATCCTTAATAGTACCTTCTAAACTTGGCATTATTAGTATATTCTAAGCCTGTCTTTATTAGTACATGTTGACGTTATTAATTATAGTACCTTCTAAACTTACTCTTATTAGTAAATAGTACTTTGTTTATATTGGTACACATTAAAGTTATCATTAATAGTACCTTCTAAAAGTTGTCACTAAGGTACCTTCTGAACTTATCTTTTCTTATATATTACAATGGGTATTCTAAACTTGTCATTATTACCACATTAGCATATATCAAATCTAACCGTAATATTACAAAATTATAATTACTAGCATATTCTAAATTTGTCATTATTTGTGCACATTAAAGTTATCATACAATAGTGCCTTCTAAAATGGTCATTATTAGTATATTCTAAACACGTTAAAATTATCATTAATAATACCTTCTAAACTTGTCATAATTAGAATATTACTAGTAATGACATGTTTAGAAAGTTACATTAAGCATAACGTTAATGTGTAGTAATAATGACACGTTTAGAATATACTATTAATGCAAGGTTTAGAAAATACTAACAATAGCATAGTAGAAGTTGCTATTAATGATAACTATGATACGTACTAATAATTAGTTTTGAATATACTAACAATAACATATTTAGAAGACACTACTAATGATAACTTTAATATGTACTAATATTCAAAAGTTAAGAATATACTAAATATGACAAGATTAGAATAATGATAAACTCGGAATATATTATTATTACCAAGTTAAGAATATACTAATAATGATAAGGATACAAGGTCCTAGTAATGATAACTTTAATGTATACTAATAAAATTAAAATACTGAAGAAGATATGTTCAGTATTTACTAGAACATAAAACTGACAAGCTTTAATGGGTAATAATAATGTCAAGTGACAAGTGACAATATTGACAAGATAACTTTAATGTGTAGAAATAGTGACAATTGTGGATCATACTAATAACGATAAGTTTAGAAGGTTCTATTAATGATAACTTTATTTTGTACTAATAATGACAAGTTTAGCATATAAGTTTACAAAGTTTAATGATAAGACAAGTTTAAGGTGTATCAATAATCACAAGTTTAGAATATAATAATGATGATTTTAGAATATACTAATGATGATAATTTTAGAATATACTAATAATAATAAGTTTAGAATATACTAATAATGACAAAATTATAATGACAACTGCACTCTTGATTATAACTTTAATGTGTACACAGGTTTACAATATTTTAATAATGACATGCATGGAAGGTAATGTTAATGTTAATGTGTAGTAATAATGACACGTTTCATATATATTAACAACGTAAGGTGTAAGGTTTAGAAAATACGTAAGGTTTAGAAAATACCTGACATTATAAGCATGTTCTAAATTTGTCATTATTAGTATATTCTACACTTTGTCATTATTAGTACAAATTAAAGCTTGTCAATATTTGCATGTTCTAAACCCTCATTATTAAGTCATCATTAACAATACTTTCTAATGTTGTCATTGTTCGAAACATATCAGTATTAATATATACTAAACATATCTTCTTAGGTATTCCAAACTTTTCATTATTAGTACACATTAGAGTTATCATTATTAAGAACTTTTACACATATCATTATTAGTATATTCTAAACTTGGCAATACTAGTATATTCCAAAGTTTATCATTATTCCAAAATTGTCATTATTGGTGTATTCTAGACTTGTGATACCATTAGTAGTTTCTTCTAAACATGATATTGTTAGGCTATTCAAAACTAATCATTATTAGTATCATTAATAGCAACTTCTGATTTTGCTATTACCTGAATTTTCTAAACTTTGCATTATTAATATTATTCAAACGTGTCATTATTACTACACATTAACGTTACCATTAACGTTGTCATTATTACAAAATTGTAAACTTCTGGTTATTGGTACATAGTAAAGTTATCATTAACAAAGCCTTTAAACTTTTTAATATTAGTATTTTTCATACATTAATTATTAGAAGACATTAAAGTTTTCATTTATAGTACATTCTAAATTTGTCATTAGTACGTTCTGGTCATTATTAGTACAAATTAAAGTTATCATATATATTGCCTTCTTAAGTTGTCATTATTAGTAAGTTCTAAACTTAATCAATATCTTCGAAACTTGTATTTATTAATACACATTAAAGTTATCATTAATAGTACCTTGTAAACTTATATTCTAAACTTGTCATTATTAGTACAAAATAAAGTTATCATTACTAGAACCTTCTAAAGTTATCATTGTTAGTATATTCCACACTTGTCAATCTTAGTAGATTCTAAACTTTTAATTGTATATACATTCTAAACCTGTGGTTATTAGTACATTTCTTCTATACATCTCGTTATCAGTATATTCTTATTTTGTCATTATTAGGACGCCTTAAAGTTATAGCTAATAGCACCTTCTTGATTTGTTATTGTTGGTATATTATAAACTTTTCATTATTAGTGCACATTAAACTTATGAATCATAACACCTTCCAAACTTGTCAGTATTAGTGTATTCTAAAATTTTCTTTATTTTCATATTATAAACTTGTCGTTATTGATACATATTAAAACTATTAGTAGTAGTATCTCCTAAACTTGTATTATTAGTACACGTTAACAGTACCTTCTAAACATCATTATTAGTATATTCTAAACTTGTCATTATTAGTACATATTAACGTTATTATCAATATTACCTTCTTAACTTGACATCATTAGTATGTTATAAACTTGCCATATTAGTACACATTAAATTAATCATTAATAGTATATTCTAAAGCTGTCATTATCAGTATATTCTAAACTTGTCATTATTAGTACACATTAAAGTTATTATTAGAAATACCTTCTAAACTTTTCATTATTAGTACATGTTAAAACTATTAGGACTTCGTATACTTATCATTATTAGTATATTCTAAACTTGGCAAAACTAATATTTGTATATTCTAAAGTATTGGTGTATTCTGAACGTGACATTTTTACTTTATTCAAAACAAATCATTGATAGTATTAGTATAATCATTAATATAATTCAAACGTGTCATTATACATTAACGTTATCATTAATATAACCTTCTAAACATGTCATTATAGCTGTTTTTTTTTCTTTTATTTATTAGTATTTTATAAACTTGTCATTATCCATACATATTAAAGCTATTAGTAGTAGTATCTTATAAACTTGTCATTATTTGTATATTCTAGTATTATTAGTACACGTTAAAAGTACCTTCTACCTTAACAGTAATTTGACATCATTAGTATTAGTATAACTTGCCTTATTAGTACACATTTAAGTAATCATTAATAGTATTTTCTAAATTTGTCATTATTACTATATTCTAAACTTGTCATTATTAGTAGACATTAAAGTTATCATTAAAAATACCTTCCTAATTTTTCGTTATTTTATAGTTCTTAAAATATTCTAACCTTGTCATCAATAGTACATTTTAAATTTGTGATTATTAGTACAAATTAAATATATCATTAGTAGATCCGTCTAAGCCTGTCATTTAGTATATTATAAACTTCTCCTTATTAGTACATTAAAGTTATAATTGATCGTACCTTCTAAACTTCTCATTATTAGTATATTCCAAACATGTTATTAGTGCACATTAAAGTCATCATTAATAGTAACTTCTAAACATGACATTATTTATTCATAGAACGATATAAATTTGTATGTACTAAACTTGTTCAAATCAAAGTTATATCTGATAGCACCTTCTAAACTTATAATCGTGATTATATTCTAAATTGTTAATACACATTAAAGTTACTATTAGTAGTACCTTCTAAATTTGTCATTATTAGGACACATTAAAATTTTCGTTAATGGTACATTGTAAGCTTGTCATTATTAGTATATTCTAAACACTAAAGTTATCATCAATACTGTATTCTAAACTTCTTATTTTTAATATTAGTATTACTTGCCATTGTTAGTATATTCTAAACTTTTCATTATTATTACACATTAAAGTTTTCATTAATAGTACCTTCTAAACTTCTCAATGTTAGTATATTCTAAACATGCCATTATTAGAATATTATAACTTTTTAGAATACCTTATAGCTATCAGCAATAGTTCCTTCTAAACCTGTTACTATTTGTATATTCTAAACTTATCATAATTAGTAGACAGGAAACTTTCATATTTTTAAAGTTGCTATTATCATATGATAAACTTTTCATTAATAGTACAAATTATTTTTTTAATTAGTACCTTCTAAACTTATCACTATTGGTATATTCTAAAATTCTCATTATTAGCACTCATTAACAGTGCCTTCATAACCTATATATTAGTATATTCTAAGCTTGTCATTTTTAGAACACATTAGATTTATCATTAATAGTTATTATTGTATTGTAAACTTTCATTATTAGTACACATGAAAGTTTTCATTAACAGTACCTTCTAAACTTCTCATTATTACGTGTCAATATTTGTACATATTTAAGTTATCATTAATAGGATATTTTAAACTTATCATTATTGCTATGTTTTAAACATGTGAGTATTAGATTTTTCTAAACTTGTCATTATCTTTTATTCTAAACGTTTGATTACTTGTATTTCATTAAAAGTACCTTCTAAACTTCTCATTATTACGTGCCGTTATTAGTTCATATTTAAGTTATCATTAATAGGATCTTTTCAATTTATGATTATTGCTATATAAGATTCTTCTAAACTTGTCATTATCTTTTATTCTAAACTTTTTATTACTTGTGTTCCTTTCAGTATTAGTACATTCTAAATTAATAGTATTTTCTAAACTTGTCATTTTTAGTATATTGAAAAGTTATCATTGATAGTGTTTTCTAAACTTGACATTATTAGTATATTCAAAACATGTTATTATCGGCTGAGAAGAAACCTGCACAGCGAAGCTATAGCGGTAATCCCCTACCACACTCCTGGCCAAATGGCCACTTCCGGAAGGGAGTGTGTGGTTGGACATTCCGCATAAATCATCGGAAATTTAAAATTCCCGGCTCTGTGCAGGTGGCGCAAGCGTCTACAACCCCACCTCCCCCTCCCTATCCCCTCCCTTCTTACTCGGCTGCACGGATTGAGCCGTCACTTAGCATCGCGGAACCAGACGAGTCGGTCACTCCACATCCCACCTTCTTTTCATGCCGGTAAGTCTGGTTCCTGCTCGTGCTTTTGTGTTCTCGTAGGGAGCCCTACCTGTTCTCCTGCAGTTTTTCCCCATCGGTGTTGTGTCCAGACACCTTTGGGACACCCCTTCTATGATTATCATTATTCTATTTTCAGACCAAACGCTTGTGTGTGGAATCCGGCTGCACAGCCAGGATCTCGTCAGACGGCCACCACGACCTCTGCTCCCGCCATGCCCCTTGTTTCTCACAAGCTGGCTTTAACCCCCTAGCCTGCGTTGTGTGCAAAGCGCGGGTTGAGGAGATTCGTGCTGCTCCTCCCAAAACCCGTTCCAAGCTAGCCGCCCTCGAACTCCTTCGGGAGGCATGGCGCAGAGCTCGGAAATTGAAATCCGCTGACGACCCCCCCCCTGGTGTGGGCGGATCCGGCGTTAGGCGTGGAATTGGGCCTCGTTCGCCCTCGCCATCCGTCTCGCTATGTCTCCGAGACTTCCGTTGGTGGACAACCTGGGCCTCTCGGAGTACAAGGGGACGAGTCTGATGTTGCGGAGTATGGTGTCCCCGAGCGTCCTCAGGCCTCTCGGCAGCCCCATACATCCGACCATCAAGGGTCCTTAAAACCCTTACGGCTTGCTTTGTCAAGCACCCCCACGAACTCGTCTTCCTCCCTAGTTCACTCACGTGAACCCGGCAGGAAATCTCGCTCGAAAAAGAGGTCTGCCTCACCGAGGTCCAGGACGCTCAGCTTGTCCCCACCCTCCACAGCCTCTCCCCCCAACTCACCCTCCCTTCCTCGCTCTCCTTTTCCTCGCCGTAAATCCCACAAGGGCAGGGAGCCGGGGGACGAAACGAGGGGAGAGGGAACTCTGGCTGCCCAAGTGGCTGCCCTCCTTCCGTCCCTGATAGGCCCCGTCCTTGAATCGGCCCTATCACATTATCCGGCCTGTCAGGCCGCGCAAATCATAACGCACCCCTCTCCAGAGCAACCTCCTATTGAACCTACGGCTCTAGCCCCCCCTCCCACTCTCCCTCCTGGTCCTTCCCTCCGCCCCTCCGTGCCGGCGACAGGTATAGGACTAGAAGGCCCCTCTCAGGAGGAACCCCCCAATCAGACGTCCGTCGGGTTGGACGGGGTGGAGGACCACTACAGTTCTTCTTTACCTTATCCTCCTACCATGACGGACTCTTTTGAGTTCCGCCCCTTCTCATGGTGTGACCTTCCCCGGTCCTGGGAGTACTCGTTTGGAGAAGATCACAAGCTAGTGGCCTGGTCTCCCGACTACTCGCTACCGGAGGGCTGGAGGAGGAGAGATGACGTTATCCTAAAGTGGGCCAACGACGCGGAGGGGGCTAAGGTTCTATATAAGATTCGACCCCTCTCCGCCCCGGCCTCCACGCCCTCCAGGATTTCCACCTCTAACACTCTGGACGCATTAGGTGCTCTCCTGGAGAACCCTCGTTTAAACCCTGATGGGCATATGTTTGTCGACAGGTCGGGGGACTCACCGGCGGTAGCACTCTCCCCAAACGCCTGGTTCCCGCAGGAGAAAGGGGAGAAGGCCTTAGACATCCCTGCTCTCTTCGAGCGGGCCCAAGACCAACCCAAGACGGTTCCTCCTCGACGGCATATCCCTTCATCATTCCCCGTCGTCCTGCCACCACCCTTCGCGCCGGAGGGCCTGCGCGATTGCGTATGGCACTCGGGCAGGGACCCCGCCCTCCCCCATCAACTTAGTGAACCGGAGGCTAAGTTGCTGACGACGGAGGCCTCGACCAGACAAGACCTTGCCTCTACCATCTCGACCGTCACGGCAATGGCGATGATGAGGAACTGGCTGACGACGCTCGCCACGAGCTTTGAGGACTTCCCGCGGGAAGAATTGAGGTGAGTGGGATATTTCAATCTATACAGATGGTCCAGACCTGTCCTGGCGAGAGACGCTCAGGTAGCGTCTTCACCCAGGACGGAGCCTCTTGACTAGCGCCCGAGGACGAGGTCGTTCGGAAACGACCTCGGCTTCGCATATGTTATACGTTCTACAATTGAGCGATGTGACTTTATTACACCCTCCGGGGATCGGGATCCTTCTCGCCCTACTAATTTGATTCGCGTGTTTTCTGTATGCAGAGACACCCTGGCGGCACTCTCTACCGTGGCAGAGGGTACAGCCAACATGGCGTCATCAGCCCTACCCCCAGCAGCGAGGGCCTTCACCGCGGCTCGTCTGGCAGCTCGTCAGTCTGCAGCGCGGTCGGCCCCGGAGATGGCTCGCCGGGGCGTGGTGAGAGCAGCTCCCCTTTCCCGTGGTCTGTTCGACCAGGAAGCGACAGACCGCGTCTTCGCTACGGTCCCGACCGTCATCCAGATCCAACAACCCTCCCAACCGGAGATTCCAGGACTTCCTTCGGAGACACGCGATAGTGACCATCTCCGCTAGCACAGTTCTGGACTTCCTGTCTTGGCTAGCTGACACCACCAACAGGGCACCGGAAGGCCGACCCGGGCCATGCCCCCCACGCCCACAACATCAGAGGCCTCGCGGCATCGCTGGCGTTTCTCCGCACCCACTCTGTGGAACGGGTGCAGGACCTCGGGGGCTGGGCATCAGCAACTTCCTTCAGGACACGGTATCTCTACCACTCGATCACCCCTGTCCCATGTGTCGCCATGGGAACGGCTCCACCCCTCTCTTCGCAAAAGGGGGGGGGGGGGCAAAGGGCGACCGAGGGGTAGGGGAAGGCCCAGGAACCGCTGAGCAAGATACAATATTCTACATAGAATTTATGCACTATGTGAATTGTACAATATTATTTTTATAAAAAATAAATAAATAAATGAATATATATATATATATATATATATATATATATATATATATATATATATATATTGATATTGATATCGATATAAGTACTTGATGCTTTTTGTCTCCCCTCTACTGAATAAGATGATTAGTCTCCCATACGAGACACACGTAATAACGGCTTGAGCCCTGTCCTCGACTACAATTTGGGCTTCACCTTCTCCTCCCACCTATCCTCGTCTCATGCATAGCTTCGCTGTGCAGGTTTCTTCTCAGCCGATAATACTTCTTTGTCGCGGCTAGTGCCGCTTAAATTGTTTTTATCGGCTTAAGAAACCTGCACAGATTTAGGGTCCCTCCCTCCTCCCACAGGCGAATCCTTCATTTCTCATTGAAGTGACGGCTCAATCCGTGCAGCCGAGTAAGAAGGGAGGGGATAGGGAGGGGGAGGTGGGGTTGTAGACGCTTGCGCCACCTGCACAGAGCCGGGAATTTTAAATTTCCGATGATTTATGCGGAATGTCCAACCACACACTCCCTTCCGGAAGTGGCCATTTGGCCAGGAGTGTGGTAGGGGATTACCGCTATAGCTTCGCTGTGCAGGTTTCTTAAGCCGATAAAAACAATTTAAGCGGCACTAGCCGCGACAAAGAAGTATTATTACTAAACTTTAAGGTTATCATTAATAGTTCCTTCTAAAACTAATTTTTAGTATATTCTAAGCATCTCATTGTTGGTATATATTAAAGTTGCCATCAATATTACTTACCCTGTCTTTATTTGTATATTCTTTATTTGTATACTCTAAATATGTCATTATTAATTCACTTTAAGGTTACTATTACTAGTACACATTCAAGTTATCATTAAAAGTACATTCTAAAATTGTCATTATTAAATTATTCTAAACTTCTCATTATCAGTATATTCTAAACTTTTTATTTTTATAACACATTAAAATTATTATTATTATTAGATTAATAATATCTTCCAAACTTTTCATTATTAGTGCATTATGAAATTGTCAATAATACTACCTTCTAAACTTCTCATTATTACTATATTCTAAACTTGTCACACATTAATAGTACCTTCTATACTTGTTGCTATTACCATATTCTAAACGGTTTATTATTAGTAATTTACTATTAGTATATACTGAATTTATCATTTATCTTCTAAACTTGTCTTTATTAGTATATTGTATACTTGCTTATTAATTATTAGTATAAATTAAAGTTATCTTGAACAGTACCTTTTAACCTTAAAATTATTGGTATATTCTAATTTTTTCATTATTAGTACACATACCTGTACATAACACATAACATAACATAACACATAACCTCTGGTTATTAGTATATTGTAAACTTCTGATTATTAGTACACATAAAAGTTACTATTAACAATACCTTCTAGACTTGTCAAAGTTTAAGTTAATACTAGTAGAACCTGCTAAACTTATCGTTATTAGTATATTCCACATGAACGTTATTAGTATATTCTAAACATTAAAGTTACCTTTAACAGTATCTTCTGAACTTGTCAATCTTAGCATATTCTAAATATCATTGTAAATATATTCTAAACCAGTGATTATTAGTATATATTAAATCTATAGTTAATAGCACCTTCTTAACTTGTCATTGTTAGTACATTATAAACTTGTCATTATTAGCACACATTAAACTTATTCAAATTTGTTAGTATTAGTGTATTCTAATCTTTTCTTTATCAGTATATTATAAACCTGTTATCATTGCTACATATTAAATCTATTATTAGTAGTATCTTCTAAACTTCTCATTACTTGTATATTAAGAGTTTTTTCTAAACATTAGTATATTCTAAAATTTTCATTATTAGTACTCAATATTAACTTCTTAACTTAACATCATTAGTATATTGTAAACTTGTCTTATCAAAAATACCTTTTAAACTTTTATTTATTAGTACATTAAAGGAATTTTACATTTTTTTTTATTTGAACAAATAACAAATTAAAATTACCTTTCTAAACTTGTCATTAATAGTACACATTAAAGTTATCATTAATAGTATCTTTAATCTGATCATTATTAGTATATTCTATAATTATCCTTATTAGTACACATATAAGTTATTAATATCACTTTCTAACCATTAGAATATTCTAAACACATCTTAATTGGCATGTTCTAAACTTTTTATTTACAGTGTTTGTTAAATATATTCTAAACATGGCAATATTAGTGTATTCTAAAGTTGCCATTATTCTAAACTTGTCATTATCATATTCTAAACTTGTTACACAAGATTGGTACCACCTTCCAAATTTGTCATTATTCGTATATTCTAACTTTGTCATTATTAGTACACATTACAGTTATCACTGATATTACCTTCTAATATTTGTGATTAGAAGATACTATTAATGATAAGTTCACTAATAATGACGAGTTAATATACTAATAACGATATCTTTAGAATATACTAGTTTAAACTATAATAATAATGACAGCTTTAACATATACTAATATTGCCAAGTTTAGATATATTTAATATTAACTATTAATGGCAAGTTTAGAACATACTAATAATGACAAGTTTAGAATATTCCAATGTAGACATGTTTAGAATATACGTATAATGAGAAATTTGGAAAGTACTATTAAAGATAATGAATAGTATAAAACATTTTAATGATGACAGGTTTTATTAATGACAAGGGTAGAATATTCCGATAATGATGATATTGATGATAACTAATAATGACGAGTTTAGAATATACTAAAAATTACTTTAATTTTTACTAATGATAAGTTTAGAACATACTAATAATGTCAAATTTAGAATGTTTACAATATACTAAATTAAATGATAATAATAATGACAAGTTTTAATGACAACTTTGACATATACTAATATTACCAAGTTTAGAATATACTAATAATGATAACTTTAGAACGTCCTATTAATGATAAAATTGC
>NC_134786.1:27910655-27970655 GCF_046742065.1 Oratosquilla oratoria | reverse complement strand
CACACACACTCACTCACACACACACACACACACACACACACACACACACACACACACACATACACACACACACACACACACACACACACACACACACACACACACACACACACACACACACAAACACACACAGACACACACACACAAACACAAACACCTTAAAACGAACAAACCAAAGACAGAAAAAATGGAGAAAGAAGAAAATTAAAAGTGGCCTATACTAACATTGATGGATTAATTTCAGGTCTGAACGAACTCAATGATTACCTGCTAGAAGAAAAACCAGCCATAATGGGAATTGTAGAGACTAATCTAAGAGGTGAAATACCATCCGTCGATAAAAAATAGGGACAAGAAACAGGGAGGAGGAATCATGTTCTTGTTACATTATTAGTACACATGAAAGTTTTCATTAACAGTACTTTCTAAACTTCTCATTATTACGTGTCATTATTTGTACATAAGTTATCATTAATAGGATCTTTTAAACTTATCATTATTGCTATATTTTAACCATGTGAGTATTAGATTCATTATCTTTTATTCTAAACGTTTTATTACTTGTATTTCATTAACAGTACCTTCTAAACTTCTCATTATTACGTGCCATTATTAGTTATCATTAATAGGATCTTTTCAATTTATGATTATTGCTATATCTTAAACATATAAATATTAGATTCTTCTAAATTAATAGTATTTTCTAAACTTGTCATTAGTAGTATATTGAAAATTTATCGTTGATAGTATTTTCTAAACTTGTCATTATTAGTATATTCAAAACTTGTTATTACTACTAAACTTTAAGGTTGTCATTAAGAGTTCCTTCTAAAACTGACATTTTTAGTATTTACCAATAATGATAAGTTTAGAAGGTACTAATAACAAAAAAATTAATTTGTATTATTAATGAAATGTTTATGATATAATAATAATGTCAACTTTTAATAATGAAAGTTTCTTGTCTACCAATTATGATAAGTTTAGAATATGCAAATAGTAACAGGTTTAGAAGGAACTATTACTCATAGCCATAAGGTATTCTAAAATGACAAATTTATAATATACTAATAATGACATTGAGAAGTTTAGAAGGTACTATTAATGAAAACTTTAATGTGTAATAATAATGAAAAGTTTAGAATATACTAACAATGGCAAGTACTGATTATATTAATAATGAGAAGTTTAGAATACAGTATTGATTATAACTTTAGTGTCTACATGTTTAGAATATACTGATAATGACAAGCTTACACTAATTAAGACAAGTTTAGAATATACTAATGATAACAAGTTGAGAAGTTACTATAACTGTTAACTATAATATAATAATAATGACAAGTTTAGAAGGTACTATTAATGATAAATCTAATGTGTTCTAAAAATGACAAGCTTAGAATATACTAATATATAGGTTCTGAAGGCACTGTTAATGAGTGCTAATAATGAGAATTTTAGAATATACCAATAGTGATAAGTTTAGAAGGTACTAATAACAAAAACTTTAATTTGTATTATTAATGAAAAGTTTATCATATAATGATAATAGCAACTTTCTAATAATGAAAGTTTCCTGTCTACTAATTATGATAAGTTTAGAATTTACAAATAGTAACAGATTTAGAAGGAACTATTTCTGATAGCTATCAGGTTTTCTAAAAATGACAAGTTATACTAATAATATACTAATAATGGTATATTTAGAATATACTAACATTGAGAAGTTAAGAAGGTACTATTAATGAAAACTTTAATGTGTAATAATAATGAAAAGTTTAGAATATACTAACAATGGCAAGTACTGCTAATATTAACAATGAGAAGTTTAGAATACAGTATTGATGATAACGTCAGTGTCTTCATGTTTAGAATATACTAATAATGACAAGCTTACAATGTACCATTAACGAAAATTTTAATGTGTCCTAATAATGACAAATTCAGAAGGTACTACTAATAGTAACTTTAATGCGTATTAATAATTTAGAATATACTCACAATTAGGTGCTATCAGATATAACTTTAATTTAAACAAAGAAGGACAAGTTTAGAACATACTAATAATGACAAATTTAGACCGTCCTATGAATAAATAATGTCATGTTTAGAAGTTACTATTAATGATGACTTTAATGTGCACTAATAACATGTTTAGAATATACTAATAATGAGAAGTTTAGAAGGTACGATCAATTATAACTTTAATGTACTAATAAGGAGAAGTTTAGAATATACTAAATGACAGGCTTAGACGGATCTACTAATGATATATTTAATTTGTACTAATAACTTTAATGTCTACTAATACTGACAAGTTTAGAATATAGTAATAATGACAAATTTAGAATATACTATTAATGATTACTAATGATGTCAAGTTACTGTTAAGGTAGAAGGTACTGTTAACGTGTACTAATGATACTAAAATATACAAATAATGACAAGTTTATAAAATACTAATAAAGAAAAGTTAAAAAACAGCAATAATGACATGTTTAGAAGGTTATATTAATGATAACGTTAATGTGTAATGACACGTTTGAATTATATTAATAAGGCAAAGTTTAGAAAATACTAATACTATCAATGATTTGTTTTGAATAAACTAACAATGTCATGTTTAGAAGACACTACTAATTTAACATGTACTAATACTCACAAGTTTAGGACATACCAATAATGACAAGTTTAGAAAAATGATCAACTTTGGAATATATTAGTTTTGCCAAGTTTAGCATATACTAATAATGGTAAGTATACGAGGTCCTAATAGTTTTAACATGTACTTAATAATGAAAAGTTTAAAAGGTATTTCTAATGATAACTTTAATGTGTACTAATAAAGACAAGTTAAGAATATACTGATAATGACAACTTTAGAATATACTATTAATGATTAATTTAATGTGTACTAATATGGCAAGTTTATTATATACTAATGATGTCAAGTTAAGAAGGTAATATTGATAATAACGTTAATGTGTACTAATAATGGTAAGTTTAGAATATACTAATAATTATGTTTAGTAGGTACTGTTAACGTGTGCTAATAATCCAAGTTTAGGAGATACTACCTACTAATAGTTTTAATATGTATCAATAACGACAAGTTTATAATATGAAAATAAAGAAAAGTTTAGAATGCACTAATACTGACAAGTTTGGAAGGTAATGTGTACTAATAATGAAAAGTTTATAATATACCAACAATAATAAATAAAGGTGCTATTAGATATAACTTTAAGGTGTCCTAATAATGACAAAATTAGAATATACTGATAACGACATGTATAGAAGAAATGTACCAAGAACCACAGGTTTAGAATGTATATCCGATTAAAAGTTTAGAATCTACTAAGATTGACAAGTTTAGAAGATACTCTTCAAGATAACTTTACTGTGTAGAAATAATGACAAGTGTGGAATATACTAATAATGATAACTTTAGAAGGTTCTAGTAATGATAATGACAAGTTTAGAATATAAGTTTACAAGGTACTATTAATGATAACTTTAATGTATATTAATAAATACAAGTTTCGAACATATTGATTAAGTTTAGAAATGACTAATAATAAAAACTTTAGAAGGTAATATATGTGATAATTAGGATATACTAAGAATAACATATTCAGTCGGAACTATTGGTGATAACTTTAATATCAAAAGTTTAGAATATATTAATAATGAATATTGTCGATAGTACTATTAATGATATATACAACAATAATCAATACTCAAATTTTATATAATGATATTTATAATAACTTTAATATGTTAGAATAATGACAATTTTAGAATGTTCTATTAAATATATTTGATATGTACTAATATTGAATAATTTGATCTGTATTAATGATGAAAAGTTTAGAATATACTAACATAGACAACCATAGAATATCAGCATAATGTATATTAATAGGGACAAATTTATGATATTCTAATTATGACAAGTTTAGAAGGTATTATTAATTATAGATTTAATGTGTACTAGTAATAACAATTTTAGAGTATAATAATGACAAGTTTAGAAGGTACTATTGCATGATAACTTTAATGTGCACTAATAATGACAAATTTAGAAATAGCATTTTTGTAGTATACAAATAATGTCAAGTTTAGAAGGTATAGCTTTAATGTGACAAGTTTACAATATACTTATAATGCACGGCACAGTTAATGATACTTTTATGAGTACTAATAATGGAAAGACTAGAATATACCAATGTGTACTAATAATGAAAATTTAAAATATACTAATAATGGCAAGTTTATAATATACTAATAATGACTAGTTTAAAAGATATGCTAATAATGATTAGTTTAAAAGATATACTAATAATGCATTTAACTCTGACAAGTTTAGAAGGTATTATTAATAATAACTTTAATGTGTACTAATAATCAGAAGTTTACAATATACTAATAAAAAGTGGTTTAGAAGGAACAGGTATGAGTACTAATAATGAAAAGATATACCAATAATTACAAGTTACTATAATTATTAACTATATGTAATAATAATGACAAGTTTAGAAGGTACTAATAATGATAACGTTAATATGAACTAATAATGACAAGTTTAGAATATATAAAGAAAATCTAGGAGTAATAATGAAAAAAATTAGAATATTCTAATTTAGAATATAACAATAAAAACGAGATTAGAAGGTATTTTTTAAAGATAACATTAATGTGTAGCAATCATGAGAATTTTAAAATACACTAATAATGTACTGTGAAAATACAATTAATATATTTACTGTGTACTAATAATGACAAATATAGAATATACCTATAACGACAGGTTGAAAAGGAACTATTAATGATGACTTTAATGTGTACTAATAAAAACAAGTTTAGAATATATGTTCTAAACTTGTTTTTATTAGTACACATTAAAGTTTAGTGGTCATAAGTTTTTAACGATAATGATAACTTTAATGTGTAATAATATTGATAAGTTTAGACTACTAATAATAACATGTTAAAGATACTGATAATGATTAGTTTATAAGGTACTATTGATAACTTTAATTTTCACTAATAATAAGTTTAGAACACACTAATAATGCCAGGTTTAGAAAATACTAATAAAAACAGGATTAGTAGGTACTATTAATAGTAGATTTAATGTGTACTAATAATGTCAAACTTGGAATATAGTAATAATGACAAGATTAGAAGATACTATTAGTGATAAGTTTACTGATAATGACGAGTTTTGAATATACTACTAATGACATCTTTAGAATATACTAGTTTAAACTATAATAATAATGACAAGATTTAACGACAACTTTAACATATACTAATATTGGCAAGTTTAGAATATACTAATAATGATAGATTATGATAGATGAGCTATTAATGACAAGTTTAGAACATACTAATAATGACAAGTTTAGAATATTCCAATGTAGACATGTTTAGAATATACGTATAATAAGAAATTTGGAAAATACAATTAATGATAACTTTAATGTGTACTAATAATGAAAGGTATAGAACATTCTAATGATGACAAGTTTAAAAGGCACTATTAATGCTATCTTTGATGGGTACTAATAATGAAAAGTTTAGAATATTCCGATAATGACAAGTTTAGAAGATACTACTAATAATGGCGAGCTTAAGATATAATAATAATTAAAAATTTAAAGGGTACTGTTAATGATAAATTTTGAAGGTACTATTAATGACTTTATTAGTATGTTCTAATGATGAAAGTTTAAAAAGTTTGATGTGTACTTATAATGACAAGTTTAGAACATTCTAATAATAACAGGTTTAGAAGATGCTATTTACTATACTATACTATTTAAAAGGTTAATGACAAATTTAGAAGGTACTATTAATTACTTTAATTTTTACTAATGATAAGTTTAGAACATACAAAGTTTGCCAAGTTTCAATGATAAAACAAGATCAGAAGTTACTTTTAATGATAGATTTAATGTGTACTAATAATGGCAAATTTGGAATATACCAATAATAAAGTTTAGAATATATGTTTTTAATGATAAGTTATCTAATAATTACGAGTTTTGAATATACTATTAATGACATATTTAAAATATACTAGTTTTAAATTATGATAATGACAAAGTTAGAATAATGACAACTTTAGCATATTGCCAGGCTTAGAATATACTAATGATAACGTACTATTAATAATAGATTTAATATGATATATTATGACAAGTTTAGAACATACTAATAATGACAAGTTTAGATATATCAATGAAGATATATTTAGAATATACCAATATTGACATGTTTAGAATATAAGTCTAGAAAGTACTAATAATGATAACTTTAATGTGTACTAATAAAGGAAAGTATTGAACACTCTAATGATGACAGGTTTAAAAGGTACTATTGATGATATATTTGATATGTACTAATAATGAAAAAATAGAATATTCTAGTAATGACAGGTTCAGAAGATACTACTAATGATAACTAATATTGACGAGTTTAGAATATACTAAGAATTATTAGAATATACTAATAATGGCATGTTTAGAATATACTAATGATTACAATAATAAGAAATTTAGAACATACTAATAATAATAAGTGTGCGATTAATGATAAATTTTATTTGCACAAATAATGAAAAATTTAGAACGTGGTTATAATCGGTACTTTTAATAACTTTATTGTGTTGTCAAGATTAGAATATGATAGTAATAATAATTCTAATGTATATTGATATTGACAAAACTAGACATTGTCTTAGCAATATCTTTAACATGTACGATTAAAGAAAGTTTAGAATAATGACATTATGACAAGTTTAATGTGTCATGATGTCATATTCAAAAGTTACAATTAATTGAAACTTTAATGTGTACTAATGATGAAAAGTTTAGATTTTTTGAATAGTGACTAACAATAACAGGTTTAGAATACACTAATAATAATTACTAATTAATGTTTGAATTATACTAATAATGACAAGTTGAAAAGGAATTATCAATGATAACTTTGATATGTTCTAGTAATGACAAGTTTTAGAATATACCATTAATGACACTTTATATGTACAACTAATAAAAACTTTAATGTGTACTAATAATGACAAGTTAAGATTATGGTATTAATGATAATTTTAACGAGTGCAAGTTTAGGATATACCATTAACGACAAAATCAGAAGATTCTTTTAATAATAACTTAAATATGTACAAAGAATGACAACTTTAGAATATACAAGGTTATACATGTTTGGAGGCTACTATTAATGACTAACTATAAAAGTTGAGAATATACTATTATGGGTAAGTTTATAACATACTAATAATGACAAGTTTAGAAAGTACTAACAATGGTAAGTTTAATGTATAGTGATTATGATACGTTAAGAATATACTTATAATGACAAGTATAGAAGATACTAATAATGACATACAAGATACATATTGAGAAAGTACTATTAATGATAACTCTAATATGTACTCATAATCACGTTCAGAATATACTAATAACGACAAGTTTAGAAGGTATTATTAATGATAACTTTAATATGCACTAATGATGGCAATTGTAGAGGATACTGATAATAACAAATATTAGAAAATATTATGAAAGTTGAAAAGATACTATTATGGGTAAGTTTATAATATACTAATAATGACAAGTTTAGAAAGTACTATTAATGGTAAGTTTAATGAATACTAATAATGATACATTAAGAATATACTTATAATAATAAGTTGAGAACATACTAATAATGACAAGTTTACAATACAAATAATGATCAGATTAAAGTTACTATTAATAACTTTAATATATACTAGTAATGACAATTTCAGAATATACTAATAATGAAATTTTAGGTCATTTTACTAATGATAACTTTGAAGTGTAGAATATGAAAGATAATTACATGTTTAGAAAGCACTATTAATGATAATTCTAATATGTACTCAAGTGTACTAATAATCACATAATTTGTACTAATAAGGGCAAGTTTAGAAGGTACTATTAATGATAACTTTAATATGCACTAACAGTAATTATTAGTACCTGCTAAACACTATACGCTTTCTTTCTGAATTTCCCATTTTATTATAAATTAAATTATACTTTGTCATATTCTAAACTTTTCATTATCATTTCGCATAGATTTTATCTTTAATAGTGCTTTCCAAACTTGTCATTTCTAAACTTCTCATTAATAGTATATACTAAACTTATCACTATTAATAGACATTAAAGTTATCCTTAATAGTACCTTCTAAACTTGGCATTATTAGTATATGCCAAGCTTATCTTTATTAGTACAAGTTAACGTTATCAATTATAGTACCTTCTAAACTTACCCTTATTAGTATATAGTGCTTTGTATATATTAGTACACATTAAAGTTATCATCACTAGTAATTTCTAAAAGTTGTCATTAAGGTACAGTCTGAACTTATCTTTACTTGTATATTACAAAAATGCCATTTTAATGTATTCTAAAGATGTCGTTATTACCACATATTAGCACCTTCTAAAATCGCCATTATTATTATATTAAACTTATCATTATCAGTATATTCTAAATTTATCTTCTAGAGTTTTCTTCTAAACATGCCATTTTTTATACATTTTTACTGTACATTTCATATTTGTGATTATTAGCAGTATTAGTATAATCTTGACAGTATTAGTACACATTAATAGTAGTTTCTTAACTTTTCATTAGCATATTCTAAACTTGTCGTCATTTGCCATTTGCCATATAAGTTATCATTTTTAGTATAATTTAAACTTCTCATTATTGGTCTTTTCTAAATTTGTCAATATTGGATTTTATTAAAGTTTACAGTAATAGAACTTTTTGAACTTGTCATTGTTACTGCATTTTAAACTTCTCATTATTAGTACACATTAAAGTTATTAATAGTACCTTTGTAACTACACATTAAAGTTATCATAAATATTATCTTCCTCAATTTGTCATTTTAGTACACATTCAATTTATTATCAATAGTACCCTCTACACTTGTCAATTTTTGTATATTATAAACTTGTTATCATTAAAACATATCTAAGTTATCAATAAAAGCTTCTCTTTATTAGTACAAGTTAAAGTTGTCATTAACAATACTTTCTAAAGTTGTCATTGTTCGTATATTCGAAAAATATCAGTATTAGTAAATACTAACTTATCTTCTTTATTATTCTAAACTTGTCATTATTAGTACACATTAAAGTTATCGTTATTAGGACCATTATTAGTATATTCTAAACTTGGCAATAATAATATATTTAAAACTTGTCATTATTAGTATATTCTAAAATTGTGAGTATTAATACATGTTCAAGTTACCATTATTACTGGCTTCTTAATATGACATTGTTAGTTTTTTTTCAAAACTAATCATTATTAGTACGTATTATAGTTATCATTAATAGCAACTTCTTGTATTTACTAAACTTTACATCATCAATATAATTAAAACGTGTCATTATTAATAATAATGTTAATGTGTAGCACATTAACATTATTATTAATATAACGTTTTAAACTTGTAAACATGTGGTTATGTGTACATAATGCATGTATTATAATAACATGTGAATAATAACATAATAACATGTGAATATGCGTACATATTCAAGTTATCATTAATAGTGCCTTTAAACTTGTCATTATTAGTATATAACCAAACATTAATTATCATAAGACATTAAAGTTTTTATTTATAATACATTCTAAGTTTGTCATTATTAGTACGTTCTAAACTTGTCATTTTTAATACAGATTATAGTTATCGTATATAGAACCTTCTAAAGTTGTCATTTTTAGTAATTTCTATACATTAACATTATTATTAATATAACGTTTTAAACTTGTAAACATGTGGTTATGTGTACATAATGCATGTATTATAATAACATAATAACATGTGAATATGCGTACATATTCAAGTTATCATTAATAGTGCCTTTAAACTTGTCATTATTAGTATATAACCAAACATTAATTATCATAAGACATTAAAGTTTTTATTTATAATACATTCTAAGTTTGTCATTATTAGTACGTTCTAAACTTGTCATTTTTAATACAGATTATAGTTATCGTATATAGAACCTTCTAAAGTTGTCATTTTTAGTAATTTCTATACTTTCCATTATCAATTTATTCTAAACTTTTCCTCATTAAAGTAATTATGAATGTTCTAGGCTTATCATTAGTATACTCTAATTATGCCATTATTGTAAACTTGTGATTCTTAGTATATTCTAAGCTCGTTATTATTGGTACATACTAAATTTTTCATTAATAATACCTTCTAAATTTGTTAGTATTTGTGTATTCTAAACTTGTCATTACAAGTATATTCTAAACTTGACATTATTAGGATATTCTAAATTTGTCATTATTGGTATATTCAACACTTGTCATTATTAGTAAACATTAAAGCTTGTCAATTGTATATTCTAAACCCTCATTATTAGTACACATTATTTATCACTAACAATACTTTCTTAAGTTGTCATTGTTCGTAAATTCGAAACATCACTATTAGTAAATACTAAACATATCTTCTTTGGTATTCTAAATTTCATTAGTATACATACTAGGACCTTGTATCCTTACCATTATTATTAAATTCCACACTTGGTAATGATAATATATTCCGAGTTTATCATTATCCTAAACACAAGTTTTGAATATACTAATAATGACAAGTTTAGAAAATACTATCAACGATAACTTTTCAATATACTACTAATGACAAGTTTAGAAAATACTATTAATTTAGAATGTACTAATACTGAAAGGTAATAAACAGTTTAGAATAAAAGGTAATGACAAGTTTAGAAGAATCTAATATTGATATCTTTAAGATAAAGCAATAATCATAAATTGAAAAGATCCTATTAATGATAACTTAAATATGAACTAATAATGGCACGTAATAATGAGAAGTTTAGAAGGTACTGTTAATGAAATGCAAGTAATAAAACGTTTAGAATAAAAGATAATGAATCTAATACTCACATGGTTAAAATATATCACTATTAATGATCATTCTAATATGTACTCAAGAGTACTAATAATCACATAATTTGTACTAACAGTAATTATTAGTACCTGCTAAACACTATACGTTTTCTTTCTAAATTTCCCATTTTATCATAAATTAAATTATACTTTGTCATATTCTAAACTTTTCATTATCATTTCGCATAGATTTTATCTTTAATAGTGCTTTCCAAACTTGTCATTATTAGTATATTCTAAACTTCTCATTAATAGTATCACTATTAATAGACATTAAAGTTATCCTTAATAGTACCTTCTAAGCTTATCTTTATTAGTACAAGTTAACGTTATCAATTATAGTACCTTCTAAACTTACCCTTATTAGTATATAGTGCTTTGTTTATATCAGTACACATTAAAGTTATCATCAATAGTAACTTCTAAAAGTTGTCATTAAGGTACAGTCTGAACTTATCTTTACTTGTATATTACAAAAATGTCATTTTAATGTATTCTAAAATTGTCATTATTACCACATATTAGCACCTTCTAAAATCGCCATTATTATTATATTAAACTTATCATTATCAGTATATTCTAAATTTATCTTCTAAAGTTTTCTTCTAAACATGCCATTTTTTATACATTTTTACTGTACATTTCAAATTTGTGATTATTAGCATATCATAATCTTGACAGTATTAGTACACATTAATAGTAGTTTCTTAACTTTTCATTAGCATATTCTAAACTTGTCGTCATTTGCCATTTGCCATATAAGTTATCATTTTTAGTATAATTTAAACTTCTCATTATTGGTGTTTTCTAAATTTGTCAATATTGGATTTTATTAAAGTTTACAGTAATAGAACTTTCTGAACTTGTCATTGTTACTGCATTTTAAACTTCTCATTATTAGTGCACATTAAAGTTATTAATAGTACCTTTGTAACTACACATTAAAGTTATCATGAATATTATCTTCCTAAGTTTGTTATTTTAGTGCACATTCAATTTATTATCAATAGTACTCTCTACACTTGTCAATTTTTGTATATTATAAACTTGTTATCAATAAAAGCTTCTCTTTATTAATACAAGTTAAAGTTGTCATTAACAATACTTTCTAAAGTTGTCATTGTTCGTATATTCGAAAAATATCAGTATTAGTAAATACTAACTTATCTTCTTTATTATTCTAAACTTGTCATTATTAGTACACATTAAAGTTATCATTATTAAATAGGACCATTATTAGTATATTCTAAACTTCGCAATACTAATATATTCCAAATGTTTATAATTATTTAAAACTTGTCATTATTAGTATATTACCATTATTACTGGCTTCTTAATATGACATTGTTAGTTTTTTTTTTCAAAACTAATCATTATTAGTACGTATTATAGTTATCATTAATAGCAATTTCTAGTATTTACTAAACTTTACATCATCAATATAATTAAAACGTGTCATTATTGCTACACATTAACATTATCATTAATATAACCTTTTAAACTTGTAAACATGTGGTTATGTGTACATAGTGCATGTATTATGTGAATAATAACATATAATAACATGTGAATATGCGTACATATTCAAGTTATCATTAATAGTGCCTTTAAACTTGTCATTATTAGTATATACCAAACATTGATTATCAGTTTGTCATTATTAGTACGTTCTAAACTTGTCATTTTTAATACAGATTATAGTTATCATATATAGAACCTTCTAAAGTTGTCATTTTTAGTCATTTCTATACTTTCCATTATCAACTTATTCTAAAATTTTCCACATTAAAGTTATCAAGAATCTTCTAAGCTTATCATTAGCATACTCTAATTATGTCATTATTGTAAACTTGTGATTCTTAGTATATTCTAAGCTCGTTATTATTAGTACATACTAAATTTTTCATTAATAATTTTTTAGTATTAGTGTATTCTAAACTTGTCATTATTGGTATATTCAACACTTGTCATTGTTAGTAAACATTAAAGCTTGTCAATTGTATATTCTAAACCCTCATTATTAGTACACATTAGTTATCTCTAACAATACTTTCTCATGTTGTCATTGTTCGTAAATTCGAAACATCACTATTAGGAGATACTAAAAATCTTTGGTATTCTAAACTTTATTAGTATACATTGAAGTTATCATTACTAGGACCTTGTATCCTTACCTTACCATATTCCGAGTATATCATTATCCTAAACTTGTCATTATTACTATATTCTAAACATGTCATTGTTAGTATATTCAAAACTAATGAAAAATTAATTTGTGATAATATGGGAAATTTATAAAAAAAAAGTATAGCGTTTAGCAGGTACTATTATCAAAATATTTAATGTGTACTAACAATTACTTTAATGAGTACTAATAGTGAAAAATTGACAAAATACTTGTAATGACATGTTTAGAATATACTTTTAATGATAACTTTAATATTCACTGATAGTAACAAGTTTAGAATATACTAAGAATAACATATTCAGTCGGAACTATTGATGATAACTTTAATATCAAAAGTTTAGAATATATTAATAATGAATATTGTCGATAGTACTATTAATGATATATACAACAATAATCAATAATCAAAATGTTAGAAAATGATATTTATAATAACTTTAATATGTTTTAATAATGACAATTTTAGAAGGTTCTATTAAATATCTTTGATATGTACTAATATTGAATAATTGATCTGTATTAATGATGAAAAGTTTAGAATATACTAACAATGACAACCATAAAATATCAGCATAATGTATATTAATAGGGACAAATTTACGATATTCTAATTATGACAAGTTTAGAAGGCTATATTAATGATAACTTTAATGTGTACTAGTAATAACAAGTTTAGAATATACTAATGGCAAGTATAGAAGGTACTATTGCATGATAACTTTTAGTGCACTAACAATGACTAATTAAGAAATAGCAGTTTTGTAGGTATAGCTTTAATGTGAAAAGTTTATATTATACTTATAATGAAAGGTATAGTTAATGATAACTGGAAAGACTAGTATATACCAATGTGTACTAATAATGAAAAATAAAAAAATACTAATTAGCAAGTTTGTAATATAACTAGCTTAAAGTTTTTTATTAATAATGCATTTAACTTTAACAAGTTTAGAAGGTTTACAATATACTAATAAAAAGAGGTTTAGAAGGAACATGTAATGGAAAGATATGCCAATAATTACAAGTTTAAAGGGTACTGTTCTATATGCTACTATAATTATTAACTATATGCAATAATAATGACAAGTTTAGAATTTAGAATATACTAATAATAATAAGTTTAGAAGGTACTAATAATGATAACGTTGATATGAACTAATAAAAACAAAATAGAATATACTAATACTGACAAGTTTAGAATATAACAATAAAAACAAGATTAGAAGGTATTTTTAAAGATAACATTAATGTGTAGTAATCATGAGAATTTTAGAATATACTAATAATGAAGAGTGTGAAAACACAATCAATATATTTATTGTGTACTAACAATGACAAATATAGAATATTTGTAACGACAGGTTGAAAAGGAACTATTAATGACAACTTTAATGTGTACTAATAAAACAAGTTTAGAATATATATTCTAAGCTTGTTTTTATTAGTACACATTAAAGTTTAGTAGTGATAAGTTTTTAACGATAATGATAACGATAACTTTAATGTATACTAAAAAAAACAAGTTTAGAATATATATTCTAAGCTTGTTTTTATTAGTACACTTTAAAGTTTAGTAGTGATAAGTTTTTAACAATAATGATAACTTTAATGTGTAATAATATTGACAAGTTTAGAATAAATAATTACATGTTAAAAGGATGCTGTTTATTAGTGTATAAGGTACTATTAATAACTTTATTTTTCACTAATGATAAGTTTAGAACACACTAATAATGCCAGCTTTAGAAAATACTGATAAAAATAGGATTAGTAGGTACTATCAATGATAGATTTAATGTGTACTCAGGGTTACGCGAGAACAAGTGATTCTTTTGATTTTTTATTGAATTTCATTTACGTAATATAATTAAAGAAGCACGAAATATTCTATTTAACCTATTATTATGATGAAATTAAAATGAGAAAGATATGTTTTTTTCAGTTGTTCCTTGAGACATGCAATTTATTCTAAAGGTTACGCAAGTGTTGAGAAACGCTGCATTAGAGTGTTTATTTTTTCTTCCAACTGTATAAGTATTACATAATTTCTTTGTCAATTCTTGTGATCGCCGAATGGAAGGCGACCTACCAAATCTTCTCTTCCAGCATCTTCGGCTCTATTTTCTCTCAATCTGCAGAGGTTTTGATTTGGCATGTTTCAGTTTGCTCACAACTAGCCTGTGGTCTGAACTGCATGACATCAATATTATGTTTTTTATATCTCTGAAAAATCTTATGTTTTAACATAAGGTGAATTGGGCTTGTCGGTGTATTTGTTGCTGTATGCTTTTCTACCCGTACTAAATCCTTTGCGATCTTTTTCAATTCAGATCACCCATGATAACTACATTTTCGGCGTATGGTAAGTCGTTCTTAACATTCTGGAGGGATTCATAGATTACTTCTCTTTTTTCTGATGATCGACTTTGAGCGGTGCGTAGACTTTTATGAAACTTTTTTTTTTTTGGTCAGAAAGCCAGAATCCTCTCGTTTTTCTGTTCTACTCTCGTGATTCTTTGTGCTAATGTCTGTTCTTGCATTATATATGAACTGATAGTTATCATACAAAACCCTTCTGCCTTTTCTTGCAAGTCTTGTTTCACATAAAGCAAGTATGTCGACTTTCTTTTCCTTTATCATTAATGTCAATTCCCCCTTTCCTCTAAATATTCCTACATTTAATGTAGCCATTGGCAAAAAAATTCCTGGGGAAGGTTCTAGAATTATTCAATAGTCAGGGTCCATTTCCTTTCGATGGTCGATCGAGGATCTTTAATGTATACTATTAACGGCACGTAATAATACGTTTAGAAGGTACTGTTAAGTTTAGAATATACTAATAATAACAAGTTGAGATGTTACTATAATTGTTAACTATAATATGTACTAATAATGAATTTAGAATATACTAATAATAATAAGTTTAGAAGGTATCAATAACGTTATTATGAACTAATAATGACAATTTTACAATATACAAACAGAAAATTCAGAAGGTACTATAAGTAGTGATAATGAAATTAGAATATACTAATACTGAGAATTTTAGAATATAAAAATTAAAACAAGATTAGAAGGTATTTTTAAAGATAACATTAATGTGTACTAATAATGAGAATTTTAGAATATACTATTAATGAAGAGTGTGAAAATACAATTAGAATCTTTATTGTGTACTAATAATGACAAATATAGAATATACTTATAACAATAGGTTGAAAAGGAACTGGTAATGATAACTTTAATGTGTAATTATAAAAACAAATTTAGAATATATTTTAGTAGTGACAAAACTTTAACGATAATGATAACTTTATTGTGTAATAATTTTGACAAGTTTAGAATATACTAATAATTAAAAGTTAAAAGGGTACTGGTATTGATTAGTGTAGAGGGACTTTAATTTTCATTAAAAATAAGTTTAGAACACACTAATAATGCTATGTTTAGACAATACTAATAAAAACAGGATTAGTAGGTACTATTAATGATAGATTTAATGTGAACTAATAATGTCAAACTTGGAATATAGTAATAATAAAAAGATTAGAAGATACTATTAATGATAAGTTCACTAATAATGACGAGTTAATATACTAATAACGATATCTTTAGAATATACTAGTTTAAACTATAATAATAATGACAACTTTAACATATACTAATATTGCCAAGTTTAGATATATTTAATATAAACTATTAATGACAAGTTTAGAACATACTAATAATGACAAGTTTAGAATATTCCAATGTAGACATGTTTAGAATATACGTATAATGAGAAATTTGGAAAGTACTATTAAAGATAGTGAAAAGTATAGAGCATTATAATGATGACAGGTTTTATTAATGTCAAGTTTAGAATATTCCGATAATGATGCTATTGATAACTAATAATGACGAGTTTAGAATATACTAAAAATTACTTTAATTTTTACTAATAACGTCAAATTTAGAATGTTTACAATATACTAAATTAAACGATAATAATAATGACAAGCTTGACAACTTTGACATATACTAATATTACCAAGTATAGAAGATACTAATAATCACAAGTTTACAAGATACTCTTAATAATAACTAATACTAATAATGATGATTATAGAACATGCTAATTATGATCATATTAAAGATACTATTAATGAGAACTTTAAAGTGTACTATTAATGACAAGTTTAGAATATACTAATAATGAAATTTTAGAATATTCTATTAATGATAACTTTAAAGTGTACCAATAGTGGCTACCTTAGAATATGAAAATACATGTTAAGAAAGTACTATTAATGATAACTCTAATATGTACTCATAATCACATGTTTACAATATAATAATAACGGGTGCTATTAATGATAACTTTAATATGCACTAATAATGGCAATTGTAGAGAATACTGATAATAACAAATATTAGAGAATATTATGAAAGTTGAAAAGATACTATTATGGGTAAGTTTATAATATACTAATAATGACAAGTTTAGAAAGTACAATTAATGGTAAGTTTAATGAATAGTTGCAAACTAACTTTTTTGTGTTAATTTTTTATGCTGATTAAGAATCTGAAGTCCGTTTTTCCCTATCAGGTCACATTTAAATGTTACAGATACCTGTTATTTTAAAGTACAGGGAATGTAAAGCATATCTATAAGGTATATTGAATACAAGATATGACACTTCCATGGCATTTTATTGTACAAAATCAAAACTGTTTTGCACAAAACAAAGTTAGAATGTACTCTAAAGGATTACCACTTAAAAATTTTGAGATTTGGAATTTCTTTGGTGTTTTTTCTGAGGGTCATCCCTGTATAACATCCAGCAGTAGTCAGCTAACATTCCTGCATTCCAAAATCCTTGATACCGTTGTTCCATTGATGCAATATCTTGATGGAAGCGTTCCCTTTGCTCATCAGATACTGCCCCAAGGTTTTCTGGAAAAAAGTCCAGGTGTGAATCAAGAAAATGTACTTTCAGTGACATCCGACAGCCCATTGCAGCATAGGAGTCTAGAAGACATTTCACGCCATTTCTAAACTCTGGAGATTTCTTGTTGCCTAGGAAGATTTCACAGAGCCATTTGAAAGATTCCCAGGCTTTAAGCTCAGTCTCATCCAGTGTTGTGAGGAAGTTGTTGTCCTTCAGGAGTTCCTTTATCTGCGGACCTACAAATACGCCTTCCTTCAGTTTTACCTCAGTGATTTTTGTAAACGTATTCAAAACTTTCAGAGTTTTTCCTGGCAAGTGTCTTCACGAATTGTTTCATGAGGCCAAGCTTTATGTGAAGTTTAGAAGGTATCAATAACGTTATTATGAACTAATAATGACAATTTTACAATATACAAACAGAAAATTCAGAAGGTACTATAAGTAGTGATAATGAAAATTAGAATATACTAATACTGACAATTTTAGAATATAAAAATTAAAACAAGTTTAGAAGGTATTTTTAAAGATAACATTAATGTGTACTAATAATGAGAATTTTAGAATATACTATTAATGAAGAGTGTGAAAATACAATTAGAATCTTTATTGTGTACTAATAATGACAAATATAGAATATACTTATAACAATAGGTTGAAAAGGAACTGGTAATGATAACTTTAATGTGTAATTATAAAAACAAACTTTTAGTGCACTAACAATGACTAATTAATATCAGTTTTGTAGGTATAGCTTTAATGTGAAAAGTTTACATTATACTTATAATGCAAGGTACAGTTAATGATAACTGGAAAGACTAGAATATACCAATGTGTACTAATAATGATAAATTAAAAAATACTAATTAGCAAGTTTGTAATATAACTAGCTTAAAGTTTTTTATTATTAATGCATTTAACTTTGACAAGTTTAGAAGGTATTGTTAATAATAACTTTAATGTATACTAATAAGCAGAAGTTTACAATATACTAATAAAAAGAGGTTTAGAAGGAACATGTATGAGTACTAATAATGGAAAGATATGCCAATAATTAGTTATAATTAAGTTTAGAAGGTACTAATAATGATAACGTTGATATGAACTAATAAAAAAAATAGAATATACTAATACTGACAAGTTTAGAATATAACAATAAAAACAAGATTAGAAGGTATTTTTAAAGATAACATTAATGTGTAGTAATCATGAGAATTTTAGAATATACTAATAATGAAGTGTGAAAACACAATCAATATATTTATTGTGTACTAACAATGACAAATATAGAATATTTGTAACGACAGGCTGAAAAGGAACTATTAATGACAACTTTAATGTGTACTAATAAAAACAAGTTGAGAATATATATTCTAAGCTTGTTTTTATTAGGACACATTAAAGTTTAGTAGTGATAAGTTTTTAACGATAATGATAACGATAACTTTAATGTATACTAAAAAAAACAAGTTTAGAATATATATTCTCAGCTTGTTTTTATTAGTACACATTAAAGTTTAGTAGTGATAAGTTTTTAACGATAATGATAACTTTAATGTGTAATAATATTGACAAGTTTAGAATAAATAATTACAAGTTAAAAGGATGCTGTTTATGATTAGTGTATAAGGTACTATAAATAACTTTATTTTTCACTAATGATAAGTTTAGAACACACTAATAATGCCAGCTTTAGAAAATACTGATAAAAAATAGGATTAGTAGGTATTATCAATGATAGATTTAATGTGTACTAGTAATATCAAACTTGGAATATAGTAATAATGAAAAGATTAGAAGGTACTATTAATGATAAGTGTACTGATAATGACGAGTTGTGAATATACTACTAACGGCATCTTTAGAATATACTAGTTTAAACTATTATAATAAAGACAAGGTTTATTGACAACTTTAACATATACTAATATTGCCAAGCTTAGAATATACTAATAATGATAGATTTAATATGAGCTATTAATGACAAGTTTAGAACATACTAATAATGACAAGTTTAGAATATTCCAATTTAGACATGTTTAGAATATACGTATAATGAGAAATTTGGAAAGTACAATTAATGATAACTTTAATGTGTACTAATAATGAAAAGTATAGAACATTCTAATGATGACAAGTTTAATTAATGATATCTTTGATGGGTACTAATAATGAAAAGTTTAGAATATTCCGATAATGACAAGTTTAGAAGATACTACTAATAATGGCGAGTTTAAAATATCCTAATAATTACAAATTTATAGGGTACTATTAATTATGAATTTCGAAAGTATTAATGACTTTATTAGTATGTTCTAAACTTATCATTAGTTTAGAATGTTTAGAATATTCTAGTTTAAATGATAATAATAAAGACATTTAACATAAAATTGCCAAGTTTAGAATATACAATGATAACTTTAATATGTTCTAGTAATGACAAGATTAGAATATACGATTAATGACACTTTTTAGGTACACCTAATTAAAACTTTATATGTGTACTAATAATGACAAGTTAAGATTATGGTATTAACGAGTGCTATTAATGACAAGTTTAGGATATACCAATAACTACAAGTTCAGAAGATTCTTTTTATAATAACTTAAATATGTAGTAAGAGTGACAACTTTAGAATATACAAGTTTATACTAGTTTGGAAGCTACTTATAATGTATACTAATTATGAAAGAGTACAATATACTATTATGGGTAATAATGAAAAGTTTAGAAAGCACTCTTAAGGGTAAGTTTAATGTATATAGAACATACTAATAATAAGTTTATAAGATACTGTTAATGATAACTAATACTAATTAATACTAATAATTATAAAACATACTAATAATGATTAGCTTAAAAATACTATTAATGATAACTTTAATTGTACTATTAATGATAAGTTTAGAATATACTATTAATGAAATTTAAGGAATACTCTATTAATGATAACTTTAAAGTGTACCAATAGTGACAAGCTTAGAATATAAAAGATAATTATGGATTTAGAAAGTACTATTAATGATAACTCTATGTATTCATAGTCACATGTTTAAAATATACTAATAAGGACAAGTTTAGAAGGTACTATTAATGATAACTTTAATATGCACTAATAATGGCAATTGTAGAGGATACTGATAATAACAAATATTATGAAAGTTGAGAATATACTAACAATGACAAGTTTAGAAAGTTTAATGTATAGTAATGATGATATGCTAAGAATAAACTTATAATGACGAGTTTAGTGCATACTAATGACAAGTTTACAAGATACTGTTAATGATAACTAATACTAATAATGATAATTATAGAACATACTAATAATGATCAGAATAAAGATACTATTAATGACAAGTTTAGAATATACTAATAATGAAATTTTAGAATATTCTATTAATGATAACTTTAAAGTGTACTAATAGTGACAAGCTTAGAACATGAAAGATCATTACGTTTAGAAATCACTATTAATGATGACTCATAATCACATGTTTAGAATATGTTTAGAATAAGGACAAGTTTAGAAGGTACTATTAATGCACTAATAATGGCAATTACAGACACTACTGACAATTACAAATATTAGAAGGTAATAATGACAAAGTTAGAATATACGAATAATGACAAATTTGGAAGGTGGTATCAAGGTGGTATCAATAATGGCAATTGTAGAGGATACTGATAACAAATATTATGAAAGTTGAGAATATACTATTATGGGTAAGTTTAGAATATACTAACAATGACAAGTTTAGAAAGTTTAATGTATAGTAATGATGATACATACATATACCAAGGCTTTTTCCCCCTTCCAAGGGAGGTAGCCAAAAAGGGAAAGGCATAAAAACACTCCCACCCATTTCATCCCTAAATACACTCCACACCCCTCCCACCCTTCCTCTCATCTGAGCACCTCCTGGATGACGGGTCATCCCTGCACCCTGCCCACCGCCCTGGGTCAGAAGCAGTGTCGCAAGACACAGTACATCCACAGCAAGGCCGCTTCATTTAATCGGCGACCCCCCCTCTCCGTCCCCCTTTGCATATAAGGAGAGGACGGGGAGAAATCCCTTCGGGCTGCGTCAAAATTTACTCACACATACTACCCCACCCCCCACCCCCCCGCCCATTCCTCCTCATGCAGTCACAACATCATCCATATACAACCATTCTCCACTCACCTCTGTCTTCCGTCCTCTCCCTTCCTTCCTCAACAGACATTCCCCTCTTCCCCAAAGCCCCCTTCACCCCATCCATCCACCTCATCCTAGGACGTCCCCTCATGTTCACTCCCTCCACATCTGCCTTCCATACCTCTTTTACTAGTCTTTCTTCACTCATTCTTTCCATGTGTCCAAACCATCCTAATATTCTTTCATCAACCCTATCTCCCAAATCCTTTTTCACCCCTGTTCTCCTCCTCACCTCCTCATTTCTCACTCTATCTAGCCTAGTAACCCCCACCATACTTCTCAGACACCTCATCTCAAACACATTCAAACTCCTTCTCTCTTCTTCTCTTATGTTCCACGTTTCTGCCCCATTGATGATACGTTAAGAAAATACTTATAATGACGAGTTTAGAGCATACTAATAATGACAAGTTTACAAGATGCTGTTAATGATAACTAATACTAATAATGATAATCATAGAACATACTAATAATGATCAGAATAAAGATACTATTAATGATAACTTTAATTGCACTATTAATGACAAGTTTAGAATATACTAATAATGACAAGCAAGATCATTACGTTTAGAAATCACTATTAATGATAACTCATAATCACATGTTTAGAATAAGGACAAGTTTAGAAGGTACTATTAATGATAACTTAAATATGCACTAATAATGGCAATTACAGACAATACTGACAATTACAAATATTAGAAGGTAATAATGACAAAGTTAGAATATACGAATAATGACAAATTTGGAAGGTAGTACCAATCTTGTGTAACAAGTTTAGAATATATTAATAATGACAAGTTTAGAATAATGGCAACTTTAGAATACACTAATATTGCTATGTTTAGAATATATTTAATGGACACTGTAAGTAAAAAGTCTAGAACATACCAATTAAGATGTGTTTAGAATATTCTATTGTTTAGAAAGTGATATTAATTATAACTTTAATGTGTACTAATAAGGATAATTATAGAATATACTAATAATGATCAGATTAAAGATACTATTAATGATAACTTTGATGTTATCAATGACAAGTTTAGAACGGTAATTTTAATTTGTTCAAATGTGTTCAAATAAAAAAATTGGAAAATTCCTTTAATGATAAAAATTCCTTTAATAAAAAAAAGTTGAAAAGGTATTTTTGATAGGACAAGATTACAATATACTAATGATGTCAAGTTAAGAAGGTAATATTAATGGTAACGTTAATGTGTACTAATAACGAAAACTTTAGATTATACTAATGTTTAGAAAAAACTTAATGTACAAGTAATGAGAAGTTTAGAAGATACTACTAATAATAACTTTAATATGTAGCAATGATAACATGTTTATAATATACTAATAAAGAAAAGTTTAGATAAGTACACATTTGGATAAGTTTAATGTGTACTAATAATGACAAGTTTATGTACTAACAATGAAAAGTCCTGGGGAAGGTTCTAGAATTATTCAATAGTCAGGGTCCATTTCCTTTCGATGGTCGATCGAGGTTGATATCAGAGTTCCGAGGCAAAAAGTGAGTTTCTTGAGCACTATTTCCCGGTTCACTAGGCCTATTCCACACCATTCGAGACTATTAATTTGGTACCACGTGGCGTCCATTCCCTTTCGGCTACAGGTCCAGGTCCACATGATGAGGGTCTCCGCCAGTCGATGTGGACTATGGATGTTGCGCTCCTCCAGGTCGCAAACCACGGCTATTTTTCATCACATGAGAAAATAGGTCAATAACCCCTGACGTAGATCGAAGAAATTATATTTTTGGCTGTCTTGAGTTCCATGACCAATAATAACAAGTTTTAGTTCCACGTCATCTGTGGGGAACCAAGAACTGAGTGATACAGGAAAGCGACCGCATGTTACTTTTTTATTCCTTTTACATTGAGACACACAACAAACGTAGGTACGCATCTATTTGTATCACACACACACACACACACACACACACACACACACACACACACACACACACACAAACACGCATCTGTACGCATTGTCACACACACACACACACACACACACACACACACACACACACACACACACACACACACACACACACACACACACACACACACACACAAACACACAAACACACAAACGCACACACACACACACAACGCAAAGAGAAGTGCCTATTGTATTTACAGGGTGGGGAAATTGCTCGTGGGGTAGTAGGAAAGTAGGGAAAGAGGAAAAGGGGAGGGATTACTGAGGGAAATGGAAGGAAATGAAGAAGGAGTAGACTTGGCCCAGGCAGACAGGCGAAAGGTAAACAAACGGCCCCCCGACGACGATGAAATGTCTAATAAAAATGTAAAGATTAGAAGTATAGATAAGAGCAATACAGTAGAAAGTGATGAGAATATTTTCCAGGGATTTAAAGAGGGTGGGGGGGACACAAAGCCCCCCCCCCCGACTGACAAGACTAGAAGAGAAGGTCGATAAGATGATCGAGGACTTGGAGCGTAGGTTCGGTCATGTTAACAATATTATACGGAGAGTTGAAAAATTGGAAGAACTAGAGAAGGCGAACAAAAACTTAACTAAGGAAATTGAAGAATTAAAAAAACAGTTAAAAGAAGTAAAAGATGAGAATAAAGTCTTAAAGGAGAATAATAAGGAGAACAAGGAGGGTTGGAAAAAAATTCAAGAAAATAGCAAAGTTGCATTCACTGACATAATCAGACAGCAAATGAATGAACAAACTGAAAACTCAGTTATTAAAGTGATGAGACAGAAGGAGAATATAGTAAGAGACTTAGCAGACAAAAGAAATGTATAATTATATTAGGAATGGAAGAGAAACATAACCCAGATAGAACCACAAGAATCAAAGAGGAAAATGAAAAAGTAAGAAATTTACTAGAATTAGTCCAGGAAGATGAACCAGAAATAATTAAACAAATCGAAGAGAAATTCAGGCTAGGGAAATATAGTACAGACAAGACCAGACCAATTAAGATTAAATTCAGGTCACAAACTACGGCTGAGAATATCTTATCCAAAACAGGGAAACTAGCAACAAGTGAACAATATAAAAAGGTATGGATAAAAAGGGAAATGAATAAAGAGGAAAGAGAGGAAGAAAAACAGAAAAGACTTGAAGCAAAGGAAAAAAACGAGATAAGAACGGAGTCAGAAAAAGAGAGATTCTATTGGAGAGTAGTGAATATGAAACTAAAGAAAGTCGACATACAAGAGAAAAACAAATGGGAAACAGAGAACACAATGGAAGTGGCAGAAAACTAAGAGTGTCTTACACAAATATAGATGGATTAATAACAGGATTGAATGAGCTGAATTATTATTTGAAAGAAAAAGAACCAGACATAATGGGAATTGTAGAAACAAAATTAAAAGGTCCACTACCACCCAACAGTGTAGGACATGATGCATATAATTATTGGATTAGAAACAGAGTGAAAAAGGAAGGGGGTGGAGTTATGTTCCTGACTAAGAAGGATATAAACGTGAAGTGTGTCACATATGGAAAGAATACAGTAGAGATGATAATGATGGAAGTAGAAGACAGAGATAAGAAGAACAGAAAGTTTGTGATAAATTATGTGCCCCCGAAAACAGCCTCATGGGAAGAGAGTGAACATAAAAGTATGTTAGAGGACACAAAGATAACATTAAACAAGATAATGGAAGAGGGAGGAAAAATAGTTATGATGGGCGACTTTAATTGCAAAGAAATCTGCTGGGAAGAAATGACAGTAAAGGGTGGAGACGGCTCATGGGGAACGCTCTACTTGAGATGGTTACTGACCATACAATGACACAATGTATACAGGAGAACACTAGGTATAGAAATGAAGAAGAGCCATCGAGACTAGACCTAGTAATTACATCCGAACCTAGAATAGTGGACAAAATTGAATATAAAACACCAATAAGTAAAAGTGACCACATATTGATTGAACTGGAACTTAATGAAGAAAAATATATGAAAAGAAATTAACAATATAGAAAAGGAAGAATGATGTATGAAAAAACAAACTTTGATAAAATAAGAGAATTCTTTCAAAAGGAAAACTGGGAAGAAATATACAAAGAAGAAACAACAGTAGAAGAGAAATGAAATATTTTGACAAAAATTTACAAAAAAGGAGTGGAAAAGTATGTCCCAAGACAAAAACAAGAAAAAGAATATGTAAAATGCTGGTACAACAAAAGCTGTAGGGAGTTAAAAGACAAAAGAGACAAAGCCTGGACCAGATGGAAAAAAGACAGAAGACCTGAAAAATGGAAAATATATAACTGTTATAGAAATGAATATGTACAAATGTGCAGAGAGGAAAAGAGAAAATATGAAAAAGATATAATAGAAAAGTGTAAAGATCAACCAAAACTATTCTACAGATTTGTAAACAATAAACTGAAAAACAAACAAGACTTGGAGAAATTAAGACAGGAGGGAGTTGAATACACTGAGGAAATGGAAATGGCGGAATTTATGAACAAACATTTTAAATCAGTGTTTACAAGGGAGAACATACAACCTGAAGAGAACGAATGGAAAGAGAAAGTCCCCCCTATGGACCAGATGAAATAGCAAACTGGATACTGAAAGAATGCAGGAATGAACTGGCAGATAATATACATAGCATACTAAATAGTTCCTTGAAAGAAGGAAAAGTTCCAGAAGATTGGAAAAAAGCAAATAACCTATATATAAAGGAGGAAATAAAGAAGAACCTACCAACTATAGACCAGTCTCTCTAACAAGTACAATAGCAAAAATTTGTGAAAGAATTATCAAAAGTAGATGGGTAAAATATTTAGAAAAAAAAAACAAAGTGTTAAATCCAAGGCAATTTGGATTCAGACAAGGACGATCATGCGTCACCAATTTAATATGGATGGGCGGACTGTGCATTTTTAGATCTAAAGAAAGCTTTTGACAAAGTACCACATAAGAAGTTGCTTAAGAAATTAGAAACTGAAGGAGGAATACAGGGCAAACTACTAAATTGGATGGAGGACTTTTTGCAAGAAAGAAAAATGAGAGTAGTGATAAGAAACCAGCACTCAAAATGGGATGAAGTAATAAGCGGTGTTCCGCAGGGAACAGTTCTGGCCCCAATAATGTTTGCTATATATATTAATGATATGGATGAAGGAATTGAAAGCTATATGAGCTTCTTTGCAGATGATGCAAAACTACTGAAAAGAGTGAAAACTGAAGAAGATTGTGAATAACTACAGAGAGATCTAAATAAAGTACAAGAATGGAGTAGGAAGTGGGAGATGGAGTTCAATACAGAAAAAGTGTAGTATAATGGAATTTGGAAAAAGCAAAAACAGAATAACAGGAGCATATAAATTGGGAGAAGAAGGAATAAAAAAAGTAGAAAATGAGAAGGACCTGGGAGTCATTGTTATGAATAATATGTCACCTGAGAAACATATAAATAAGATTTTTGGAGAAACTTATAATCTAATAAGAACAATCAAAGTTGCATTTACATACCTGGATGAAGAAATGGTGAAGAAAATCCTAATCACCCTGATAAAACCAAGATTGGAATATGCAGCAACGATATGGTCACCAAGTACAAAAAAAAAATGTATAAAAAAAACTTGAAAGAATACAAAGAGCAATTATAAAATTGGCACCAACACTCTCAAAACTATCATATGAAGAGAGACTAGAAAAACTTGAACTACAGACACTAGAGCAAAGAAGAGAGAGAGGAGATTTGATAGCTATTTACAGAATCATGAAAGGCATAGAAATTACTGACAGAGAGAATCTGATAAAATGGGATGACAGAAATACTAGAGGACACTGAAAGAAAATAAAAAAAGACAGCTATAGAAGAGATTTGAAAAAGAACAGCTTTCCTCACAGAGTAATAGACAGTTGGAACAAGTTAGATGAGAAAGTGGTGTGTGCAAAAACAATACATGAATTTAAAAATAGTTTAGATAAAATGAGATATGAAGACGGGACCCCACGAGCATAGCTCCCCTTCCCGTAAAATACAACTAGGTCAATACAACTAGGTAAATACACACACAACACACACACACACACACACACACACACACACACACACACACACACACACACACACACACACACACACACACACACACACACACACACACACACACAACACACGCACACACACACACACACACACACACACACAGACACACACACACAAACACAAACACCTAAAAACGAACAAACCAAAGACAGAAAAAATGGAGAAAGAAGAAAATTAAAAGTGGCCTATACTAACATTGATGGATTAATTTCAGGTCTGAACGAACTCAATGATTACCTGCTAGAAGAAAAACCAGCCATAATGGGAATTGTAGAGACTAATCTAAGAGGTGAAATACCATCCATCGATAAAAAATAGGGACAAGAAACAGGGAGGAGGAATCATGTTCTTGTCCAAGAAAGACTTAAACGTGACAAAAATTGCGGAGGGCAAAGGTAATGTTGAACTGATCATGATAAAAGTCGAAGACAAGAATATGAAAAGTAGAAAGTTTGTGGTGACCTATGTGCTCCCGAACGAACGCTTGGAAAGAGAACGAACATACAAAAATGCTAAAGATACAAGGAAATCACTAAATGAGATACTAATTTGGTAATTATGGGGGACTTCAATTGCAAAGAAATTTGTTGGGAAAACATGACAGTGCGAGGAGGAGACGACTTGTACTGCTGGACATGACCAATGGGTCAGTGAAAACACCAGATACAGAACCAATGAAGAGCCGTCGAAACTAGATTTAACATTTACAATAGAACCTAAAATTGTGGAAAAAATCAATATTAGTGCACATTGAAGTCATCATAAATAGTAATTTCTAAACATGGCATTTTTAGTATAATCTATTCATAGAACGGTCTAACTTTGTCATTATTAGTATGTTCTAAACTTGTCCTTATTAGTTCAAATTAAAGTTATATCTGAGAGCACCTTCTAAAATTAGAATTGTGAGTATATTCTAAATTATTAATACGCATTAAAGTTACTACTAATAGTACCTGTTAAATTTGTCATTATTAGGACACATTAAAATTTTCCTTAATGGTACCTTCTAAGCTTGTCATTATCAGTATATTCTAAACGTGTAGACACTAAAGTTATAATCAATACTGTATTCTAAACTTCTCATTATTAATATAATCAGTACTTGCCATTGTTAGTATATTCTAAACTTTTCATTATTATTACACATTAAAATTTTCATTAATAGTACCTTCTAAACTTCTCAATGTTAGTATATTCTAAACATGTCATTATTAGTATATTATAAATTTGTCATTTTAAATACCTTATGGCTATCAGTAATAGATGTTGCGCTCCTCCAGGTCGCCAACCACGGCTATTTTTCATCACATGAGAAAATAGGTCAATAACCCCTGACGTAGATCTAAGAAATTATATTTTTGGCTGTCTTGGGTTCTATGACCAATAATAACAAGTTATCTGTGGGGAACCAAGAACTGAGTGATACAGGAAAGCGACCACATGTTACTTTTTTATTCCTTTTACATTGAGACACACAACAAACGTAGGTACGCATCTATTTGTATCACACACACACACACACACACACACACACACACACACACACACACACACACACACACACACACACACACACACACACACACACACACACACACACACACACACACACACACACACACACACACACACACACACACACACACACACACACACACACACACACACACACACACACACACACACACACACACACACACACACACACACACACACACACACACACACACACACACACACACACACACACACACACACACACACACACACACACACACACACACACACACACACACACACAGACACACACACACAAACACAAACACCTAAAAACGAACAAACCAAAGACAGAAAAAATGGAGAAAGAAGAAAATTAAAAGTGGCCTATACTAACATTGATGGATTAATTTCAGGTCTGAACGAACTCAATGATTACCTGCTAGAAGAAAAACCAGCCATAATGGGAATTGTAGAGACTAATCTAAGAGGTGAAATACCATCCATCGATAAAAAATAGGGACAAGAAACAGGGAGGAGGAATCATGTTCTTGTCCAAGAAAGACTTAAACGTGACAAAAATTGCGGAGGGCAAAGGTAATGTTGAACTGATCATGATAAAAGTCGAAGACAAGAATATGAAAAGTAGAAAGTTTGTGGTGACCTATGTGCTCCCGAACGAACGCTTGGAAAGAGAACGAACATACAAAAATGCTAAAGATACAAGGAAATCACTAAATGAGATACTAATTTGGTAATTATGGGGGACTTCAATTGCAAAGAAATTTGTTGGGAAAACATGACAGTGCGAGGAGGAGACGACTTGTACTGCTGGACATGACCAATGGGTCAGTGAAAACACCAGATACAGAACCAATGAAGAGCCGTCGAAACTAGATTTAACATTTACAATAGAACCTAAAATTGTGGAAAAATCAATATTAGTGCACATTGAAGTCATCATAAATAGTAATTTCTAAACATGGCATTTTTAGTATAATCTATTCATAGAACGGTCTAACTTTGTCATTATTAGTATGTTCTAAACTTGTCCTTATTAGTTCAAATTAAAGTTATATCTGAGAGCACCTTCTAAAATTAGAATTGTGAGTATATTCTAAATTATTAATACGCATTAAAGTTACTACTAATAGTACCTGTTAAATTTGTCATTATTAGGACACATTAAAATTTTCCTTAATGGTACCTTCTAAGCTTGTCATTATCAGTATATTCTAAACGTGTAGACACTAAAGTTATAATCAATACTGTATTCTAAACTTCTCATTATTAATATAATCAGTACTTGCCATTGTTAGTATATTCTAAACTTTTCATTATTATTACACATTAAAATTTTCATTAATAGTACCTTCTAAACTTCTCAATGTTAGTATATTCTAAACATGTCATTATTAGTATATTATAAATTTGTCATTTTAAATACCTTATGGCTATCAGTAATAGATGTTGCGCTCCTCCAGGTCGCCAACCACGGCTATTTTTCATCACATGAGAAAATAGGTCAATAACCCCTGACGTAGATCTAAGAAATTATATTTTTGGCTGTCTTGGGTTCTATGACCAATAATAACAAGTTATCTGTGGGGAACCAAGAACTGAGTGATACAGGAAAGCGACCACATGTTACTTTTTTATTCCTTTTACATTGAGACACACAACAAACGTAGGTACGCATCTATTTGTATCACACACACACACACACACACACACACACACACACACACACACACACACACACACACACACACACACACACACACACACACACACACACACACACACACACACACACACACACACACACACACACACACACACACACACACACACACACACACACACACACACACGCACACACACACACACACACACACACACACACACACACACACACACACACACACACACACACACACACACACACACACACACACACACACACACACACACACACACACACACACACACACACAGACACACACACACAAACACAAACACCTAAAAACGAACAAACCAAAGACAGAAAAAATGGAGAAAGAAGAAAATTAAAAGTGGCCTATACTAACATTGATGGATTAATTTCAGGTCTGAACGAACTCAATGATTACCTGCTAGAAGAAAAACCAGCCATAATGGGAATTGTAGAGACTAATCTAAGAGGTGAAATACCATCCATCGATAAAAAATAGGGACAAGAAACAGGGAGGAGGAATCATGTTCTTGTCCAAGAAAGACTTAAACGTGACAAAAATTGCGGAGGGCAAAGGTAATGTTGAACTGATCATGATAAAAGTCGAAGACAAGAATATGAAAAGTAGAAAGTTTGTGGTGACCTATGTGCTCCCGAACGAACGCTTGGAAAGAGAACGAACATACAAAAATGCTAAAGATACAAGGAAATCACTAAATGAGATACTAATTTGGTAATTATGAGGGACTTCAATTGCAAAGAAATTTGTTGGGAAAACATGACAGTGCGAGGAGGAGACGACTTGTACTGCTGGACATGACCAATGGGTCAGTGAAAACACCAGATACAGAACCAATGAAGAGCCGTCGAAACTAGATTTAACATTTACAATAGAACCTAAAATTGTGGAAAAATCAATATTAGTGCACATTGAAGTCATCATAAATAGTAATTTCTAAACATGGCATTTTTAGTATTATCTATTCATAGAACGGTCTAACTTTGTCATTATTAGTATGTTCTAAACTTGTCCTTATTAGTTCAAATTAAAGTTATATCTGAGAGCACCTTCTAAAATTAGAATTGTGAGTATATTCTAAATTATTAATACGCATTAAAGTTACTACTAATAGTACCTGTTAAATTTGTCATTATTAGGACACATTAAAATTTTCCTTAATGGTACCTTCTAAGCTTGTCATTATCAGTATATTCTAAACGTGTAGACACTAAAGTTATAATCAATACTGTATTCTAAACTTCTCATTATTAATATAATCAGTACTTGCCATTGTTAGCATATTCTAAACTTTTCATTATTATTACACATTAAAATTTTCATTAATAGTACCTTCTAAACTTCTCAATGTTAGTAAACATGTCATTATTAGTATATTATAAATTTGTCATTTTAAATACCTTATGGCTATCAGTAATAGATGTTGCGCTCCTCCAGGTCGCCAACCACGGCTATTTTTCATCACATGAGAAAATAGGTCAATAACCCCTGACGTAGATCTAAGAAATTATATTTTTGGCTGTCTTGGGTTCTATGACCAATAATAACAAGTTATCTGTGGGGAACCAAGAACTGAGTGATACAGGAAAGCGACCGCATGTTACTTTTTTATTCCTTTTACATTGAGACACACAACGAACGTAGGTACGCATCTATTTGTATCACACACACACACACACACACACACACACACACACACACACACACACACACACACACACACATACACACACACACACACACACACGCACGCACACACACACACACACACACACACACACACACACACACACACACACACACACACACACACACACACACACACGCACGCACGCACACACACACACACACACACACACACACACACACACACACACACACACACACACACACACACACACACACACACACACAGACACACACACACAAACACAAACACCTAAAAACGAACAAACCAAAGACAGAAAAAATGGAGAAAGAAGAAAATTAAAAGTGGCCTATACTAACATTGATGGATTAATTTCAGGTCTGAACGAACTCAATGATTACCTGCTAGAAGAAAAACCAGCCATAATGGGAATTGTAGAGACTAATCTAAGAGGTGAAATACCATCCATCGATAAAAAATAGGGACAAGAAACAGGGAGGAGGAATCATGTTCTTGTCCAAGAAAGACTTAAACGTGACAAAAATTGCGGAGGGCAAAGGTAATGTTGAACTGATCATGATAAAAGTCGAAGACAAGAATATGAAAAGTAGAAAGTTTGTGGTGACCTATGTGCTCCCGAACGAACGCTTGGAAAGAGAACGAACATACAAAAATGCTAAAGATACAAGGAAATCACTAAATGAGATACTAATTTGGTAATTATGGGGGACTTCAATTGCAAAGAAATTTGTTGGGAAAACATGACAGTGCGAGGAGGAGACGACTTGTACTGCTGGACATGACCAATGGGTCAGTGAAAACACCAGATACAGAACCAATGAAGAGCCGTCGAAACTAGATTTAACATTTACAATAGAACCTAAAATTGTGGAAAAATCAATATTAGTGCACATTGAAGTCATCATAAATAGTAATTTCTAAACATGGCATTTTTAGTATAATCTATTCATAGAACGGTCTAACTTTGTCATTATTAGTATGTTCTAAACTTGTCCTTATTAGTTCAAATTAAAGTTATATCTGAGAGCACCTTCTAAAATTAGAATTGTGAGTATATTCTAAATTATTAATACGCATTAAAGTTACTACTAATAGTACCTGTTAAATTTGTCATTATTAGGACACATTAAAATTTTCCTTAATGGTACCTTCTAAGCTTGTCATTATCAGTATATTCTAAACGTGTAGACACTAAAGTTATAATCAATACTGTATTCTAAACTTCTCATTATTAATATAATCAGTACTTGCCATTGTTAGTATATTCTAAACTTTTCATTATTATTACACATTAAAATTTTCATTAATAGTACCTTCTAAACTTCTCAATGTTAGTATATTCTAAACATGTCATTATTAGTATATTATAAATTTGTCATTTTAAATACCTTATGGCTATCAGTAATAGATGTTGCGCTCCTCCAGGTCGCCAACCACGGCTATTTTTCATCACATGAGAAAATAGGTCAATAACCCCTGACGTAGATCTAAGAAATTATATTTTTGGCTGTCTTGGGTTCTATGACCAATAATAACAAGTTATCTGTGGGGAACCAAGAACTGAGTGATACAGGAAAGCGACCACATGTTACTTTTTTATTCCTTTTACATTGAGACACACAACAAACGTAGGTACGCATCTATTTGTATCACACACACACACACACACACACACACACACACACACACACACACACACACACACACTCACACACACACACACACACACACACACACTCAAACAATCAATCTCACATACACACAAACACTCTCACACACACTAACACTCACACACACACACACACACACACACACACACACACACACACACACACACACACACACACACACACACACACACACACACACACACACACACACACACACACACACACACACACACACACACACACACACACACACACACACACACACACACACACACACACACACACACACACACACACACACACACAGACACACACACACAAACACAAACACCTAAAAACGAACAAACCAAAGACAGAAAAAATGGAGAAAGAAGAAAATTAAAAGTGGCCTATACTAACATTGATGGATTAATTTCAGGTCTGAACGAACTCAATGATTACCTGCTAGAAGAAAAACCAGCCATAATGGGAATTGTAGAGACTAATCTAAGAGGTGAAATACCATCCATCGATAAAAAATAGGGACAAGAAACAGGGAGGAGGAATCATGTTCTTGTCCAAGAAAGACTTAAACGTGACAAAAATTGCGGAGGGCAAAGGTAATGTTGAACTGATCATGATAAAAGTCGAAGACAAGAATATGAAAAGTAGAAAGTTTGTGGTGACCTATGTGCTCCCGAACGAACGCTTGGAAAGAGAACGAACATACAAAAATGCTAAAGATACAAGGAAATCACTAAATGAGATACTAATTTGGTAATTATGGAGGACTTCAATTGCAAAGAAATTTGTTGGGAAAACATGACAGTGCGAGGAGGAGACGACTTGTACTGCTGGACATGACCAATGGGTCAGTGAAAACACCAGATACAGAACCAATGAAGAGCCGTCGAAACTAGATTTAACATTTACAATAGAACCTAAAATTGTGGAAAAATCAATATTAGTGCACATTGAAGTCATCATAAATAGTAATTTCTAAACATGGCATTTTTAGTATTATCTATTCATAGAACGGTCTAACTTTGTCATTATTAGTATGTTCTAAACTTGTCCTTATTAGTTCAAATTAAAGTTATATCTGAGAACACCTTCTAAAATTAGAATTGTGAGTATATTCTAAATTATTAATACGCATTAAAGTTACTACTAATAGTACCTGTTAAATTTGTCATTATTAGGACACATTAAAATTTTCCTTAATGGTACCTTCTAAGCTTGTCATTATCAGTATATTCTAAACGTGTAGACACTAAAGTTATAATCAATACTGTATTCTAAACTTCTCATTATTAATATAATCAGTACTTGCCATTGTTAGCATATTCTAAACTTTTCATTATTATTACACATTAAAATTTTCATTAATAGTACCTTCTAAACTTCTCAATGTTAGTAAACATGTCATTATTAGTATATTATAAATTTGTCATTTTAAATACCTTATGGCTATCAGTAATAGATGTTGCGCTCCTCCAGGTCGCCAACCACGGCTATTTTTCATCACATGAGAAAATAGGTCAATAACCCCTGACGTAGATCTAAGAAATTATATTTTTGGCTGTCTTGGGTTCTATGACCAATAATAACAAGTTATCTGTGGGGAACCAAGAACTGAGTGATACAGGAAAGCGACCGCATGTTACTTTTTTATTCCTTTTACATTGAGACACACAACAAACGTAGGTACGCATCTATTTGTATCACACACACACACACACACACACACACACACACACACACACACACACACACACACACACACACACACACACACACACACACACACACACACACACACACACACACACACACACACACACACACACACACACACACACACACACACACACACACACACACACACACACACACACACACACACACATACACACACACACACACACACACACACGCACGCACACACACACACACACACACACACACAAACACGAGCACACACACACACACACACACACACACACACACACACACACACACACACACACACAAACAAACACCTCAAAACGAACAAACCAAAGACAGAAAAAATGGAGAAAGAAGAAAATTAAAAGTGGCCTATACTAACATTGATGGATTAATTTCAGGTCTGAACGAACTCAATGATTACCTGCTAGAAGAAAAACCAGCCATAATGGGAATTGTAGAGACTAATCTAAGAGGTGAAATACCATCCATCGATAAAAAATAGGGACAAGAAACAGGGAGGAGGAATCATGTTCTTGTCCAAGAAAGACTTAAACGTGACAAAAATTGCGGAGGGCAAAGGTAATGTTGAACTGATCATGATAAAAGTCGAAGACAAGAATATGAAAAGTAGAAAGTTTGTGGTGACCTATGTGCTCCCGAACGAACGCTTGGAAAGAGAACGAACATACAAAAATGCTAAAGATACAAGGAAATCACTAAATGAGATACTAATGGGCAGTGGTAATTTGGTAATTATGGGGGACTTCAATTGCAAAGAAATTTGTTGGGAAAACATGACAGTGCGAGGAGGAGACGACTTGTACTGCTGGACATGACCAATGGGTCAGTGAAAACACCAGATACAGAACCAATGAAGAGCCGTCGAAACTAGATTTAACATTTACAATAGAACCTAACATTGTGGAAAAATCAATATTAGTGCACATTGAAGTCATCATTAATAGTAATTTCTAAACATGGCATTATTAGTATTATCAATTCATAGAACGGTCTAACTTTGTCATTATTAGTATGTTCTAAACTTGTCCTTATTAGTTCAAATTAAAGTTATATCTGAGAGCACCTTCTAAAATTATAATTGTGAGTATATTCTAAATTATTAATACGCATTAAAGTTACTACTAATAGTACCTGCTAAATTTGTCATTATTAGGACACATTAAAATTTTCCTTAATGGTACCTTCTAAGCTTGTCATTATCAGTATATTCTAAACGTGTAGACACTAAAGTTATAATCAATACTGTATTCTAAACTTCTCATTATTAATATAATCAGTACTTGCTATTGTTAGTATATTCTAAACTTTTCATTATTATTACACATTAAAGTTTTCAAGTGAGGCTATTCAAAACTAATCATTATTAGTATAATTAATAGCAACTTCTGATTTTGCTATTACCTGAATTTTCTAAACTTTGCATTATTAATATTATTCAAACGTGTCATTATTACTACACATTATTATCTAAACTTTGCATTATTAATATTATTCAAACGTGTCATTATTACTATACATTATTACTACACATATAACCTCCAAAACTTGTCATTATTACAAAATTGTAAACTTGTGGTTATTGGTACATATCAAAGTTCACACTTGTCATTATTTCTACACAGTAAAGATATCTTGAGGAGTATCTTCTAAACTTGTCAATCTTAGTAGATTCTAAACTTTTAATTGTATATACATTCTAAACCTGTGGTTATTAGTACATTTCTTCTATACATCTATACTTTATTAGGACGCCTTAAAGTTATAGCTAATAGCACCTTGATTTGTTATTGTTGGTATATTATAAACTTTTCATTATTAGTGCACATTAAACTTATCAATCATAACACCTTCCAAACTTGTCAGTATTAGTGTATTCTAAACTTTTCTTTATTTTCATATTATAAACTTGTCGTTATTGATACATATTAAAACTATTAGTAGTAGTATCTCCTAAACTTGTATTATTAGTACACGTTAACAGTACCTTCTAAACATCATTATTAGTATATTCTAAACTTGTCATTATTAGTACACATTAACGTTATTATCAATATTACCTTCTTAACTTGACATCATTAGTACGTAATAAACTTGCCATATTAGTACACATTAAATTAATCATTAATAGTATATTCTAAAGCTGTCATTATCAATATATTCTAAACTTGTCATTATTAGTACACATTAAAGTTATTATTAGAAATACCTTCTAAACTTTTCATTATTAGTACATGTTAAAACTATTAGGACTTCGTATACTTATCATTATTAGTATATTCTAAACTTGGCAAAACTAATATATTTCTAAACTTGTCATTATTTGTATATTCTAAAGTAGTGGTGTGTTCTGAACGTGACATTTTTAGTTTATTCAAAACAAATCATTGATAGTATTAGTATAATCATTAATATAATTCAAACGTGTCATTATACATTAACGTTATCATTAATATAACCTTCTAAACATATCATTATAGCTGTTTTTTTCTTTTATTTATTAGTATTTTATAAACCTGTCATTATCCATACATATTAAAGCTATTAGTAGTAGTATCTTCTAAACTTGTCATTATTTGTATATTCTAGTATTATTAGTACCTTCTACCTTAACAGTAACTTGACATCATTAGTATTAGTATAACTTGCCTTATTAGTACACATTTAAGTAATCATTAATAGTATATTCTAAATTTGTCATTATTACTATACTCTAAACTTATCATTATTAGTAGACATTAAAGTTATCATTAAAAATACCTTCCTTATTTTTCGTTATTTGGACATTATAAACCTCTTCTTATTAGAACACATTAAAATTATAGTTCTTAAAATATTCTATTTGTGATTATTAGTACAAATTAAATATATCATTAGTAGATCCGTCTAAGCCTGTCATTTAGTATATTATAAACTTCTCCTTATTGGTACATTAAAGTTATAATTGATCGTACCTTCTAAACTTCTCATTATTAGTATATTCTAAACATGTTATTAGTGCACATTAAAGTCATCATTAATAGTAACTTCTAAACATGACATTATTTATTCATAGAACGATGTAAATTTGTCATTATTAGTATGTACTAAACTTGTTCAAATTAAAGTTATATCTGATAGCACCTTCTAAACTTATAATCGTGATTATATTCTAAATTGTTAATACACATTAAAGTTACTATTAGTAGTACCTTCTAAATTTGTCATTATTAGGACACATTAAAATTTTCGTTAATGGTACATTGTAAGCTTGTCATTATTAGTATATTCTAAACACTAAAGTTATCATCAATACTATATTCTAAACTTCTCATTTTTAATATTAGTAGTACTTGCCATTGTTAGTATATTCTAAACTTTTCATTATTATTACACATTAAAGTTTTCATTAATAGTACCTTCTAAACTTCTTAAACATGCCAATATTAGAATATTATAACTTGTCATTTTTAGAATATATATGATAACTATAATCTGTATTAAAAATGACAAGTTTAGAACGTACTAATAATGACAAACTTAGAATGTATTATAAATAAAAACATGTCTTCTGATGATTAATGTTTGGTATATACTAATAATGACAAGTTTAAAGGCACTATTAATGATAACTTGAATATGTACGCATATTCACATGTTATTATATGTTATTATTCACATGTTATTATAATACATGCATTATGTACACATAACCACATGTTTACAAGTTTAAAACGTTATATTAATAATAATGTTAATGTGTAGCAATAATGACACGTTTTAATTATATTGATGATGTAAAGTTTAGTAAATACTAGAAGTTGCTATTAATGATAACTATAATACGTACTAATAATGATTAGTTTTGAAAAAAACTAACAATGTCATATTAAGAAGCCAGTAATAATGGTAACTTGAACATGTATTAATACTCACAATTTTAGAATATACTAATAGTGACAAGTTTTAAATAATTATAAACATTGGAATATATTAGTATTGCCAAATTTAGAATATACTAATAATGGTCCTAATAATGATAACTTTAATGTGTACTAATAATGACGAGTTTAGAATAACAAAGAAGATATGTTAGTATTTACTAATACTGATATTTTTCGAATATACGAACAATGACAACTTTAGAAAGTATTGTTAATGACAACTTTAACGTGTGCTAATAAAGAGAAGCTTTTATTGATAACTTAGATATATGTTAATGATAACAAGTTTATAATATACAAAAATTGACAAGTGCAGAGGGTACTATTGATAATAAATTGAATGTATACTAAAATGACAAATTTAGGAAGATAATATGTATGATAACTTTAATGTGCAGTTACAAAGGTACTATCAATAACTTTAATGTGTACTAATGCAGTAACAATGACAAGTTCAGAAAGTTCTATTACTGTAAACTTTAATAAAATCCAATATTGACAATTTTAGAAAACACCAATAATGAGAAGTTTAAATTATACTAAAAATGATAACTTATATGGCAAATGGCAAATGACGACAAGTTTAGAATATGCTAATGAAAAGTTAAGAAACTACTATTAATGTGTACCAATACTGTCAAGATTATACTAATACTGTCAAGATTATGATATGCTAATAATCACAAATTTGAAATGTACAGTAAAAATGTATAAAAAATTGCATGTTTAGAAGAAAACTTTAGAAGATAAATTCAGTATAATAATAATGGCGATTTTAGAAGGTGCTAATATGTGGTAATAATGACAACTTTAGAATACATTAAAATGGCATTTTTGTAATATACAAGCAAAGATAAGTTCAGACTGTACCTTAATGACAACTTTTAGAAGTTACTATTGATGATAACTTTAATGTGTACTAATATAAAGAAAGCACTATATACTAATAAGGGTAAGTTTAGAAGGTACTATAATTGATAACGTTAACTTGTACTAATAAAGATAAGCTTGGCATATACTAATAATGCCAATTTTAGAAGGTACTATTAAGGATAACTTAATGTCTATTAATAGTGATAAGTTTAGTATATACTATTAATGAGAAGTTTAGAATATACTAATAATGACAAGTTTGGAAAGCACTATTAAAGATAAAATCTATGCGAAATGATAACACAGGGGAACACTTTTTCAGTAACTTTAAGTTGCATTGGATATTTTAACGGATTTTGACAGAGTTTTAGGCGCTGATTTCAAATCTGAAATTGGGTTTTCTCTACAAGCTCTAGTTTGTATGCAATTTGAGGTTAATAAAATTGTACATATGTGAACTTGCGTAAACCATGTATAAGCATTTTAACGTCCATATATATAGATAGCTTCTAATATTTTGATCATTCTTCTTTTGTTTCAGTTCAAACATGGCTTCCAGAATGAGACATCATTGCAGAAACAAGCCTGATGCCTTCTGCTACATATGTGGATGCTACACACTCAATCGTCAGAGACGTAACATATCCTCGTTCGTCAAGCGTGCCTACAAGGCATATTTTGAAGTTCATCTTGGTGATCAAGACAAGCAATGGGCTCCTCATGTTGTGTGCCACAATTGTGAGGAAATGCTTCGAGACTGGACCAAAGGAAAACGCAAAGGTCTGCCTTTTGGAGTTCCAATGATTTGGCGCGAACCCACCAACCATGTAACTGACTGTTATTTCTGCATGGTAAACACAACGGGTGTTGGGAAGAAAAACCGACATAAGATTACGTATCCGAACATTCCCTCAGCTATTCGGCCTGTTCCGCACTCTGAAGAAGTACCTGTTCCAGTTTTCAAAGGCTTGCCTTCATTGGACGATAAAGACATTGGACATGATACAAGCCAGCAAGACAGTTGTGACAGTGAATTGTCAGAAAAGTGTTCACAATCGGAGGACTGTTCTTCAGACACTGAACCTTTCCCCGTCCCTAAGCCTCTTCCCCAGGCTGAACTGAATGATTTAGTGCGGGATTTAGGTCTTTCAAAGAAAGCAGCAGAGCTTTTGGCATCAAGATTACAAGGCAGAAATCTTGTTGATCACTCTGTTAAAGTATCATATTTCAGAAAGCGTGACCAGCTTTTTGTGACCTTCTTTTCAAAAGACAGACAGTTTGTTTACTGCCATGACATCCCAGGGCTTCTCAAAGAACTGGGTGTACCTTACGTCCTGCTGAATGGAGACTCTTTTTAGACAGTTCAAAACGCAGTCTAAAGTGTGTTCTTTTACATAATGGCAATGTTTATGGAGCAGTACCTGTCGGTCACTCAGTGCATTTGCGGGAAGACTGATGATATGAGAATGGTCATGGACTTATTAAAGTATCATGAGCACAATTGGATAATTTGTGTAGACTTAAAGATGGTCAACTTTCTTCTTGGACAACAGAAAGGTTTCACCAAGTTTCCATGTTTCCTCTGTATGTGGGACAGCCGAGCACGAGACAGACATTGGGTCCAGAAGGACTGGCCTATTCGTGACACCCTTGAAGCAGGCATGCCAAATATCATACAAGACCCAATTGTAAACAGAGATAAGATCATCTTTCCTCCTCTTCACATCAAATTAGGTTTGATGAAATAATTTGTCAAGGCACTGGAAACCGAAGGTGAATGTTTCCAACACATCATCACAGCTTTACCAGGGTTATCATTTGAGAAGATCAAAGCAGGCGTGTTTGATGGCCCACAGATTCGAACCCTAATTCGTGATGATCAGTTTGTTGCTAAGATGACCGCTTTAGAAAGGGCAGCATGGTTATCCTTTGTGGCAGTCGTTCAGAACTTCCTTGGAAACAATAAGGCGGAGAACTACAGTGAACTTGTGAACAGAATGCTCCTCGCTTTTCGTGATCTCGGGTGCAACATGAGCATCAAGCTTCATTTTTTGAACAGCCACCTTGATCAGTTCCCTGACAACCTGGGGGCTGTGAGTGACGAACAAGGAGAACGATTCCACCAAGACCTAAAGATCATGGAAGAACGCTACCAAGGGCGCTGGGACAAAAGTATGATGGCTGACTACTGCTGGAGCATTAAACGAAATTGCCCAGATGAAATGTACAAACGCAAAAGTTACAAACGCAAATTCCTGCCTGAAAAAAATACACAAAGAAATTGATAAGCTTCCATCAGCTGTGGTGATGTTCTGAAGGATGCTAATCTAACTTTGGGATAGATGTTCTGTTAATGTTCTGTTTCTTTTGCCTTAATAAATGTACAGAAATGGCTTTCATACTGTTTTAAGATTCAAGTGAACAAAAGAATTGTGGCTGATATTGCAATTTCCTATAATAACGAAAAGTTTAAAAATAAATAAAAATGTCAAATTGCATAAAATCTGTAGCTTGCAGACAAAACCCGACTTCAGATTTGAAATCAGCACACTCAAGTTGACTATAAACTATAGTACACTTTAAAGCTCTCATTAATAGTATCTTTAATATGATCATTATCAGCATGTTCTATAATCATCATTAATAGAATTAGCTATTATTTAGAGTATCTTGTAAACTTGTCATTATTAGTATCTTCTATACTTGTCATTATAAGTATATTCTTAACGTATCATAATCACTATACATTAAACTTACCATTGATAGTACTTTCTAAACTTGTCATTATTAGTATGTTATAAACTTACCCATAATAGTATATTCTCAACTTTTATAGTTAGTACACATTAATGTTATCATTAATAGTAGCCTCCAAACATATATAACCTTGTATATTCTAAAGTTGTCATTCTTTGTACATATTTAAGTTATTATTAAAAGAATCTTCTGATTTTGTCGTTACTGGTATATCCTAAACTTGCACTCGTTAAAATTATCATTAATACCATAATCTTAACTTGTCATTATTAGTACACATTAAAGTTTTTATTAGTTGTACATAAAAAGTGTCATTAATCGTATAGTCTAAACTTGTCATTACTAGAACATATTAAAGTTATCATTGATAATTCCTTTTCAACTTGTCATTATTAGTATAATTCAAACATTAATTAGTAATTATTATTAGTGAATATTATTACTGTTATTGTTAGTCACTATTCAAAAACTCTAAACTTTTCATTATTAGTACACATTAAAATTTCAATTAATTGTACCTTTTGAATATGACATCATGACACATTAAACTTGTCATAATGTCATTATTCTAAACTTTCTTTAATCGTACATGTTAAAGATATTGCTAAGAGAATGTCTAGTCTTGTCGATATCAATATACATTAGAATTATTATTACTATCATATTCTAATCTCGACAACACAATAAAGTTATTAAAAGTTTCGATTATAACCACGTTCTAAATTTTTCATTATTTGTGCAAATAAATTTATCATTAATCGTATGTTCTAAATTTCTTATTATTAGTCAACATTGAAGTTATCATAAATATTACCTTCTAACTTGTAATCATTAGTATATTCTAAACATGCCATTATTAGTATATTCTAATAATTCTTAGTATATTCTAAACTCGTCAATATTAGTCATCATTAGTAGTAACATCTGAACCTGTCATTACTAGAATATTCTATTTTTTCATTATTAGTACATATCAAAGATATCATCAATAGTACCTGTCATCAATAGTACCTGTCATCATTAGAGTGTTCTATACTTACCTTTATTAGTACACATTAAAGTTATCATTATTAGTACTTTCTAGACTTCTCATTATACGTATATTCTACACATGTCAATATTGGTATATTCTAAATATATCTTCATTGATATATCTAAACTTGTCATTATTAGTATGTTCTAAACTTGTCATAATATGTCATATCAAATCTATCATTAATAGTACGTTATCATTAGTATATTCTAAGCCTGGCAATATGCTAAAGTTGTCATTATTCTAACTTTGTCATCATCATAATATATTTTAAATATGTCATTAATAGTATATTCAAAAATCGTAATTATTAGTTATCTTATCATTAACAGCATATTCTAAACTTTATTATTGGTATATTCCAAATTTGCCATTATTAGTACACATTAAATCTATCGTTAAAAGTACCTTCTGATCTTGTTTTATCATTCAAACTTGGCATTATTAGTATGTTCTAAACTTATCATTAGTAAAAATTAAAGTAATTAATAGTACCTTTTAAACTTGTCATTAACAGTACCCTTTCAATAGTATAGTATAGTAAATAGCATCTTCTAAACCTGTCATTATTAGAATGTTCTAAAATTGTCATTATAAGTACACATCAAACTTTTTAAACTTTTCATTATTAGTACACATTAAAGATATCATTGATAGTACTATCTTAACTTCAGTATATTCTAAACATGTATATTCTAAAAATGTCTTCATTGGTTATCATCATTAGTACTTGTCATTAATACTTCATATTAAATTTATCATTAATAGGACGTTCTAAACTTATCTTTATAAAGTCATTAATAGTACCTTCAAAATTTATCATTAACAGTACCCTTTAAATTTTTAATTATTATTATATCTTAAGCTCGTCATTATTAGTAGTATCTTCTAAACTTGTCATTATCGGAATATTCTAAACTTTTCATTATTAGTACCCATCAAAGATAGCATTAATAGTGCCTTTTAAACTTGTCATCATTAGAATGTTCTATACCTTTCATTATTAGTACACATTAAAGTTATCATTAATTGTACTTTCCAAATTTCTCATTATACGTATATTCTAAACATGTCTACATTGGAATATTCTAAACTTGTCATTATTAGTATGTTCTAAACTTGTCATTAATAGTTTATATTAAATATATCTAAACTTGGCAATATTAGTATATGTTAAAGTTGTCATTATTATTTTAGTTTTAACTAGTATATTCTAAAGATATCGTTATTAGTATATTAACTCGTCATTATTAGTGAACTTATCATTAATAGTATCTTCTAATCTTTTTATTATTACTATATTCCAAGTTTGACATTATTAGTTCACATTAAATCTATCATTAATAGTACCTACTAATCCTAATTTTATTAGTATTTTCTAAACCTGGCATTATTAGTGTGTTCTAAACTTATTTTAATGAAAATTAAAGTCCCTCTACACTAATCAATACCTTTTAACTTTTAATTATTAGTATATTCTAAACTTGTCAAAATTATTACACATTAAAGTTATCATTATCGTTAAAGATTTGTCACTACTAAAATATATTCTAAATTTGTTTTTATAATTACACATTAAAGTTATCATTACCAGTTCCTTTTCAACCTATTGTTATAAGTATATTCTATATATGTCATTATTAGTACACAATAAAGATTCTAATTGTATTTTCACACTTCATTAATAGTATATTCTAAAATTCTCATTATTAGTACACATTAATGTTATCTTTAAAAATACCTTGTAATCTTGTTTTAATTTTTATATTCTAAACTTGTCAGTATTAGTATATTCTAATTTTCATTATCACTACTTATAGTACCTTCTGACTTTTCTGTTTGTATATTATAAACTTGTCATTATTAGTTCATAATAACGTTATTGATACCTTCTAAACTTATTATTATTAGTATATTCTAAATTCATAATTAGTACATATTATAGTTAACAATTATAGTAACATCTCAACTTGTTATTATTGGTATATTCTAAACTTAACAGTACCTTCTAAACTTATTATTACGTGCCATTAATAGTATACATTTAAGATATCATTTAATAGGATCTTTTAAACATGTCGATATTAGTTTCTTCTAAACTATTGATGTTTTCTTATTCTTAACTTTTTATAATTTGTATATTATAAACTTTTCAGTATAGTACACTCTAAAGTTATCATTAAACTTGTCATAGCTAGTATATTCTAAACTCGTCATTATTATAAAATTTTCATTTATAGTATATTCTAAACATATCATAATTGGCACACATTAAAGTTACCGGCCTTTATTTGTGTATCCTAAACTTAGTATTAGTATACTCTAAATATGTCATTATTAGTTCACTTTAAAGTTACTATTACTAGTACACCTTAAAGTTATCGTTAAAAGTACATTCTAAAATTGTCATTATTAGCTTATTCTAAACTTATTGGTATATTCTAAACTTTTCATTTTCAGAACACATTAAAGTTATCGTTAAAAGTACATTCTAAAATTGTCATTATTAGCTTATTCTAAACTTATTGGTATATTCTAAATTTTTCATTTTCAGAACACATTAAAGTTATTAATAATAGACTATACATTTGTATTTGCATTTGTATTTGTTTTGTATTTTTATATATATATATATATATATATATATATATATATTTATATATATATTTTTTGTAGTTTTTCTATTTGTTTGTATATATTAGTATAACATTAACGTTATCATTGATAATATTTTCCAAACTTTTCATTATTAGTGCATTCTAAACTTGTCAATGATAGTACCTTCTAAATTTCTCATAATTACTATATTCTAAACTTGTCACTATTAGTACACATTAAAGATCTCAATAGTACCTTCTAAACTTATCATTACCATATTCTACACTTTTTATTATTAGTACACATTAAATTCATTAGAGTGCATTCTAAACTTGTCTTTATATTACAAACTTGCTTATTATTAGTACAAATTGAAGTTGTCTTGAACAGTATTCTAAACTTGTAATTATAGGTATATTCTAATATTTCCATTATTAGTACACATACCTTCTAAACTTCTGATTATTAGTGCACATTAAAGTTATTATTAATAATACCTTCCAAACTTGTCAAAGTTAAATGCATTAATAATATCTTTAAAACTAGTCATTATTAGTATATTACAAACTTGCCATTATTAGTATCTTTTATTTTTTTCATTATTTGTACAGATTAAAGTCATTGTTGATATGTTCTAGTCTTTCCATTATTATTACACATAAAAGTTATCATTAACTGTGCCTTGCATTATAAGTATATTGAAGCTATTATTAATAATACCTTCTAAACTTGTACATGTTATTCAAGTTTCATTAAAAGTACATTCTAAACATGTCATTACTAGTATTTTGTAAACTTTTCACTATTAGTAATCATATAAGTTATATTAGTACACATTCAAGATTTTACATATAGTACATGTTAAACACTATACGTTTTTTGTAAATTTCCCATTTTGTTATAAATTAATTTTTCATTAACATGTAAACTTGTCATATTCTAAACTTTTCATGATCATTTCACATAAATTTATCTCTAATACAGTAGTGCTTTCCAAAATTGTCATTATTAGTATATTCTAAACTTCACATTAATAGTATATACTAAACTTACCACTATCAGTAGACATTAAAGTTATCCTTAATAGTACCTTCTAAACTTGGCATTATTAGTATATTCTAAGCCTGTCTTTATTAGTACATGTTGACGTTATTAATTATAGTACCTTCTAAACTTACTCTTATTAGTAAATAGTACTTTGTTTATATTGGTACACATTAAAGTTATCATTAATAGTACCTTCTAAAAGTTGTCACTAAGGTACCTTCGGAACTTATCTTTTCTTATATATTACAATGGGTATTCTAAACTTGTCATTATTACCACATTAGCATATATCAAATCTAACCGTAATATTACAAAATTATAATTACTAGCATATTCTAAATTTGTCATTATTTGTGCACATTAAAGTTATCATACAATAGTGCCTTCTAAAATGGTCATTATTAGTATATTCTAAACACGTTAAAATTATCATTAATAATACCTTCTAAACTTGTCATAATTAGAATATTACTAGTAATGACATGTTTAGAAAGTTACATTAAGCATAACGTTAATGTGTAGTAATAATGACACGTTTAGAATATACTATTAATGCAAGGTTTAGAAAATACTAACAATAGCATAGTAGAAGTTGCTATTAATGATAACTATGATACGTACTAATAATTAGTTTTGAATATACTAACAATAACATATTTAGAAGACACTACTAATGATAACTTTAATATGTACTAATATTCAAAAGTTAAGAATATACTAAATATGACAAGATTAGAATAATGATAAACTCGGAATATATTATTATTACCAAGTTAAGAATATACTAATAATGATAAGGATACAAGGTCCTAGTAATGATAACTTTAATGTATACTAATAAAATTAAAATACTGAAGAAGATATGTTCAGTATTTACTAGAACATAAAACTGACAAGCTTTAATGGGTAATAATAATGTCAAGTGACAAGTGACAATATTGACAAGATAACTTTAATGTGTAGAAATAGTGACAATTGTGGATCATACTAATAACGATAAGTTTAGAAGGTTCTATTAATGATAACTTTATTTTGTACTAATAATGACAAGTTTAGCATATAAGTTTACAAAGTTTAATGATAAGACAAGTTTAAGGTGTATCAATAATCACAAGTTTAGAATATAATAATGATGATTTTAGAATATACTAATGATGATAATTTTAGAATATACTAATAATAATAAGTTTAGAATATACTAATAATGACAAAATTATAATGACAACTGCACTCTTGATTATAACTTTAATGTGTACACAGGTTTACAATATTTTAATAATGACATGCATGGAAGGTAATGTTAATGTTAATGTGTAGTAATAATGACACGTTTCATATATATTAACAACGTAAGGTGTAAGGTTTAGAAAATACGTAAGGTTTAGAAAATACCTGACATTATAAGCATGTTCTAAATTTGTCATTATTAGTATATTCTACACTTTGTCATTATTAGTACAAATTAAAGCTTGTCAATATTTGCATGTTCTAAACCCTCATTATTAAGTCATCATTAACAATACTTTCTAATGTTGTCATTGTTCGAAACATATCAGTATTAATATATACTAAACATATCTTCTTAGGTATTCCAAACTTTTCATTATTAGTACACATTAGAGTTATCATTATTAAGAACTTTTACACATATCATTATTAGTATATTCTAAACTTGGCAATACTAGTATATTCCAAAGTTTATCATTATTCCAAAATTGTCATTATTGGTGTATTCTAGACTTGTGATACCATTAGTAGTTTCTTCTAAACATGATATTGTTAGGCTATTCAAAACTAATCATTATTAGTATCATTAATAGCAACTTCTGATTTTGCTATTACCTGAATTTTCTAAACTTTGCATTATTAATATTATTCAAACGTGTCATTATTGCTACACATTAACGTTACCATTAACGTTGTCATTATTACAAAATTGTAAACTTGTGGTTATTGGTACATAGTAAAGTTATCATTAACAAAGCCTTTAAACTTTTTAATATTAGTATTTTTCATACATTAATTATTAGAAGACATTAAAGTTTTCATTTATAGTACATTCTAAATTTGTCATTAGTACGTTCTGGTCATTATTAGTACAAATTAAAGTTATCATATATATTGCCTTCTTAAGTTGTCATTATTAGTAAGTTCTAAACTTAATCAATATCTTCGAAACTTGTATTTATTAATACACATTAAAGTTATCATTAATAGTACCTTGTAAACTTATATTCTAAACTTGTCATTATTAGTACAAAATAAAGTTATCATTACTAGAACCTTCTAAAGTTATCATTGTTAGTATATTCCACACTTGTCAATCTTAGTAGATTCTAAACTTTTAATTGTATATACATTCTAAACCTGTGGTTATTAGTACATTTCTTCTATACATGTCGTTATTAGTATATTCTTATTTTGTCATTATTAGGACACCTTAAAGTTATAGCTAATAGCACCTTCTTGATTTGTTATTGTTGGTATATTATAAACTTTTCATTATTAGTACACATTAAACTTATCAATCATAACACCTTCCAAACTTGTCAGTATTAGTGTATTCTAAACTTTTCTTTATTTTTATATTATAAACTTGTCGTTATTGATACATATTAAAACTATTAGTAGTAGTATCTCCTAAACTTGTATTATTAGTACACGTTAACAGTACCTTCTAAACATCATTATTAGTATATTCTAAACTTGTCATTATTAGTACACATTAACGTTATTATCAATATTACCTTCTTAACTTGACATCATTAGTATGTTATAAACTTGCCATATTAGTACACATTAAATTAATCATTAATAGTATATTCTAAAGTTGTCATTATCAGTATATTCTAAACTTGTCATTATTAGTACACATTAAAGTTATCATTAGAAATACCTTCTAAACTTTTCATTATTAGTACATGTTAAAACTATTAGGACTTCGTATACTTATCATTATTAGTATATTCTAAACTTGGCAAAACTAATATTTGTATATTCTAAAGTATTGGTGTATTCTGAACGTGACATTTTTACTTTATTCAAAACAAATCATTGATAGTATTAGTATAATCATTAATATAATTCAAACGTGTCATTATACATTAACGTTATCATTAATATAACCTTCTAAACATGTCATTATAGCTGTTTTTTTTCTTTTATTTATTAGTATTTTATAAACTTGTCATTATCCATACATATTAAAGCTATTAGTAGTAGTATCTTATAAACTTGTCATTATTTGTATATTCTAGTATTATTAGTACACGTTAAAAGTACCTTCTACCTTAACAGTAATTTGACATCATTAGTATTAGTATAACTTGCCTTATTAGTACACATTTAAGTAATCATTAATAGTATTTTCTAAATTTGTCATTAATAGCACTTTCTAAACTTGTCATTATTACTATATTCTAAACTTGTCATTATTAGTAGACATTAAAGTTATCATTAAAAATACCTTCCTAATTTTTCGTTATTTTATAGTTCTTAAAATATTCTAACCTTGTCATCAATAGTACATTTTAAATTTGTGATTATTAGTACAAATTAAATATATCATTAGTAGATCCGTCTAAGCCTGTCATTTAGTATATTATAAACTTCTCCTTATTAGTACATTAAAGTTAATTGATCGTACCTTCTAAACTTCATATTATTAGTATATTCCAAACATGTTATTAGTGCACATTAAAGTCATCATTAATAGTAACTTCTAAACATGACATTATTTATTCATAGAACGATATAAATTTGTATGTACTAAACTTGTTCAAATTAAAGTTATATCTGATAGCACCTTCTAAACATATAATCGTGATTATATTCTAAATTGTTAATACACATTAAAGTTACTATTAGTAGTACCTTCTAAATTTGTCATTATTAGGACACATTAAAATTTTCGTTAATGGTACATTGTAAGCTTGTCATTATTAGTATATTCTAAACACTAAAGTTATCATCAATACTGTATTCTAAACTTCTTATTTTTAATATTAGTATTACTTGCCATTGTTAGTATATTCTAAACTTTTCATTATTATTACACATTAAAGTTTTCATTAATAGTACCTTCTAAACTTCTCAATGTTAGTATATTCTAAACATGCCATTATTAGAATATTATAACTTTTTAGAATACCTTATAGCTATCAGCAATAGTTCCTTCTAAACCTGTTACTCTTTGTATATTCTAAACTTATCATAATTAGTAGACAGGAAACTTTCATATTTTTAAAGTTGCTATTATCATATGATAAACTTTTCATTAATAGTACAAATTATTTTTTTAATTAGTACCTTCTAAACTTATCACTATTGGTATATTCTAAAATTCTCATTATTAGCACTCATTAACAGTGCCTTCATAACCTATATATTAGTATATTCTAAGCTTGTCATTTTTAGAACACATTAGATTTATCATTAATAGTTATTATTGTATTGTAAACTTTCATTATTAGTACACATGAAAGTTTTCATTAACAGTACCTTCTAAACTTCTCATTATTACGTGTCAATATTTGTACATATTTAAGTTATCATTAATAGGATATTTTAAACTTATCATTATTGCTATGTTTTAAACATGTGAGTATTAGATTTGTCTAAACTTGTCATTATCTTTTATTCTAAACGTTTGATTACTTGTATTTCATTAAAAGTACCTTCTAAACTTCTCATTATTACGTGCCGTTATTAGTTCATATTTAAGTTATCATTAATAGGATCTTTTCAATTTATGATTATTGCTATATAAGATTCTTCTAAACTTGTCATTATCTTTTATTCTAAACTTTTTATTACTTGTGTTCCTTTCAGTATTAGTACATTCTAAATTAATAGTATTTTCTAAACTTGTCATTTTTAGTATATTGAAAAGTTATCATTGATAGTGTTTTCTAAACTTGACATTATTAGTATATTCAAAACATGTTATTATCGGCTGAGAAGAAACCTGCACAGCGAAGCTATAGCGGTAATCCCCTACCACACTCCTGGCCAAATGGCCACTTCCGGAAGGGAGTGTGTGGTTGGACATTCCGCATAAATCATCGGAAATTTAAAATTCCCGGCTCTGTGCAGGTGGCGCAAGCGTCTACAACCCCACCTCCCCCTCCCTTCTTACTCGGCTGCACGGATTGAGCCGTCACTTAGCATCGCGGAACCAGACGAGTCGGTCACTCCACAACCCACCTTCTTTTCATGCCGGTAAGTCTGGTTCCTGCTCGTGCTCTTGTGTTCTCGTAGGGAGCCCTACCTGTTCTCCTGCAGTTTTTCCCCATCGGTGTTGTGTCCAGACACCTTTGGGACACCCCTTCTATGATTATCATTATTCTATTTTCAGACCAAACGCTTGTGTGTGGAATCCGGCTGCACAGCCAGGATCTCGTCAGACGGCCACCACGACCTCTGCTCCCGCCATGCCCCTTGTTTCTCACAAGCTGGCTTTAACCCCCTAGCCTGCGTTGTGTGCAAAGCGCGGGTTGAGGAGATTCGTGCTGCTCCTCCCAAAACCCGTTCCAAGCTAGCCGCCCTCGAACTCCTTCGGGAGGCATGGCGCAGAGCTCGGAAATTGAAATCCGCTGACGACCCCCCCCCCCCCTGGTGTGGGCGGATCCGGCGTTAGGCGTGGAATTGGGCCTCGTTCGCCCTCGCCATCCGTCTCGCTATGTCTCCGAGACTTCCGTTGGTGGACAACCTGGGCCTCTCGGAGTACAAGGGGACGAGTCTGATGTTGCGGAGTATGGTGTCCCCGAGCGTCCTCAGGCCTCTCGGCAGCCCCATACATCCGACCATCAAGGGTCCTTAAAACCCTTACGGCTTGCTTTGTCAAGCACCCCCACGAACTCGTCTTCCTCCCTAGTTCACTCACGTGAACCCGGCAGGAAATCTCGCTCGAAAAAGAGGTCTGCCTCACCGAGGTCCAGGACGCTCAGCTTGTCCCCACCCTCCACAGCCTCTCCCCCCAACTCACCCTCCCTTCCTCGCTCTCCTTTTCCTCGCCGTAAATCCCACAAGGGCAGGGAGCCGGGGGACGAAACGAGGGGAGAGGGAACTCTGGCTGCCCAAGTGGCTGCCCTCCTTCCGTCCCTGATAGGCCCCGTCCTTGAATCGGCCCTATCACATTATCCGGCCTGTCAGGCCGCGCAAATCATAACGCACCCCTCTCCAGAGCAACCTCCTATTGAACCTACGGCTCTAGCCCCCCCTCCCACTCTCCCTCCTGGTCCTTCCCTCCGCCCCTCCGTGCCGGCGACAGGTATAGGACTAGAAGGCCCCTCTCAGGAGGAACCCCCCAATCAGACGTCCGTCGGGTTGGACGGGGTGGAGGACCACTACAGTTCTTCTTTACCTTATCCTCCTACCATGACGGACTCTTTTGAGTTCCGCCCCTTCTCATGGTGTGACCTTCCCCGGTCCTGGGAGTACTCGTTTGGAGAAGATCACAAGCTAGTGGCCTGGTCTCCCGACTACTCGCTACCGGAGGGCTGGAGGAGGAGAGATGACGTTATCCTAAAGTGGGCCAACGACGCGGAGGGGGCTAAGGTTCTATATAAGATTCGACCCCTCTCCGCCCCGGCCTCCACGCCCTCCAGGATTTCCACCTCTAACACTCTGGACGCATTAGGTGCTCTCCTGGAGAACCCTCGTTTAAACCCTGATGGGCATATGTTTGTCGACAGGTCGGGGGACTCACCGGCGGTAGCACTCTCCCCAAACGCCTGGTTCCCGCAGGAGAAAGGGGAGAAGGCCTTAGACATCCCTGCTCTCTTCGAGCGGGCCCAAGACCAACCCAAGACGGTTCCTCCTCGACGGCATATCCCTTCATCATTCCCCGTCGTCCTGCCACCACCCTTCGCGCCGGAGGGCCTGCGCGATTGCGTATGGCACTCGGGCAGGGACCCCGCCCTCCCCCATCAACTTAGTGAACCGGAGGCTAAGTTGCTGACGACGGAGGCCTCGACCAGACAAGACCTTGCCTCTACCATCTCGACCGTCACGGCAATGGCGATGATGAGGAACTGGCTGACGACGCTCGCCACGAGCTTTGAGGACTTCCCGCGGGAAGAATTGAGGTGAGTGGGATATTTCAATCTATACAGATGGTCCAGACCTGTCCTGGCGAGAGACGCTCAGGTAGCGTCTTCACCCAGGACGGAGCCTCTTGACTAGCGCCCGAGGACGAGGTCGTTCGGAAACGACCTCGGCTTCGCATATGTTATACGTTCTACAATTGAGCGATGTGACTTTATTACACCCTCCGGGGATCGGGATCCTTCTCGCCCTACTAATTTGATTCGCGTGTTTTCTGTATGCAGAGACACCCTGGCGGCACTCTCTACCGTGGCAGAGGGTACAGCCAACATGGCGTCATCAGCCCTACCCCCAGCAGCGAGGGCCTTCACCGCGGCTCGTCTGGCAGCTCGTCAGTCTGCAGCGCGGTCGGCCCCGGAGATGGCTCGCCGGGGCGTGGTGAGAGCAGCTCCCCTTTCCCGTGGTCTGTTCGACCAGGAAGCGACAGACCGCGTCTTCGCTACGGTCCCGACCGTCATCCAGATCCAACAACCCTCCCAACCGGAGATTCCAGGACTTCCTTCGGAGACACGCGATAGTGACCATCTCCGCTAGCACAGTTCTGGACTTCCTGTCTTGGCTAGCTGACACCACCAACAGGGCACCGGAAGGCCGACCCGGGCCATGCCCCCCACGCCCACAACATCAGAGGCCTCGCGGCATCGCTGGCGTTTCTCCGCACCCACTCTGTGGAACGGGTGCAGGACCTTGGGGGCTGGGCATCAGCAACTTCCTTCAGGACACGGTATCTCTACCACTCGATCACCCCTGTCCCATGTGTCGCCATGGGAACGGCTCCACCCCTCTCTTCGCAAAAGAAGGGGGGGCAAAGGGCGACCGAGGGGTAGGGGAAGGCCCAGGAACCGCTGAGCAAGATACAATATTCTACATAGAATTTATGCACTATGTGAATTGTACAATATTATTTTTATTAAGAAGACATAAATAAATGTCTATATAGATATATATATATATATATATATATATATATATATATATATATATTGATATTGATATCGATATAAGTACTTGATGCTTTTTGTCTCCCCTCTACTGAATAAGATGATTAGTCTCCCATACGAGACACACGTAATAACGGCTTGAGCCCTGTCCTCGACTACAATTTGGGCTTCACCTTCTCCTCCCACCTATCCTCGTCTCATGCATAGCTTCGCTGTGCAGGTTTCTTCTCAGCCGATAATACTTCTTTGTCGCGGCTAGTGCCGCTTAAATTGTTTTTATCGGCTTAAGAAACCTGCACAGATTTAGGGTCCCTCCCTCCTCCCACAGGCGAATCCTTCATTTCTCATTGAAGTGACGGCTCAATCCGTGCAGCCGAGTAAGAAGGGAGGGGATAGGGAGGGGGAGGTGGGGTTGTAGACGCTTGCGCCACCTGCACAGAGCCGGGAATTTTAAATTTCCGATGATTTATGCGGAATGTCCAACCACACACTCCCTTCCGGAAGTGGCCATTTGGCCAGGAGTGTGGTAGGGGATTACCGCTATAGCTTCGCTGTGCAGGTTTCTTAAGCCGATAAAAACAATTTAAGCGGCACTAGCCGCGACAAAGAAGTATTATTACTAAACTTTAAGGTTATCATTAATAGTTCCTTCTAAAACTAATTTTTAGTATATTCTAAGCATCTCATTGTTGGTATATATTAAAGTTGCCATCAATATTACTTACCCTGTCTTTATTTGTATATTCTTTATTTGTATACTCTAAATATGTCATTATTAATTCACTTTAAGGTTACTATTACTAGTACACATTCAAGTTATCATTAAAAGTACATTCTAAAATTGTCATTATTAAATTATTCTAAACTTCTCATTATCAGTATATTCTAAACTTTTTATTTTTATAACACATTAAAATTATTATTATTATTAGATTAATAATATCTTCCAAACTTTTCATTATTAGTGCATTATGAAATTGTCAATAATACTACCTTCTAAACTTCTCATTATTACTATATTCTAAACTTGTCACACATTAATAGTACCTTCTATACTTGTTGTTATTACCATATTCTAAACTTTTTATTATTAGTAATTTACTATTAGTATATACTGAATTTATCATTTATCTTCTAAACTTGTCTTTATTAGTATATTATAAACTTGCTTATTATTAGTGTAAATTAAAGTTATCTTGAACAGTACCTTTTAACCTTAAAATTATTGGTATATTCTAATTTTTTCATTATTAGTACACATACCTGTACATAACACATAACATAACATAACACATAACCTCTGGTTATTAGTATATTGTAAACTTCTGATTATTAGTACACATAAAAGTTACTATTAACAATACCTTCTAGACTTGTCAAAGTTTAAGTTAATACTAGTAGAACCTGCTAAACTTATCGTTATTAGTATATTCCACATGAACGTTATTAGTATATTCTAAACATTAAAGTTACCTTTAACAGTATCTTCTGAACTTGTCAATCTTAGCATATTCTAAATATCATTGTAAATATATTCTAAACCAGTGATTATTAGTATATATTAAATCTATAGTTAATAGCACCTTCTTAACTTGTCATTGTTAGTACATTATAAACTTGTCATTATTAGCACACATTAAACTTATTCAAATTTGTTAGTATTAGTGTATTCTAATCTTTTCTTTATCAGTATATTATAAACCTGTTATCATTGCTACATATTAAATCTATTATTAGTAGTATCTTCTAAACTTCTCATTACTTGTATATTAAGAGTTTTTTCTAAACATTAGTATATTCTAAAATTTTCATTATTAGTACTCAATATTAACTTCTTAACTTAACATCATTAGTATATTGTAAACTTGTCTTATCAAAAATACCTTTTAAACTTTTATTTATTAGTACATTAAAGGAATTTTCCATTTTTTTTTATTTGAACACAGAACAAATTAAAATTACCGTTCTAAACTTGTCATTAATAGTACACATTAAAGTTATCATTAATAGTATCTTTAATCTGATCATTATTAGTATATTCTATAATTATCCTTATTAGTACACATATAAGTTATTAATATCACTTTCTAACCATTAGAATATTCTAAACACATCTTAATTGGCATGTTCTAAACTTTTTATTTACAGTGTTTGTTAAATATATTCTAAACATGGCAATATTAGTGTATTCTAAAGTTGCCATTATTCTAAACTTGTCATTATCATATTCTAAACTTGTTACACAAGATTGGTACCACCTTCCAAATTTGTCATTATTCGTATATTCTAACTTTGTCATTATTAGTACACATTACAGTTATCACTGATATTACCTTCTAATATTTGTGATTAGAAGATACTATTAATGATAAGTTCACTAATAATGACGAGTTAATATACTAATAACGATATCTTTAGAATATACTAGTTTAAACTATAATAATAATGACAGCTTTAACATATACTAATATTGCCAAGTTTAGATATATTTAATATTAACTATTAATGGCAAGTTTAGAACATACTAATAATGACAAGTTTAGAATATTCCAATGTAGACATGTTTAGAATATACGTATAATGAGAAATTTGGAAAGTACTATTAAAGATAATGAATAGTATAAAACATTTTAATGATGACAGGTTTTATTAATGACAAGGGTAGAATATTCCGATAATGATGATATTGATGATAACTAATAATGACGAGTTTAGAATATACTAAAAATTACTTTAATTTTTACTAATGATAAGTTTAGAACATACTAATAATGTCAAATTTAGAATGTTTACAATATACTAAATTAAATGATAATAATAATGACAAGTTTTAATGACAACTTTGACATATACTAATATTACCAAGTTTAGAATATACTAATAATGATAACTTTAGAACGTCCTATTAATGATAAAATTGCTATGAAGTATTAATGACAAGTTTAGAATATACCCATGAAGACGTGTTTAGAGAATACAGAAGTTTTGAAAGTACTATTAATGATAACTTTAATGTGTACT
>NC_134786.1:27888155-27905655 GCF_046742065.1 Oratosquilla oratoria | reverse complement strand
CACACACACACACACACACACACACACACACACACAAACACACACAGACACACACACACAAACACAAACACCTTAAAACGAACAAACCAAAGACAGAAAAAATGGAGAAAGAAGAAAATTAAAAGTGGCCTATACTAACATTGATGGATTAATTTCAGGTCTGAACGAACTCAATGATTACCTGCTAGAAGAAAAACCAGCCATAATGGGAATTGTAGAGACTAATCTAAGAGGTGAAATACCATCCGTCGATAAAAAATAGGGACAAGAAACAGGGAGGAGGAATCATGTTCTTGTTACATTATTAGTACACATGAAAGTTTCTTTAACAGTACTTTCTAAACTTCTCATTATTACGTGTCATTATTTGTACATAAGTTATCATTAATAGGATCTTTTAAACTTATCATTATTGCTATATTTTAACCATGTGAGTATTAGATTCATTATCTTTTATTCTAAACGTTTTATTACTTGTATTTCATTAACAGTACCTTCTAAACTTCTCATTATTACGTGCCATTATTAGTTATCATTAATAGGATCTTTTCAATTTATGATTATTGCTATATCTTAAACATATAAATATTAGATTCTTCTAAATTTGTCATTAGTAGTATATTGAAAATTTATCGTTGATAGTATTTTCTAAACTTGTCATTATTAGTATATTCAAAACTTGTTATTACTACTAAACTTTAAGGTTGTCATTAAGAGTTCCTTCTAAAACTGACATTTTTAGTATATACCAATAATGATAAGTTTAGAAGGTACTAATAACAAAAAAATTAATTTGTATTATTAATTAAATGTTTATGATATGATAATAATGTCAACTTTTAATAATGAAAGTTTCTTGTCTACCAATTATGATAAGTTTAGAATATGCAAATAGTAACAGGTTTAGAAGGAACTATTACTCATAGCCATAAGGTATTCTAAAATGACAAATTTATAATATACTAATAATGACATTGAGAAGTTTAGAAGGTACTATTAATGAAAACTTTAATGTGTAATAATAATGAAAAGTTTAGAGTATACTAACAATGGCAAGTACTGATTATATTAATAATGAGAAGTTTAGAATACAGTATTGATTATAACTTTAGTGTCTACATGTTTAGAATATACTGATAATGACAAGCTTACACTAATTAAGACAAGTTTAGAATATACTAATGATAACAAGTTGAGAAGTTACTATAACTGTTAACTATAATATAATAATAATGACAAGTTTAGAAGGTACTATTAATGATAAATCTAATGTGTTCTAAAAATGACAAGCTTAGAATATACTAATATATAGGTTATGAAGGCACTGTTAATGAGTGCTAATAATGAGAATTTTAGAATATACCAATAGTGATAAGTTTAGAAGGTACTAATAACAAAAACTTTAATTTGTATTATTAATGAAAAGTTTATCATATAATGATAATAGCAACTTTCTAATAATGAAAGTTTCCTGTCTACTAATTATGATAAGTTTAGAATTTACAAATAGTAACAGATTTAGAAGGAACTATTTCTGATAGCTATCAGGTTTTCTAAAAATGACAAGTTATACTAATAATATACTAATAATGGTATATTTAGAATATACTAACATTGAGAAGTTAAGAAGGTACTATTAATGAAAACTTTAATGTGTAATAATAATGAAAAGTTTAGAATATACTAACAATGGCAAGTACTGCTAATATTAACAATGAGAAGTTTAGAATACAGTATTGATGATAACGTCAGTGTCTTCATGTTTAGAATATACTAATAATGACAAGCTTACAATGTACCATTAACGAAAATTTTAATGTGTCCTAATAATGACAAATTCAGAAGGTACTACTAATAGTAACTTTAATGCGTATTAATAATTTAGAATATACTCACAATTAGGTGCTATCAGATATAACTTTAATTTAAACAAAGAAGGACAAGTTTAGAACATACTAATAATGACAAATTTAGACCGTCCTATGAATAAATAATGTCATGTTTAGAAGTTACTATTAATGATGACTTTAATGTGCACTAATAACATGTTTAGAATATACTAATAATGAGAAGTTTAGAAGGTACGATCAATTATAACTTTAATGTACTAATAAGGAGAAGTTTAGAATATACTAAATGACAGGCTTAGACGGATCTACTAATGATATATTTAATTTGTACTAATAACTTTAATGTCTACTAATACTGACAAGTTTAGAATATAGTAATAATGACAAATTTAGAATATACTATTAATGATTACTAATGATGTCAAGTTACTGTTAAGGTAGAAGGTACTGTTAACGTGTACTAATGATACTAGAATATACTACTACTAATAGCTTTAATGTGTATGGATAATGACAAGTTTATAAAATACTAATAAAGAAAAGTTAAAAAACAGCAATAATGACATGTTTAGAAGGTTATATTAATGATAACGTTAATGTGTAATGACACGTTTGAATTATATTAATAAGGCAAAGTTTAGAAAATACTAATACTATCAATGATTTGTTTTGAATAAACTAACAATGTCATGTTTAGAAGACACTACTAATTTAACATGTACTAATACTCACAAGTTTAGGACATACCAATAATGACAAGTTTAGAAAAATGATCAACTTTGGAATATATTAGTTTTGCCAAGTTTAGCATATACTAATAATGGTAAGTATACGAGGTCCTAATAGTTTTAACATGTACTTAATAATGAAAAGTTTAAAAGGTATTTCTAATGATAACTTTAATGTGTACTAATAAAGACAAGTTAAGAATATACTGATAATGACAACTTTAGAATATACTATTAATGATTAATTTAATGTGTACTAATATGGCAAGTTTATTATATACTAATGATGTCAAGTTAAGAAGGTAATATTGATAATAACGTTAATGTGTACTAATAATGGTAAGTTTAGAATATACTAATAATTATGTTTAGTAGGTACTGTTAACGTGTGCTAATAATCCAAGTTTAGGAGATACTACCTACTAATAGTTTTAATATGTATCAATAACGACAAGTTTATAATATGAAAATAAAGAAAAGTTTAGAATGCACTAATACTGACAAGTTTGGAAGGTAATGTGTACTAATAATGAAAAGTTTATAATATACCAACAATAATAAATAAAGGTGCTATTAGATATAACTTTAAGGTGTCCTAATAATGACAAAATTAGAATATACTGATAACGACATGTATAGAAGAAATGTACCAAGAACCACAGGTTTAGAATGTATATCCGATTAAAAGTTTAGAATCTACTAAGATTGACAAGTTTAGAAGATACTCTTCAAGATAACTTTACTGTGTAGAAATAATGACAAGTGTGGAATATACTAATAATGATAACTTTAGAAGGTTCTAGTAATGATAATGACAAGTTTAGAATATAAGTTTACAAGGTACTATTAATGATAACTTTAATGTATATTAATAAATACAAGTTTCGAACATATTGATTAAGTTTAGAAATGACTAATAATAAAAACTTTAGAAGGTAATATATGTGATAATTAGGATATACTAAGAATAACATATTCAGTCGGAACTATTGGTGATAACTTTAATATCAAAAGTTTAGAATATATTAATAATGAATATTGTCGATAGTACTATTAATGATATATACAACAATAATCAATACTCAAATTTTATATAATGATATTTATAATAACTTTAATATGTTAGAATAATGACAATTTTAGAATGTTCTATTAAATATATTTGATATGTACTAATATTGAATAATTTGATCTGTATTAATGATGAAAAGTTTAGAATATACTAACATAGACAACCATAGAATATCAGCATAATGTATATTAATAGGGACAAATTTATGATATTCTAATTATGACAAGTTTAGAAGGTATTATTAATTATAGATTTAATGTGTACTAGTAATAACAATTTTAGAGTATAATAATGACAAGTTTAGAAGGTACTATTGCATGATAACTTTAATGTGCACTAATAATGACAAATTTAGAAATAGCATTTTTGTAGTATACAAATAATGTCAAGTTTAGAAGGTATAGCTTTAATGTGACAAGTTTACAATATACTTATAATGCACGGCACAGTTAATGATACTTTTATGAGTACTAATAATGGAAAGACTAGAATATACCAATGTGTACTAATAATGAAAATTTAAAATATACTAATAATGGCAAGTTTATAATATACTAATAATGACTAGTTTAAAAGATATGCTAATAATGATTAGTTTAAAAGATATACTAATAATGCATTTAACTCTGACAAGTTTAGAAGGTATTATTAATAATAACTTTAATGTGTACTAATAATCAGAAGTTTACAATATACTAATAAAAAGTGGTTTAGAAGGAACAGGTATGAGTACTAATAATGAAAAGATATACCAATAATTACAAGTTACTATAATTATTAACTATATGTAATAATAATGACAAGTTTAGAAGGTACTAATAATGATAACGTTAATATGAACTAATAATGACAAGTTTAGAATATATAAAGAAAATCTAGGAGTAATAATGAAAAAAAATTAGAATATTCTAATTTAGAATATAACAATAAAAACGAGATTAGAAGGTATTTTTTAAAGATAACATTAATGTGTAGCAATCATGAGAATTTTAAAATACACTAATAATGTACTGTGAAAATACAATTAATATATTTACTGTGTACTAATAATGACAAATATAGAATATACCTATAACGACAGGTTGAAAAGGAACTATTAATGATGACTTTAATGTGTACTAATAAAAACAAGTTTAGAATATATGTTCTAAGCTTGTTTTTATTAGTACACATTAAAGTTTAGTGGTCATAAGTTTTTAACGATAATGATAACTTTAATGTGTAATAATATTGATAAGTTTAGACTACTAATAATAACATGTTAAAGATACTGTTAATGATTAGTTTATAAGGTACTATTGATAACTTTAATTTTCACTAATAATAAGTTTAGAACACACTAATAATGCCAGGTTTAGAAAATACTAATAAAAACAGGATTAGTAGGTACTATTAATAGTAGATTTAATGTGTACTAATAATGTCAAACTTGGAATATAGTAATAATGACAAGATTAGAAGATACTATTAGTGATAAGTTTACTGATAATGACGAGTTTTGAATATACTACTAATGACATCTTTAGAATATACTAGTTTAAACTATAATAATAATGACAAGGTTTAATGACAACTTTGACATATACTAATATTGCCAAGTTTAGAATATACTAATAATTATAGATTTAATATGAGCTATTAGTGACAAGTTTAGAGCATACTAATAATGACAAGTTTAGAATATTCCAATGTAGACATGTTTAGAATATACGTATAATGAGAAATTTGGAAAGTACAATTAATGATAACTTTAATGTGTACTAATAATGAAAGGTATAGAACATTCTAATGATGACAAGTTTAAAAGGCACTATTAATGCTATCTTTGATGGGTACTAATAATGAAAAGTTTAGAATATTCCGATAATGACAAGTTTAGAAGATACTACTAATAATGGCGAGCTTAAGATATAATAATAATTAAAAATTTAAAGGGTACTGTTAATGATAAATTTTGAAGGTACTATTAATGACTTTATTAGTATGTTCTAAACTTATCATTAGTTTAGAATGTTTAGAATATTATAGTTTGAATGATAATAATAAAGACAACTTTAACATAATATTGCCAAGTTTAGAATATACTAATAAAGATAAGTTTAGAACGTCCTATTAATGATAAATTTAATATGAAGTATTAATGACAAGTTTAGAACAAATGATGATAACCAATGAAGACAAGTTTAGAATATACATGTTTAGAATATACTGAAGTTAAGATAGTACTATCAATGATATCTTTAATGTGTACTAATAATGAAAAGTATAAATCATTCTAATGATGAAAGTTTAAAAAGTTTGATGTGTACTTATTTAGAACATTCTAATAATAACAGGTTTAGAAGATGCTATTTACTATACTATACTATTTAAAAGGTTAATGACAAATTTAGAAGGTACTATTAATTACTTTAATTTTTACTAATGATAAGTTTAGAACATGCAAAGTTTGCCAAGTTTCAATGATAAAACAAGATCAGAAGTTACTTTTAATGATAGATTTAATGTGTACTAATAATGGCAAATTTGGAATATACCAATAATAAAGTTTAGAATATATGTTTTAATGATAAGTTATCTAATAATTACGAGTTTTGAATATACTATTAATGACATATTTAAAATATACTAGTTTAAATTATGATAATGACAAAGTTAGAATAATGACAACTTTAGCATATTGCCAGGCTTAGAATATACTAATGATAACGTACTATTAATAATAGATTTAATATGATATATTATGACAAGTTTAGAACATACTAATAATGACAAGTTTAGATATATCAATGAAGATATATTTAGAATATACCAATATTGACATGTTTAGAATATAAGTCTAGAAAGTACTAATAATGATAACTTTAATGTGTACTAATAAAGGAAAGTATAGAACACTCTAATGATGACAGGTTTAAAAGGTACTATTGATGATATATTTGATATGTACTAATAATGAAAAAATAGAATATTCTAGTAATGACAGGTTCAGAAGATACTACTAATGATAACTAATATTGACGAGTTTAGAATATACTAAGAATTATTAGAATATACTAATAATGGCATGTTTAGAATATACTAATGATTACAATAATAAGAAATTTAGAACATACTAATAATAATAAGTGTGCGATTAATGATAAATTTTATTTGCACAAATAATGAAAAATTTAGAACGTGGTTATAATCGGTACTTTTAATAACTTTATTGTGTTGTCAAGATTAGAATATGATAGTAATAATAATTCTAATGTATATTGATATTGACAAAACTAGACATTGTCTTAGCAATATCTTTAACATGTACGATTAAAGAAAGTTTAGAATAATGACATTATGACAAGTTTAATGTGTCATGATGTCATATTCAAAAGTTACAAGTAATTGAAACTTTAATGTGTACTAATGATGAAAAGTTTAGATTTTTTGAATAGTGACTAACAATAACAGGTTTAGAATACACTAATAATAATTACTAATTAATGTTTGAATTATACTAATAATGACAAGTTGAAAAGGAATTATCAATGATAACTTTGATATGTTCTAGTAATGACAAGTTTAGAATATACCATTAATGACACTTTATATGTACAACTAATAAAAACTTTAATGTGTACTAATAATGACAAGTTAAGATTATGGTATTAATGATAATTTTAACGAGTGCAAGTTTAGGATATACCATTAACGACAAAATCAGAAGATTCTTTTAATAATAACTTAAATATGTACAAAGAATGACAACTTTAGAATATACAAGGTTATACATGTTTGGAGGCTACTATTAATGACTAACTATAAAAGTTGAGAATATACTATTATGGGTAAGTTTATAACATACTAATAATGACAAGTTTAGAAAGTACTAACAATGGTAAGTTTAATGTATAGTGATTATGATACGTTAAGAATATACTTATAATGACAAGTATAGAAGATACTAATAATGACATACAAGATACATATTGAGAAAGTACTATTAATGATAACTCTAATATGTACTCATAATCACGTTCAGAATATACTAATAACGACAAGTTTAGAAGGTATTATTAATGATAACTTTAATATGCACTAATGATGGCAATTGTAGAGGATACTGATAATAACAAATATTAGAAAATATTATGAAAGTTGAAAAGATACTATTATGGGTAAGTTTATAATATACTAATAATGACAAGTTTAGAAAGTACTATTAATGGTAAGTTTAATGAATACTAATAATGATACGTTAAGAATATACTTATAATAATAAGTTGAGAACATACTAATAATGACAAGTTTACAATACAAATAATGATCAGATTAAAGTTACTATTAATAACTTTAATATATACTAGTAATGACAATTTCAGAATATACTAATAATGAAATTTTAGGTCATTTTACTAATGATAACTTTGAAGTGTAGAATATGAAAGAAATTACATGTTTAGAAAGCACTATTAATGATAATTCTAATATGTACTCAAGTGTACTAATAATCACATAATTTGTACTAATAAGGGCAAGTTTAGAAGGTACTATTAATGATAACTTTAATATGCACTAACAGTAATTATTAGTACCTGCTAAACACTATACGCTTTCTTTCTGAATTTCCCATTTTATTATAAATTAAATTATACTTTGTCATATTCTAAACTTTTCATTATCATTTCGCATAGATTTTATCTTTAATAGTGCTTTCCAAACTTGTCATTTCTAAACTTCTCATTAATAGTATATACTAAACTTATCACTATTAATAGACATTAAAGTTATCCTTAATAGTACCTTCTAAACTTGGCATTATTAGTATATGCCAAGCTTATCTTTATTAGTACAAGTTAACGTTATCAATTATAGTACCTTCTAAACTTACCCTTATTAGTATATAGTGCTTTGTATATATTAGTACACATTAAAGTTATCATCACTAGTAATTTCTAAAAGTTGTCATTAAGGTACAGTCTGAACTTATCTTTACTTGTATATTACAAAAATGCCATTTTAATGTATTCTAAAGATGTCGTTATTACCACATATTAGCACCTTCTAAAATCGCCATTATTATTATATTAAACTTATCATTATCAGTATATTCTAAATTTATCTTCTAGAGTTTTCTTCTAAACATGCCATTTTTTATACATTTTTACTGTACATTTCATATTTTTGATTATTAGCAGTATTAGTATAATCTTGACAGTATTAGTACACATTAATAGTAGTTTCTTAACTTTTCATTAGCATATTCTAAACTTGTCGTCATTTGCCATTTGCCATATAAGTTATCATTTTTAGTATAATTTAAACTTCTCATTATTGGTGTTTTCTAAATTTGTCAATATTGGATTTTATTAAAGTTTACAGTAATAGAACTTTTTGAACTTGTCATTGTTACTGCATTTTAAACTTCTCATTATTAGTACACATTAAAGTTATTAATAGTACCTTTGTAACTACACATTAAAGTTATCATAAATATTATCTTCCTCAATTTGTCATTTTAGTACACATTCAATTTATTATCAATAGTACCCTCTACACTTGTCAATTTTTGTATATTATAAACTTGTTATCATTAAAACATATCTAAGTTATCAATAAAAGCTTCTCTTTATTAGTACAAGTTAAAGTTGTCATTAACAATACTTTCTAAAGTTGTCATTGTTCGTATATTCGAAAAATATCAGTATTAGTAAATACTAACTTATCTTCTTTATTATTCTAAACTTGTCATTATTAGTACACATTAAAGTTATCGTTATTAGGACCATTATTAGTATATTCTAAACTTGGCAATAATAATATATTTAAAACTTGTCATTATTAGTATATTCTAAAATTGTGAGTATTAATACATGTTCAAGTTACCATTATTACTGGCTTCTTAATATGACATTGTTAGTTTTTTTTTTCAAAACTAATCATTATTAGTACGTATTATAGTTATCATTAATAGCAACTTCTTGTATTTACTAAACTTTACATCATCAATATAATTAAAACGTGTCATTATTAATAATAATGTTAATGTGTAGCACATTAACATTATTATTAATATAACGTTTTAAACTTGTAAACATGTGGTTATGTGTACATAATGCATGTATTATAATAACATGTGAATAATAACATAATAACATGTGAATATGCGTACATATTCAAGTTATCATTAATAGTGCCTTTAAACTTGTCATTATTAGTATATAACCAAACATTAATTATCATAAGACATTAAAGTTTTTATTTATAATACATTCTAAGTTTGTCATTATTAGTACGTTCTAAACTTGTCATTTTTAATACAGATTATAGTTATCGTATATAGAACCTTCTAAAGTTGTCATTTTTAGTAATTTCTATACATTAACATTATTATTAATATAACGTTTTAAACTTGTAAACATGTGGTTATGTGTACATAATGCATGTATTATAATAACATAATAACATGTGAATATGCGTACATATTCAAGTTATCATTAATAGTGCCTTTAAACTTGTCATTATTAGTATATAACCAAACATTAATTATCATAAGACATTAAAGTTTTTATTTATAATACATTCTAAGTTTGTCATTATTAGTACGTTCTAAACTTGTCATTTTTAATACAGATTATAGTTATCGTATATAGAACCTTCTAAAGTTGTCATTTTTAGTAATTTCTATACTTTCCATTATCAATTTATTCTAAACTTTTCCACATTAAAGTAATTATGAATCTTCTAGGCTTATCATTAGTATACTCTAATTATGTCATTATTGTAAACTTGTGATTCTTAGTATATTCTAAGCTCGTTATTATTGGTACATACTAAATTTTTCATTAATAATACCTTCTAAATTTGTTAGTATTTGTGTATTCTAAACTTGTCATTACAAGTATATTCTAAACTTGACATTATTAGGATATTCTAAATTTGTCATTATTGGTATATTCAACACTTGTCATTATTAGTAAACATTAAAGCTTGTCAATTGTATATTCTAAACCCTCATTATTAGTACACATTATTTATCACTAACAATACTTTCTTAAGTTGTCATTGTTCGTAAATTCGAAACATCACTATTAGTAAATACTAAACATATCTTCTTTGGTATTCTAAATTTCATTAGTATACATACTAGGACCTTGTATCCTTACCATTATTATTAAATTCCACACTTGGTAATGATAATATATTCCGAGTTTATCATTATCCTAAACACAAGTTTTGAATATACTAATAATGACAAGTTTAGAAAATACTATCAATGATAACTTTTCAATATACTACTAATAACAAGTTTAGAAAATACTATTAATTTAGAATGTACTAATACTGAAAGGTAATGAAAAGTTTAGAATAAAAGGTAATGACAAGTTTAGAAGAATCTAATATTGACATGTTTAAGATATAGCAATAATCGTAAATTGAAAAGATCCTATTAATGATAACTTAAATATGAACTAATAATGGCACGTAATAATGAGAAGTTTAGAAGGTACTGTTAATGAAATGCAAGTAATAAAACGTTTAGAATAAAAGATAATGAATCTAATACTCACATGGTTAAAATATATCACTATTAATGATCATTCTAATATGTACTCAAGAGTACTAATAATCACATAATTTGTACTAACAGTAATTATTAGTACCTGCTAAACACTATACGTTTTCTTTCTAAATTTCCCATTTTATCATAAATTAAATTATACTTTGTCATATTCTAAACTTTTCATTATCATTTCGCATAGATTTTATCTTTAATAGTGCTTTCCAAACTTGTCATTATTAGTATATTCTAAACTTCTCATTAATAGTATCACTATTAATAGACATTAAAGTTATCCTTAATAGTACCTTCTAAGCTTATCTTTATTAGTACAAGTTAACGTTATCAATTATAGTACCTTCTAAACTTACCCTTATTAGTATATAGTGCTTTGTTTATATCAGTACACATTAAAGTTATCATCAATAGTAACTTCTAAAAGTTGTCATTAAGGTACAGTCTGAACTTATCTTTACTTGTATATTACAAAAATGACATTTTAATGTATTCTAAAATTGTAATTATTACCACATATTAGCACCTTCTAAAATCGCCATTATTATTATATTAAACTTATCATTATCAGTATATTCTAAATTTATCTTCTAAAGTTTTCTTCTAAACATGCCATTTTTTATACATTTTTACTGTACATTTCAAATTTGTGATTATTAGCATAGCATAATCTTGACAGTATTAATAGTAGTTTCTTAACTTTTCATTAGCATATTCTAAACTTGTCGTCATTTGCCATTTGCCATATAAGTTATCATTTTTAGTATAATTTAAACTTCTCATTATTGGTGTTTTCTAAATTTGTCAATATTGGATTTTATTAAAGTTTACAGTAATAGAACTTTCTGAACTTGTCATTGTTACTGCATTTTAAACTTCTCATTATTAGTGCACATTAAAGTTATTAATAGTACCTTTGTAACTACACATTAAAGTTATCATGAATATTATCTTCCTAAGTTTGTTATTTTAGTGCACATTCAATTTATTATCAATAGTACTCTCTACACTTGTCAATTTTTGTATATTATAAACTTGTTATCAATAAAAGCTTCTCTTTATTAGTACACGTTAAAGTTGTCATTAACAATACTTTCTAAAGTTGTCATTGTTCGTATATTCGAAAAATATCAGTATTAGTAAATACTAACTTATCTTCTTTATTATTCTAAACTTGTCATTATTAGTACACATTAAAGTTATCATTATTAGGACCATTATTAGTATATTCTAAACTTCGCAATACTAATATATTCCAAAGTTTATAATTATTTAAAACTTGTCATTATTAGTATATTCTAAAATTGTGAGTATTTATACATGTTCAAGTTACCATTATTACTGGCTTCTTAATATGACATTGTTAGTTTTTTTTTCAAAACTAATCATTATTAGTACGTATTATAGTTATCATTAATAGCAACTTCTAGTATTTACTAAACTTTACATCATCAATATAATTAAAACGTGTCATTATTGCTACACATTAACATTATCATTAATATAACCTTTTAAACTTGTAAACATGTGGTTATGTGTACATAGTGCATGTATTATGTGAATAATAACATATAATAACATGTGAATATGCGTACATATTCAAGTTATCATTAATAGTGCCTTTAAACTTGTCATTATTAGTATATACCAAACATTGATTATCAGTTTGTCATTATTAGTACGTTCTAAACTTGTCATTTTTAATACAGATTATAGTTATCATATATAGAACCTTCTAAAGTTGTCATTTTTAGTCATTTCTATACTTTCCATTATCAACTTATTCTAAAATTTTCCACATTAAAGTTATCAAGAATCTTCTAAGCTTATCATTAGCATACTCTAATTATGTCATTATTGTAAACTTGTGATTCTTAGTATATTCTAAGCTCGTTATTATTAGTACATACTAAATTTTTCATTAATAATTTTTTAGTATTAGTGTATTCTAAACTTGTCATTATTGGTATATTCAACACTTGTCATTGTTAGTAAACATTAAAGCTTGTCAATTGTATATTCTAAACCCTCATTATTAGTACACATTAGTTATCTCTAACAATACTTTCTCATGTTGTCATTGTTCGTAAATTCGAAACATCACTATTAGGAGATACTAAAAATCTTTGGTATTCTAAACTTTATTAGTATACATTGAAGTTATCATTACTAGGACCTTGTATCCTTACCTTACCATATTCCGAGTATATCATTATCCTAAACTTGTCATTATTACTATATTCTAAACATGTCATTGTTAGTATATTCAAAACTAATGAAAAATTAATTTGTGATAATATGGGAAATTTATAAAAAAAAAAGTATAGCGTTTAGCAGGTACTATTATCAAAATATTTAATGTGTACTAACAATTACTTTAATGAGTACTAATAGTGAAAAATTGACAAAATACTTGTAATGACATGTTTAGAATATACTTTTAATGATAACTTTAATATTCACTGATAGTAACAAGTTTAGAATATACTAAGAATAACATATTCAGTCGGAACTATTGATGATAACTTTAATATCAAAAGTTTAGAATATATTAATAATGAATATTGTCGATAGTACTATTAATGATATATACAACAATAATCAATAATCAAAATGTTAGAAAATGATATTTATAATAACTTTAATATGTTTTAATAATGACAATTTTAGAAGGTTCTATTAAATATCTTTGATATGTACTAATATTGAATAATTGATCTGTATTAATGATGAAAAGTTTAGAATATACTAACAATGACAACCATAAAATATCAGCATAATGTATATTAATAGGGACAAATTTACGATATTCTAATTATGACAAGTTTAGAAGGCTATATTAATGATAACTTTAATGTGTACTAGTAATAACAAGTTTAGAATATACTAATGGCAAGTTTAGAAGGTACTATTGCATGATAACTTTTAGTGCACTAACAATGACTAATTAAGAAATAGCAGTTTTGTAGGTATAGCTTTAATGTGAAAAGTTTATATTATACTTATAATGAAAGGTATAGTTAATGATAACTGGAAAGACTAGTATATACCAATGTGTACTAATAATGAAAAATAAAAAAATACTAATTAGCAAGTTTGTAATATAACTAGCTTAAAGTTTTTTATTATTAATGCATTTAACTTTGACAAGTTTAGAAGGTATTGTTAATAATAACTTTAATGTGTACTAATAAGCAGAAGTTTACAATATACTAATAAAAAGAGGTTTAGAAGGAACATGTATGAGTACTAATAATGGAAAGATATGCCAATAATTACAAGTTTAAAGGGTACTGTTCTATATGCTACTATAATTATTAACTATATGCAATAATAATGACAAGTTTAGAATTTAGAATATACTAATAATAATAAGTTTAGAAGGTACTAATAATGATAACGTTGATATAAACTAATAAAAACAAAATAGAATATACTAATACTGACAAGTTTAGAATATAACAATAAAAAGTAGATTAGAAGGTATTTTTAAAGATAACATAAATGTGTAGTAATCATGAGAATTTTAGAATATACTAATAATGAAGAGTGTGAAAACACAATCAATATATTTATTGTGTACTAACAATGACAAATATAGAATATTTGTAACGACAGGTTGAAAAGGAACTATTAATGACAACTTTAATGTGTACTAATAAAACAAGTTTAGAATATATATTCTAAGCTTGTTTTTATTAGTACACATTAAAGTTTAGTAGTGATAAGTTTTTAACGATAATGATAACGATAACTTTAATGTATACTAAAAAAAACAAGTTTAGAATATATATTCTAAGCTTGTTTTTATTAGTACACTTTAAAGTTTAGTAGTGATAAGTTTTTAACAATAATGATAACTTTAATGTGTAATAATATTGACAAGTTTAGAATAAATAATTACATGTTAAAAGGATGCTGTTTATTAGTGTATAAGGTACTATTAATAACTTTATTTTTCACTAATGATAAGTTTAGAACACACTAATAATGCCAGCTTTAGAAAATACTGATAAAAATAGGATTAGTAGGTACTATCAATGATAGATTTAATGTGTACTCAGGGTTACGCGAGAACAAGTGATTCTTTTGATTTTTTATTGAATTTCATTTACGTAATATAATTAAAGAAGCACGAAATATTCTATTTAACCTATTATTATGATGAAATTAAAATGAGAAAGATATGTTTTTTTCAGTTGTTCCTTGAGACATGCAATTTATTCTAAAGGTTACGCAAGTGTTGAGAAACGCTGCATTAGAGTGTTTATTTTTTCTTCCAACTGTATAAGTATTACATAATTTCTTTGTCAATTCTTGTGATCGCCGAATGGAAGGCGGCCTACCAAATCTTCTCTTCCAGCATCTTCGGCTCTATTTTCTCTCAATCTGCAGAGGTTTTGATTTGGCATGTTTCAGTTTGCTCACAACTAGCCTGTGGTCTGAACTGCATGACATCAATATTATGTTTTTTATATCTCTGAAAAATCTTATGTTTTAACATAAGGTGAATTGGGCTTGTCGGTGTATTTGTTGCTGTATGCTTTTCTACCCGTACTAAATCCTTTGCGATCTTTTTCAATTCAGATCACCCATGATAACTACATTTTCGGCGTATGGTAAGTCGTTCTTAATATTCTGGAGGGATTCATAGATTACTTCTCTTTTTTCTGATGATCGACTTTGAGCGGTGCGTAGACTTTTATGAAACTTTTTTTTTTTGTCAGAAAGCCAGAATCCTCTCGTTTTTTCTGTTCTATTCTCGTTTCTTTGTTCTAATGTCTGCTCTTGCATTATATACGAACTGATAGTTATCATGCAAAACCCATCTGCCTTTTCTTGCAAGTCTTGTTTCACATAAAGCAAGTATGTCGACTTTCTTTTCCTTTATCATTAATGTCAATTCCCCCTTTCCTCTAAATATTCCTACATTTAATGTAGCCATTGGCAAAAAAATTCCTGGGGAAGGTTCTAGAATTATTCAATAGTCAGGGTCCATTTCCTTTCGATGGTCGATCGAGGATCTTTAATGTATACTATTAACGGCACGTAATAATACGTTTAGAAGGTACTGTTAAGTTTAGAATATACTAATAATAACAAGTTGAGATGTTACTATAATTGTTAACTATAATATGTACTAATAATGAATTTAGAATATACTAATAATAATAAGTTTAGAAGGTATCAATAACGTTATTATGAACTAATAATGACAATTTTACAATATACAAACAGAAAATTCAGAAGGTACTATAAGTAGTGATAATGAAATTAGAATATACTAATACTGAGAATTTTAGAATATAAAAATTAAAACAAGATTAGAAGGTATTTTTTAAAGATAACATTAATGTGTACTAATAATGAGAATTTTAGAATATACTATTAATGAAGAGTGTGAAAATACAATTAGAATCTTTATTGTGTACTAATAATGACAAATATAGAATATACTTATAACAATAGGTTGAAAAGGAACTGGTAATGATAACTTTAATGTGTAATTATAAAAACAAATTTAGAATATATTTTAGTAGTGACAAAACTTTAACGATAATGATAACTTTATTGTGTAATAATTTTGACAAGTTTAGAATATACTAATAATTAAAAGTTAAAAGGGTACTGGTATTGATTAGTGTAGAGGGACTTTAATTTTCATTAAAAATAAGTTTAGAACACACTAATAATGCTATGTTTAGACAATACTAATAAAAACAGGATTAGTAGGTACTATTAATGATAGATTTAATGTGAACTAATAATGTCAAACTTGGAATATAGTAATAATAAAAAGATTAGAAGATACTATTAATGATAAGTTCACTAATAATGACGAGTTAATATACTAATAACGATATCTTTAGAATATACTAGTTTAAACTATAATGATAATGACAACTTTAACATATACTAATATTGCCAAGTTTAGATATATTTAATATAAACTATTAATGACAAGTTTAGAACATACTAATAATGACAAGTTTAGAATATTCCAATGTAGACATGTTTAGAATATACGTATAATGAGAAATTTGGAAAGTACTATTAAAGATAGTGAAAAGTATAGAGCATTATAATGATGACAGGTTTTATTAATGTCAAGTTTAGAATATTCCGATAATGATGCTATTGATAACTAATAATGACGAGTTTAGAATATACTAAAAATTACTTTAATTTTTACTAATAACGTCAAATTTAGAATGTTTACAATATACTAAATTAAACGATAATAATAATGACAAGCTTGACAACTTTGACATATACTAATATTACCAAGTAT
>NC_134786.1:27850655-27883155 GCF_046742065.1 Oratosquilla oratoria | reverse complement strand
TAAAGGTTGCGCAAGGGTTGAGAAACGCTGCATTAGAGTGTTTATTTTTTCTTCCAACTGTATAAGTATTGCATAACTTCTTTGTCAAGTCTTGTGATCGCCGAATGGAAGGCGACCTACCAAATCTTCTCTTCCAGCATCTTCGGCTCTATTTTCTCTCAATCTGCAGAGATTTTGATTTGGCATGTTTCAGTTTGCCCACAACTAGCCTGTGGTCTGAACTGCATGACATCAATATTATGTTTTTTATATCTCTGAAAAATCTTATGTTTTAACATAAGGTGAATTATGGGCTTGTCGGTGTATTTGTTGCTGTATGCTTTTCTACCCGTACTAAATCCTTTGCGATCTTTTTCAATTCAGATCACCCATGATAACTACATTTTCGGCGTATGGTAAGTCGTTCTTAACATTCTGGAGGGATTCATAGATTACTTCTCTTTTTTTCTGATGATCGACTTTGAGCGGTGCGTAGACTTTTATGAAACTTTTTTTTTTTTTTTGTCAGAAAGCCAGAATCCTCTCGTTTTTCTGTTCTACTCTCGTGATTATTTGTGCTAATGTCTGTTCTTGCATTATATACGAACTGATAGTTATCATGCAAAACCCTTCTGCCTTTTCTTGCAAGTCTTGTTTCACATAAAGCAAGTATTTCGACTTTCTTTTCCTTTATCATTAATATCAATTCCCCCTTTCGTCTAAATATTCCTACATTTAATGTAGCCATTGGCAAAAAAAATTCCTGGGGAAGGTTCTAGAATTATTCAATAGTCAGGGTCCATTTCCTTTCGATGGTCGATCGAGGTTGATATCAGAGTTCCGAGGCAAAAAGTGAGTTTCTTGAGCACTATTTCCCGGTTCACTAGGCCTATTCCACACCATTCGAGACTATTAATTTGGTACCACGTGGCGTCCATTCCCTTTCGGCTACAGGTCCAGGTCCACATGATGAGGGTCTCCGCCAGTCGATGTGGACTATGGATGTTGCGCTCCTCCAGGTCGTAAACCACGGCTATTTTTCATCACATGAGAAAATAGGTCAATAACCCCTGACGTAGATCGAAGAAATTATATTTTTGGCTGTCTTGAGTTCCATGACCAATAATAACAAGTTTTAGTTCCACGTCATCTGTGGGGAACCAAGAACTGAGTGATACAGGAAAGCGACCGCATGTTACTTTTTTATTCCTTTTACATTGAGACGCACACACACACACACACACACACACACACACACACACACACACACACACACACACACACACACACACACACACACACACACACACACACACACACACACACACACACACACACACACACACACACACACACACACACACACACACACACACACACACACACACACACACACACACACACACACACACACATACACACACACACACTCACTCACACACACACACACACACACACACACACACACACACACACACACACACACACACACACACACACACACACACACACACACACACACACACACACACACACACACAAACACACACAGACACACACACACAAACACAAACACCTTAAAACGAACAAACCAAAGACAGAAAAAATGGAGAAAGAAGAAAATTAAAAGTGGCCTATACTAACATTGATGGATTAATTTCAGGTCTGAACGAACTCAATGATTACCTGCTAGAAGAAAAACCAGCCATAATGGGAATTGTAGAGACTAATCTAAGAGGTGAAATACCATCCGTCGATAAAAAATAGGGACAAGAAACAGGGAGGAGGAATCATGTTCTTGTTACATTATTAGTACACATGAAAGTTTTCATTAACAGTACTTTCTAAACTTCTCATTATTACGTGTCATTATTTGTACATAAGTTATCATTAATAGGATCTTTTAAACTTATCATTATTGCTATATTTTAACCATGTGAGTATTAGATTCATTATCTTTTATTCTAAACGTTTTATTACTTGTATTTCATTAACAGTACCTTCTAAACTTCTCATTATTACGTGCCATTATTAGTTATCATTAATAGGATCTTTTCAATTTATGATTATTGCTATATCTTAAACATATAAATATTAGATTCTTCTAAATTTGTCATTACCTTTTATTCTAAACTGTTTATTACTTGTGTATTAAACCTTTCAGTATTAGTACATTCTAAATTAATAGTATTTTCTAAACTTGTCATTAGTAGTATATTGAAAATTTATCGTTGATAGTATTTTCTAAACTTGTCATTATTAGTATATTCAAAACTTGTTATTACTACTAAACTTTAAGGTTGTCATTAAGAGTTCCTTCTAAAACTGACATTTTTAGTATTTACCAATAATGATAAGTTTAGAAGGTACTAATAACAAAAAAATTAATTTGTATTATTAATGAAATGTTTATGATATAATAATAATGTCAACTTTTAATAATGAAAGTTTCTTGTCTACCAATTATGATAAGTTTAGAATATGCAAATAGTAACAGGTTTAGAAGGAACTATTACTGATAGCCATAAGGTATTCTAAAATGACAAATTTATAATATACTAATAATGACATTGAGAAGTTTAGAAGGTACTATTAATGAAAACTTTAATGTGTAATAATAATGAAAAGTTTAGAATATACTAACAATGGCAAGTACTGATTATATTAATAATGAGAAGTTTAGAATACAGTATTGATTATAACTTTAGTGTCTACATGTTTAGAATATACTGATAATGACAAGCTTACACTAATTAAGACAAGTTTAGAATATACTAATGATAACAAGTTGAGAAGTTACTATAACTGTTAACTATAATATAATAATAATGACAAGTTTAGAAGGTACTATTAATGAAAAATCTAATGTGTTCTAAAAATGACAAGCTTAGAATATACTAATATATAGGTTATGAAGGCAGTGTTAATGAGTGCTAATAATGAGAATTTTAGAATATACCAATAGTGATCAGTTTAGAAGGTACTAATAACAAAAACTTTAATTTGTATTATTAATGAAAAGTTTATCATATAATGATAATAGCAACTTTCTAATAATGAAAGTTTCCTGTCTACTAATTATGATAAGTTTAGAATTTACAAATAGTAACAGATTTAGAAGGAACTATTTCTGATAGCTATCAGGTTTTCTAAAAATGACAAGTTATACTAATAATATACTAATAATGGTATATTTAGAATATACTAACATTGAGAAGTTAAGAAGGTACTATTAATGAAAACTTTAATGTGTAATAATAATGAAAAGTTTAGAATATACTAACAATGGCAAGTACTGCTAATATTAACAATGAGAAGTTTAGAATACAGTATTGATGATAACGTCAGTGTCTTCATGTTTAGAATATACTAATAATGACAAGCTTACAATGTACCATTAACGAAAATTTTAATGTGTCCTAATAATGACAAATTCAGAAGGTACTACTAATAGTAACTTTAATGCGTATTAATAATTTAGAATATACTCACAATTAGGTGCTATCAGATATAACTTTAATTTAAACAAAGAAGGACAAGTTTAGAACATACTAATAATGACAAATTTAGACCGTCCTATGAATAAATAATGTCATGTTTAGAAGTTACTATTAATGATGACTTTAATGTGCACTAATAACATGTTTAGAATATACTAATAATGAGAAGTTTAGAAGGTACGATCAATTATAACTTTAATGTACTAATAAGGAGAAGTTTAGAATATACTAAATGACAGGCTTAGACGGATCTACTAATGATATATTTAATTTGTACTAATAACTTTAATGTCTACTAATACTGACAAGTTTAGAATATAGTAATAATGACAAATTTAGAATATACTATTAATGATTACTAATGATGTCAAGTTACTGTTAAGGTAGAAGGTACTGTTAACGTGTACTAATGATACTAGAATATACTACTACTAATAGCTTTAATATGTATGGATAATGACAAGTTTATAAAATACTAATAAAGAAAAGTTAAAAAACAGCAATAATGACATGTTTAGAAGGTTATATTAATGATAACGTTAATGTGTAATGACACGTTTGAATTATATTAATAAGGCAAAGTTTAGAAAATACTAATACTATCAATGATTTGTTTTGAATAAACTAACAATGTCATGTTTAGAAGACACTACTAATTTAACATGTACTAATACTCACAAGTTTAGGACATACCAATAATGACAAGTTTAGAAAAATGATCAACTTTGGAATATATTAGTTTTGCCAAGTTTAGCATATACTAATAATGGTAAGTATACGAGGTCCTAATAGTTTTAACATGTACTTAATAATGAAAAGTTTAAAAGGTATTTCTAATGATAACTTTAATGTGTACTAATAAAGACAAGTTAAGAATATACTGATAATGACAACTTTAGAATATACTATTAATGATTAATTTAATGTGTACTAATATGGCAAGTTTATTATATACTAATGATGTCAAGTTAAGAAGGTAATATTGATAATAACGTTAATGTGTACTAATAATGGTAAGTTTAGAATATACTAATAATTATGTTTAGTAGGTACTGTTAACGTGTGCTAATAATCCAAGTTTAGGAGATACTACCTACTAATAGTTTTAATATGTATCAATAACGACAAGTTTATAATATGAAAATAAAGAAAAGTTTAGAATGCACTAATACTGACAAGTTTGGAAGGTAATGTGTACTAATAATGAAAAGTTTATAATATACCAACAATAATAAATAAAGGTGCTATTAGATATAACTTTAAGGTGTCCTAATAATGACAAAATTAGAATATACTGATAACGACATGTATAGAAGAAATGTACCAAGAACCACAGGTTTAGAATGTATATCCGATTAAAAGTTTAGAATCTACTAAGATTGACAAGTTTAGAAGATACTCTTCAAGATAACTTTACTGTGTAGAAATAATGACAAGTGTGGAATATACTAATAATGATAACTTTAGAAGGTTCTAGTAATGATAATGACAAGTTTAGAATATAAGTTTACAAGGTACTATTAATGATAACTTTAATGTATATTAATAAATACAAGTTTCGAACATATTGATTAAGTTTAGAAATGACTAATAATAAAAACTTTAGAAGGTAATATATGTGATAATTAGGATATACTAAGAATAACATATTCAGTCGGAACTATTGGTGATAACTTTAATATCAAAAGTTTAGAATATATTAATAATGAATATTGTCGATAGTACTATTAATGATATATACAACAATAATCAATACTCAAATTTTATATAATGATATTTATAATAACTTTAATATGTTAGAATAATGACAATTTTAGAATGTTCTATTAAATATATTTGATATGTACTAATATTGAATAATTTGATCTGTATTAATGATGAAAAGTTTAGAATATACTAACATAGACAACCATAGAATATCAGCATAATGTATATTAATAGGGACAAATTTATGATATTCTAATTATGACAAGTTTAGAAGGTATTATTAATTATAGATTTAATGTGTACTAGTAATAACAATTTTAGAGTATACTAATGACAAGTTTAGAAGGTACTATTGCATGATAACTTTAATGTGCACTAATAATGACAAATTTAGAAATAGCAATTTTGTAGTATACAAATAATGTCAAGTTTAGAAGGTATAGCTTTAATGTGACAAGTTTACAATATACTTATAATGCACGGCACAGTTAATGATACTTTTATGAGTACTAATAATGGAAAGACTAGAATATACCAATGTGTACTAATAATGAAAATTTAAAATATACTAATAATGGCAAGTTTATAATATACTAATAATGACTAGTTTAAAAGATATGCTAATAATGATTAGTTTAAAAGATATACTAATAATGCATTTAACTCTGACAAGTTTAGAAGGTATTATTAATAATAACTTTAATGTGTACTAATAATCAGAAGTTTACAATATACTAATAAAAAGTGGTTTAGAAGGAACAGGTATGAGTACTAATAATGAAAAGATATACCAATAATTACAAGTTACTATAATTATTAACTATATGTAATAATAATGACAAGTTTAGAAGGTACTAATAATGATAACGTTAATATGAACTAATAATGACAAGTTTAGAATATATAAAGAAAATCTAGGAGTAATAATGAAAAAAATTAGAATATTCTAATTTAGAATATAACAATAAAAACGAGATTAGAAGGTATTTTTAAAGATAACATTAATGTGTAGCAATCATGAGAATTTTAAAATACACTAATAATGTACTGTGAAAATACAATTAATATATTTACTGTGTACTAATAATGACAAATATAGAATATACCTATAACGACAGGTTGAAAAGGAACTATTAATGATGACTTTAATGTGTACTAATAAAAACAAGTTTAGAATATATGTTCTAAGCTTGTTTTTATTAGTACACATTAAAGTTTAGTGGTCATAAGTTTTTAACGATAATGATAACTTTAATGTGTAATAATATTGATAAGTTTAGACTCTACTAATAATAACATGTTAAAGATACTGTTAATGATTAGTTTATAAGGTACTATTGATAACTTTAATTTTCACTAATAATAAGTTTAGAACACACTAATAATGCCAGGCTTAGAAAATACTAATAAAAACAGGATTAGTAGGTACTATTAATAGTAGATTTAATGTGTACTAATAATGTCAAACTTGGAATATAGTAATAATGACAAGATTAGAAGATACTATTAGTGATAAGTTTACTGATAATGACGAGTTTTGAATATACTACTAATGACATCTTTAGAATATACTAGTTTAAACTATAATAATAATGACAAGGTTTAATGACAACTTTGACATATACTAATATTGCCAAGTTTAGAATATACTAATAATGATAGATTTAATATGAGCTATTAATGACAAGTTTAGAACATACTAATAATGACAAGTTTAGAATATTCCAATGTAGACATGTTTAGAATATACGTATAATGAGAAATTTGGAAAGTACAATTAATGATAACTTTAATGTGTACTAATAATGAAAGGTATAGAACATTCTAATGATGACAAGTTTAAAAGGCACTATTAATGCTATCTTTGATGGGTACTAATAATGAAAAGTTTAGAATATTCCGATAATGACAAGTTTAGAAGATACTACTAATAATGGCGAGCTTAAGATATAATAATAATTAAAAATTTAAAGGGTACTGTTAATGATAAATTTTGAAGGTACTATTAATGACTTTATTAGTATGTTCTAAACTTATCATTAGTTTAGAATGTTTAGAATATTATAGTTTGAATGATAATAATAAAGACAACTTTAACATAATATTGCCAAGTTTAGAATATACTAATAAAGATAAGTTTAGAACGTCCTATTAATGATAAATTTAATATGAAGTATTAATGACAAGTTTAGAACAAATGATGATAACCAATGAAGACAAGTTTAGAATATACATGTTTAGAATATACTGAAGTTAAGATAGTACTATCAATGATATCTTTAATGTGTACTAATAATGAAAAGTATAAATCATTCTAATGATGAAAGTTTAAAAGGTTTGATGTGTACTTATAATGACAAGTTTAGAACATTCTAATAATAACAGGTTTAGAAGATGCTATTTACTATACTATACTATTTAAAAGGTTAATGACAAATTTAGAAGGTACTATTAATTACTTTAATTTTTACTAATGATAAGTTTAGAACATACAAAGTTTGCCAAGTTTCAATGATAAAACAAGATCAGAAGTTACTTTTAATGATAGATTTAATGTGTACTAATAATGGCAAATTTGGAATATACCAATAATAAAGTTTAGAATATATGTTTTAATGATAAGTTATCTAATAATTACGAGTTTTGAATATACTATTAATGACATATTTAAAATATACTAGTTTAAATTATGATAATGACAAAGTTAGAATAATGACAACTTTAGCATATTGCCAGGCTTAGAATATACTAATGATAACGTACTATTAATAATAGATTTAATATGATATATTATGACAAGTTTAGAACATACTAATAATGACAAGTTTAGATATATCAATGAAGATATATTTAGAATATACCAATATTGACATGTTTAGAATATAAGTCTAGAAAGTACTAATAATGATAACTTTAATGTGTACTAATAAAGGAAAGTATTGAACACTCTAATGATGACAGGTTTAAAAGGTACTATTGATGATATATTTGATATGTACTAATAATGAAAAAATAGAATATTCTAGTAATGACAGGTTCAGAAGATACTACTAATGATAACTAATATTGACGAGTTTAGAATATACTAAGAATTATTAGAATATACTAATAATGGCATGTTTAGAATATACTAATGATTACAATAATAAGAAATTTAGAACATACTAATAATAATAAGTGTGCGATTAATGATAAATTTTATTTGCACAAATAATGAAAAATTTAGAACGTGGTTATAATCGGTACTTTTAATAACTTTATTGTGTTGTCAAGATTAGAATATGATAGTAATAATAATTCTAATGTATATTGATATTGACAAAACTAGACATTGTCTTAGCAATATCTTTAACATGTACGATTAAAGAAAGTTTAGAATAATGACATTATGACAAGTTTAATGTGTCATGATGTCATATTCAAAAGTTACAATTAATTGAAACTTTAATGTGTACTAATGATGAAAAGTTTAGATTTTTTGAATAGTGACTAACAATAACAGGTTTAGAATACACTAATAATAATTACTAATTAATGTTTGAATTATACTAATAATGACAAGTTGAAAAGGAATTATCAATGATAACTTTGATATGTTCTAGTAATGACAAGTTTAGAATATACCATTAATGACACTTTATATGTACAACTAATAAAAACTTTAATGTGTACTAATAATGACAAGTTAAGATTATGGTATTAATGATAATTTTAACGAGTGCAAGTTTAGGATATACCATTAACGACAAAATCAGAAGATTCTTTTAATAATAACTTAAATATGTACAAAGAATGACAACTATAGAATATACAAGGTTATACATGTTTGGAGGCTACTATTAATGACTAACTATAAAAGTTGAGAATATACTATTATGGGTAAGTTTATAACATACTAATAATGACAAGTTTAGAAAGTACTAACAATGGTAAGTTTAATGTATAGTGATTATGATACGTTAAGAATATACTTATAATGACAAGTATAGAAGATACTAATAATGACATACAAGATACATATTGAGAAAGTACTATTAATGATAACTCTAATATGTACTCATAATCACGTTCAGAATATACTAATAACGACAAGTTTAGAAGGTATTATTAATGATAACTTTAATATGCACTAATGATGGCAATTGTAGAGGATACTGATAATAACAAATATTAGAAAATATTATGAAAGTTGAAAAGATACTATTATGGGTAAGTTTATAATATACTAATAATGACAAGTTTAGAAAGTACTATTAATGGTAAGTTTAATGAATACTAATAATGATACGTTAAGAATATACTTATAATAATAAGTTGAGAACATACTAATAATGACAAGTTTACAATACAAATAATGATCAGATTAAAGTTACTATTAATAACTTTAATATATACTAGTAATGACAATTTCAGAATATACTAATAATGAAATTTTAGGTCATTTTACTAATGATAACTTTGAAGTGTAGAATATGAAAGATAATTACATGTTTAGAAAGCACTATTAATGATAATTCTAATATGTACTCAAGTGTACTAATAATCACATAATTTGTACTAATAAGGGCAAGTTTAGAAGGTACTATTAATGATAACTTTAATATGCACTAACAGTAATTATTAGTACCTGCTAAACACTATACGCTTTCTTTCTGAATTTCCCATTTTATTATAAATTAAATTATACTTTGTCATATTCTAAACTTTTCATTATCATTTCGCATAGATTTTATCTTTAATAGTGCTTTCCAAACTTGTCATTTCTAAACTTCTCATTAATAGTATATACTAAACTTATCACTATTAATAGACATTAAAGTTATCCTTAATAGTACCTTCTAAACTTGGCATTATTAGTATATGCCAAGCTTATCTTTATTAGTACAAGTTAACGTTATCAATTATAGTACCTTCTAAACTTACCCTTATTAGTATATAGTGCTTTGTATATATTAGTACACATTAAAGTTATCATCACTAGTAATTTCTAAAAGTTGTCATTAAGGTACAGTCTGAACTTATCTTTACTTGTATATTACAAAAATGCCATTTTAATGTATTCTAAAGATGTCGTTATTACCACATATTAGCACCTTCTAAAATCGCCATTATTATTATATTAAACTTATCATTATCAGTATATTCTAAATTTATCTTCTAGAGTTTTCTTCTAAACATGCCATTTTTTATACATTTTTACTGTACATTTCATATTTGTGATTATTAGCAGTATTAGTATAATCTTGACAGTATTAGTACACATTAATAGTAGTTTCTTAACTTTTCATTAGCATATTCTAAACTTGTCGTCATTTGCCATTTGCCATATAAGTTATCATTTTTAGTATAATTTAAACTTCTCATTATTGGTCTTTTCTAAATTTGTCAATATTGGATTTTATTAAAGTTTACAGTAATAGAACTTTTTGAACTTGTCATTGTTACTGCATTTTAAACTTCTCATTATTAGTACACATTAAAGTTATTAATAGTACCTTTGTAACTACACATTAAAGTTATCATAAATATTATCTTCCTCAATTTGTCATTTTAGTACACATTCAATTTATTATCAATAGTACCCTCTACACTTGTCAATTTTTGTATATTATAAACTTGTTATCATTAAAACATATCTAAGTTATCAATAAAAGCTTCTCTTTATTAGTACAAGTTAAAGTTGTCATTAACAATACTTTCTAAAGTTGTCATTGTTCGTATATTCGAAAAATATCAGTATTAGTAAATACTAACTTATCTTCTTTATTATTCTAAACTTGTCATTATTAGTACACATTAAAGTTATCGTTATTAGGACCATTATTAGTATATTCTAAACTTGGCAATAATAATATATTTAAAACTTGTCATTATTAGTATATTCTAAAATTGTGAGTATTAATACATGTTCAAGTTACCATTATTACTGGCTTCTTAATATGACATTGTTAGTTTTTTTTCAAAACTAATCATTATTAGTACGTATTATAGTTATCATTAATAGCAACTTCTTGTATTTACTAAACTTTACATCATCAATATAATTAAAACGTGTCATTATTAATAATAATGTTAATGTGTAGCACATTAACATTATTATTAATATAACGTTTTAAACTTGTAAACATGTGGTTATGTGTACATAATGCATGTATTATAATAACATGTGAATAATAACATAATAACATGTGAATATGCGTACATATTCAAGTTATCATTAATAGTGCCTTTAAACTTGTCATTATTAGTATATAACCAAACATTAATTATCATAAGACATTAAAGTTTTTATTTATAATACATTCTAAGTTTGTCATTATTAGTACGTTCTAAACTTGTCATTTTTAATACAGATTATAGTTATCGTATATAGAACCTTCTAAAGTTGTCATTTTTAGTAATTTCTATACATTAACATTATTATTAATATAACGTTTTAAACTTGTAAACATGTGGTTATGTGTACATAATGCATGTATTATAATAACATAATAACATGTGAATATGTGTACATATTCAAGTTATCATTAATAGTGCCTTTAAACTTGTCATTATTAGTATATAACCAAACATTAATTATCATAAGACATTAAAGTTTTTATTTATAATACATTCTAAGTTTGTCATTATTAGTACGTTCTAAACTTGTCATTTTTAATACAGATTATAGTTATCGTATATAGAACCTTCTAAAGTTGTCATTTTTAGTAATTTCTATACTTTCCATTATCAATTTATTCTAAACTTTTCCACATTAAAGTAATTATGAATGTTCTAGGCTTATCATTAGTATACTCTAATTATGCCATTATTGTAAACTTGTGATTCTTAGTATATTCTAAGCTCGTTATTATTGGTACATACTAAATTTTTCATTAATGATACCTTCTAAATTTGTTAGTATTTGTGTATTCTAAACTTGTCATTACAAGTATATTCTAAACTTGACATTATTAGGATATTCTAAATTTGTCATTATTGGTATATTCAACACTTGTCATTATTAGTAAACATTAAAGCTTGTCAATTGTATATTCTAAACCCTCATTATTAGTACACATTATTTATCACTAACAATACTTTCTTAAGTTGTCATTGTTCGTAAATTCGAAACATCACTATTAGTAAATACTAAACATATCTTCTTTGGTATTCTAAATTTCATTAGTATACATACTAGGACCTTGTATCCTTACCATTATTATTAAATTCCACACTTGGTAATGATAATATATTCCGAGTTTATCATTATCCTAAACACAAGTTTTGAATATACTAATAATGACAAGTTTAGAAAATACTATCAACGATAACTTTTCAATATACTACTAATGACAAGTTTAGAAAATACTATTAATTTAGAATGTACTAATACTGAAAGGTAATAAACAGTTTAGAATAAAAGGTAATGACAAGTTTAGAAGAATCTAATATTGATATGTTTAAGATAAAGCAATAATCATAAATTGAAAAGATCCTATTAATGATAACTTAAATATGAACTAATAATGGCACGTAATAATGAGAAGTTTAGAAGGTACTGTTAATGAAATGCAAGTAATAAAACGTTTAGAATAAAAGATAATGAATCTAATACTCACATGGTTAAAATATATCACTATTAATGATCATTCTAATATGTACTCAAGAGTACTAATAATCACATAATTTGTACTAACAGTAATTATTAGTACCTGCTAAACACTATACGTTTTCTTTCTAAATTTCCCATTTTATCATAAATTAAATTATACTTTGTCATATTCTAAACTTTTCATTATCATTTCGCATAGATTTTATCTTTAATAGTGCTTTCCAAACTTGTCATTATTAGTATATTCTAAACTTCTCATTAATAGTATCACTATTAATAGACATTAAAGTTATCCTTAATAGTACCTTCTAAGCTTATCTTTATTAGTACAAGTTAACGTTATCAATTATAGTACCTTCTAAACTTACCCTTATTAGTATATAGTGCTTTGTTTATATCAGTACACATTAAAGTTATCATCAATAGTAACTTCTAAAAGTTGTCATTAAGGTACAGTCTGAACTTATCTTTACTTGTATATTACAAAAATGCCATTTTAATGTATTCTAAAATTGTCATTATTACCACATATTAGCACCTTCTAAAATCGCCATTATTATTATATTAAACTTATCATTATCAGTATATTCTAAATTTATCTTCTAAAGTTTTCTTCTAAACATGCCATTTTTTATACATTTTTACTGTACATTTCAAATTTGTGATTATTAGCATATCATAATCTTGACAGTATTAGTACACATTAATAGTAGTTTCTTAACTTTTCATTAGCATATTCTAAACTTGTCGTCATTTGCCATTTGCCATATAAGTTATCATTTTTAGTATAATTTAAACTTCTCATTATTGGTGTTTTCTAAATTTGTCAATATTGGATTTTATTAAAGTTTACAGTAATAGAACTTTCTGAACTTGTCATTGTTACTGCATTTTAAACTTCTCATTATTAGTGCACATTAAAGTTATTAATAGTACCTTTGTAACTACACATTAAAGTTATCATGAATATTATCTTCCTAAGTTTGTTATTTTAGTGCACATTCAATTTATTATCAATAGTACTCTCTACACTTGTCAATTTTTGTATATTATAAACTTGTTATCAATAAAAGCTTCTCTTTATTAATACAAGTTAAAGTTGTCATTAACAATACTTTCTAAAGTTGTCATTGTTCGTATATTCGAAAAATATCAGTATTAGTAAATACTAACTTATCTTCTTTATTATTCTAAACTTGTCATTATTAGTACACATTAAAGTTATCATTATTAGGACCATTATTAGTATATTCTAAACTTCGCAATACTAATATATTCCAAAGTTTATAATTATTTAAAACTTGTCATTATTAGTATATTCTAAAATTGTGAGTATTTATACATGTTCAAGTTACCATTATTACTGGCTTCTTAATATGACATTGTTAGTTTTTTTCTTCAAAACTAATCATTATTAGTACGTATTATAGTTATCATTAATAGCAACTTCTAGTATTTACTAAACTTTACATCATCAATATAATTAAAACGTGTCATTATTGCTACACATTAACATTATCATTAATATAACCTTTTAAACTTGTAAACATGTGGTTATGTGTACATAGTGCATGTATTATGTGAATAATAACATATAATAACATGTGAATATGCGTACATATTCAAGTTATCATTAATAGTGCCTTTAAACTTGTCATTATTAGTATATACCAAACATTGATTATCAGTTTGTCATTATTAGTACGTTCTAAACTTGTCATTTTTAATACAGATTATAGTTATCATATATAGAACCTTCTAAAGTTGTCATTTTTAGTCATTTCTATACTTTCCATTATCAACTTATTCTAAAATTTTCCACATTAAAGTTATCAAGAATCTTCTAAGCTTATCATTAGCATACTCTAATTATGTCATTATTGTAAACTTGTGATTCTTAGTATATTCTAAGCTCGTTATTATAGTACATACTAAATTTTTCATTAATAATTTTTTAGTATTAGTGTATTCTAAACTTGTCATTATTGGTATATTCAACACTTGTCATTGTTAGTAAACATTAAAGCTTGTCAATTGTATATTCTAAACCCTCATTATTAGTACACATTAGTTATCTCTAACAATACTTTCTCATGTTGTCATTGTTCGTAAATTCGAAACATCACTATTAGGAGATACTAAAAATCTTTGGTATTCTAAACTTTATTAGTATACATTGAAGTTATCATTACTAGGACCTTGTATCCTTACCTTACCATATTCCGAGTTTATCATTATCCTAAACTTGTCATTATTACTATATTCTAAACATGTCATTGTTAGTATATTCAAAACTAATGAAAAATTAATTTGTGATAATATGGGAAATTTATAAAAAAAAAGTATAGCGTTTAGCAGGTACTATTATCAAAATATTTAATGTGTACTAACAATTACTTTAATGAGTACTAATAGTGAAAAATTGACAAAATACTTGTAATGACATGTTTAGAATATACTTTTAATGATAACTTTAATATTCACTGATAGTAACAAGTTTAGAATATACTAAGAATAACATATTCAGTCGGAACTATTGATGATAACTTTAATATCAAAAGTTTAGAATATATTAATAATGAATATTGTCGATAGTACTATTAATGATATATACAACAATAATCAATAATCAAAATGTTAGAAAATGATATTTATAATAACTTTAATATGTTTTAATAATGACAATTTTAGAAGGTTCTATTAAATATCTTTGATATGTACTAATATTGAATAATTGATCTGTATTAATGATGAAAAGTTTAGAATATACTAACAATGACAACCATAAAATATCAGCATAATGTATATTAATAGGGACAAATTTACGATATTCTAATTATGACAAGTTTAGAAGGCTATATTAATGATAACTTTAATGTGTACTAGTAATAACAAGTTTAGAATATACTAATGGCAAGTTTAGAAGGTACTATTGCATGATAACTTTTAGTGCACTAACAATGACTAATTAAGAAATAGCAGTTTTGTAGGTATAGCTTTAATGTGAAAAGTTTATATTATACTTATAATGAAAGGTATAGTTAATGATAACTGGAAAGACTAGTATATACCAATGTGTACTAATAATGAAAAATAAAAAAATACTAATTAGCAAGTTTGTAATATAACTAGCTTAAAGTTTTTTATTATTAATGCATTTAACTTTGACAAGTTTAGAAGGTATTGTTAATAATAACTTTAATGTGTACTAATAAGCAGAAGTTTACAATATACTAATAAAAAGAGGTTTAGAAGGAACATGTATGAGTACTAATAATGGAAAGATATGCCAATAATTACAAGTTTAAAGGGTACTGTTCTATATGCTACTATAATTATTAACTATATGCAATAATAATGACAAGTTTAGAATTTAGAATATACTAATAATAATAAGTTTAGAAGGTACTAATAATGATAACGTTGATATAAACTAATAAAAACAAAATAGAATATACTAATACTGACAAGTTTAGAATATAACAATAAAAAGTAGATTAGAAGGTATTTTTAAAGATAACATAAATGTGTAGTAATCATGAGAATTTTAGAATATACTAATAATGAAGAGTGTGAAAACACAATCAATATATTTATTGTGTACTAACAATGACAAATATAGAATATTTGTAACGACAGGTTGAAAAGGAACTATTAATGACAACTTTAATGTGTACTAATAAAACAAGTTTAGAATATATATTCTAAGCTTGTTTTTATTAGTACACATTAAAGTTTAGTAGTGATAAGTTTTTAACGATAATGATAACGATAACTTTAATGTATACTAAAAAAACAAGTTTAGAATATATATTCTAAGCTTGTTTTTATTAGTACACTTTAAAGTTTAGTAGTGATAAGTTTTTAACAATAATGATAACTTTAATGTGTAATAATATTGACAAGTTTAGAATAAATAATTACATGTTAAAAGGATGCTGTTTATTAGTGTATAAGGTACTATTAATAACTTTATTTTTCACTAATGATAAGTTTAGAACACACTAATAATGCCAGCTTTAGAAAATACTGATAAAAATAGGATTAGTAGGTACTATCAATGATAGATTTAATGTGTACTCAGGGTTACGCGAGAACAAGTGATTCTTTTGATTTTTTATTGAATTTCATTTACGTAATATAATTAAAGAAGCACGAAATATTCTATTTAACCTATTATTATGATGAAATTAAAATGAGAAAGATATGTTTTTTTCAGTTGTTCCTTGAGACATGCAATTTATTCTAAAGGTTACGCAAGTGTTGAGAAACGCTGCATTAGAGTGTTTATTTTTTCTTCCAACTGTATAAGTATTACATAATTTCTTTGTCAATTCTTGTGATCGCCGAATGGAAGGCGACCTACCAAATCTTCTCTTCCAGCATCTTCGGCTCTATTTTCTCTCAATCTGCAGAGGTTTTGATTTGGCATGTTTCAGTTTGCTCACAACTAGCCTGTGGTCTGAACTGCATGACATCAATATTATGTTTTTTATATCTCTGAAAAATCTTATGTTTTAACATAAGGTGAATTGGGCTTGTCGGTGTATTTGTTGCTGTATGCTTTTCTACCCGTACTAAATCCTTTGCGATCTTTTTCAATTCAGATCACCCATGATAACTACATTTTCGGCGTATGGTAAGTCGTTCTTAATATTCTGGAGGGATTCATAGATTACTTCTCTTTTTTCTGATGATCGACTTTGAGCGGTGCGTAGACTTTTATGAAACTTTTTTTTTTGTCAGAAAGCCAGAATCCTCTTGTTTTTCTGTTCTACTCTCGTGATTCTTTGTGCTAATGTCTGTTCTTGCATTATATACGAACTGATAGTTATCATGCAAAACCCTTCTGCCTTTTCTTGCAAGTCTTGTTTCACATAAAGCAAGTATGTCGACTTTCTTTTCCTTTATCATTAATGTCAATTCCCCCTTTCCTCTAAATATTCCTACATTTAATGTAGCCATTGGCAAAAAAATTCCTGGGGAAGGTTCTAGAATTATTCAATAGTCAGGGTCCATTTCCTTTCGATGGTCGATCGAGGATCTTTAATGTATACTATTAACGGCACGTAATAATACGTTTAGAAGGTACTGTTAAGTTTAGAATATACTAATAATAACAAGTTGAGATGTTACTATAATTGTTAACTATAATATGTACTAATAATGAATTTAGAATATACTAATAATAATAAGTTTAGAAGGTATCAATAACGTTATTATGAACTAATAATGACAATTTTACAATATACAAACAGAAAATTCAGAAGGTACTATAAGTAGTGATAATGAAATTAGAATATACTAATACTGAGAATTTTAGAATATAAAAATTAAAACAAGATTAGAAGGTATTTTTAAAGATAACATTAATGTGTACTAATAATGAGAATTTTAGAATATACTATTAATGAAGAGTGTGAAAATACAATTAGAATCTTTATTGTGTACTAATAATGACAAATATAGAATATACTTATAACAATAGGTTGAAAAGGAACTGGTAATGATAACTTTAATGTGTAATTATAAAAACAAATTTAGAATATATTTTAGTAGTGACAAAACTTTAACGATAATGATAACTTTATTGTGTAATAATTTTGACAAGTTTAGAATATACTAATAATTAAAAGTTAAAAGGGTACTGGTATTGATTAGTGTAGAGGGACTTTAATTTTCATTAAAAATAAGTTTAGAACACACTAATAATGCTATGTTTAGACAATACTAATAAAAACAGGATTAGTAGGTACTATTAATGATAGATTTAATGTGAACTAATAATGTCAAACTTGGAATATAGTAATAATAAAAAGATTAGAAGATACTATTAATGATAAGTTCACTAATAATGACGAGTTAATATACTAATAACGATATCTTTAGAATATACTAGTTTAAACTATAATAATAATGACAACTTTAACATATACTAATATTGCCAAGTTTAGATATATTTAATATAAACTATTAATGACAAGTTTAGAACATACTAATAATGACAAGTTTAGAATATTCCAATGTAGACATGTTTAGAATATACGTATAATGAGAAATTTGGAAAGTACTATTAAAGATAGTGAAAAGTATAGAGCATTATAATGATGACAGGTTTTATTAATGTCAAGTTTAGAATATTCCGATAATGATGCTATTGATAACTAATAATGACGAGTTTAGAATATACTAAAAATTACTTTAATTTTTACTAATAACGTCAAATTTAGAATGTTTACAATATACTAAATTAAACGATAATAATAATGACAAGCTTGACAACTTTGACATATACTAATATTACCAAGTATAGAAGATACTAATAATCACAAGTTTACAAGATACTCTTAATAATAACTAATACTAATAATGATGATTATAGAACATGCTAATTATGATCATATTAAAGATACTATTAATGAGAACTTTAAAGTGTACTATTAATGACAAGTTTAGAATATACTAATAATGAAATTTTAGAATATTCTATTAATGATAACTTTAAAGTGTACCAATAGTGGCTACCTTAGAATATGAAAATACATGTTAAGAAAGTACTATTAATGATAACTCTAATATGTACTCATAATCACATGTTTACAATATAATAATAACGGGTGCTATTAATGATAACTTTAATATGCACTAATAATGGCAATTGTAGAGGATACTGATAATAACAAATATTAGAGAATATTATGAAAGTTGAAAAGATACTATTATGGGTAAGTTTATAATATACTAATAATGACAAGTTTAGAAAGTACAATTAATGGTAAGTTTAATGAATAGTTGCAAACTAACTTTTTTGTGTTAATTTTTTATGCTGATTAAGAATCTGAAGTCCGTTTTTCCCTATCAGGTCACATTTAAATGTTACAGATACCTGTTATTTTAAAGTACAGGGAATGTAAAGCATATCTATAAGGTATATTGAATACAAGATATGACACTTCCATGGCATTTTATTGTACAAAATCAAAACTGTTTTGCACAAAACAAAGTTAGAATGTACTCTAAAGGATTACCACTTAAAAATTTTGAGATTTGGAATTTCTTTGGTGTTTTTTCTGAGGGTCATCCCTGTATAACATCCAGCAGTAGTCAGCTAACATTCCTGCATTCCAAAATCCTTGATACCGTTGTTCCATTGATGCAATATCTTGATGGAAGCGTTCCCTTTGCTCATCAGATACTGCCCCAAGGTTTTCTGGAAAAAAGTCCAGGTGTGAATCAAGAAAATGTACTTTCAGTGACATCCGACAGCCCATTGCAGCATAGGAGTCTAGAAGACATTTCACGCCATTTCTAAACTCTGGAGATTTCTTGTTGCCTAGGAAGATTTCACAGAGCCATTTGAAAGATTCCCAGGCTTTAAGCTCAGTCTCATCCAGTGTTGTGAGGAAGTTGTTGTCCTTCAGGAATTCCTTTATCTGCGGACCTACAAATACGCCTTCCTTCAGTTTTACCTCAGTGATTTTTGTAAACGTATTCAAAACTTTCAGAGTTTTTCCTGGCAAGTGTCTTCACGAATTGTTTCATGAGGCCAAGCTTTATGTGAAGTTTAGAAGGTATCAATAACGTTATTATGAACTAATAATGACAATTTTACAATATACAAACAGAAAATTCAGAAGGTACTATAAGTAGTGATAATGAAAATTAGAATATACTAATACTGACAATTTTAGAATATAAAAATTAAAACAAGTTTAGAAGGTATTTTTAAAGATAACATTAATGTGTACTAATAATGAGAATTTTAGAATATACTATTAATGAAGAGTGTGAAAATACAATTAGAATCTTTATTGTGTACTAATAATGACAAATATAGAATATACTTATAACAATAGGTTGAAAAGGAACTGGTAATGATAACTTTAATGTGTAATTATAAAAACAAACTTTTAGTGCACTAACAATGACTAATTAATATCAGTTTTGTAGGTATAGCTTTAATGTGAAAAGTTTACATTATACTTATAATGCAAGGTACAGTTAATGATAACTGGAAAGACTAGAATATACCAATGTGTACTAATAATGATAAATTAAAAAATACTAATTAGCAAGTTTGTAATATAACTAGCTTAAAGTTTTTTATTATTAATGCATTTAACTTTGACAAGTTTAGAAGGTATTGTTAATAATAACTTTAATGTATACTAATAAGCAGAAGTTTACAATATACTAATAAAAAGAGGTTTAGAAGGAACATGTATGAGTACTAATAATGGAAAGATATGCCAATAATTAGTTATAATTAAGTTTAGAAGGTACTAATAATGATAACGTTGATATGAACTAATAAAAAAATAGAATATACTAATACTGACAAGTTTAGAATATAACAATAAAAACAAGATTAGAAGGTATTTTTAAAGATAACATTAATGTGTAGTAATCATGAGAATTTTAGAATATACTAATAATGAAGAGTGTGAAAACACAATCAATATATTTATTGTGTACTAACAATGACAAATATAGAATATTTGTAACGACAGGCTGAAAAGGAACTATTAATGACAACTTTAATGTGTACTAATAAAAACAAGTTGAGAATATATATTCTAAGCTTGTTTTTATTAGGACACATTAAAGTTTAGTAGTGATAAGTTTTTAACGATAATGATAACGATAACTTTAATGTATACTAAAAAAAACAAGTTTAGAATATATATTCTCAGCTTGTTTTTATTAGTACACATTAAAGTTTAGTAGTGATAAGTTTTTAACGATAATGATAACTTTAATGTGTAATAATATTGACAAGTTTAGAATAAATAATTACAAGTTAAAAGGATGCTGTTTATGATTAGTGTATAAGGTACTATAAATAACTTTATTTTTCACTAATGATAAGTTTAGAACACACTAATAATGCCAGCTTTAGAAAATACTGATAAAAAATAGGATTAGTAGGTATTATCAATGATAGATTTAATGTGTACTAGTAATATCAAACTTGGAATATAGTAATAATGAAAAGATTAGAAGATACTATTAATGATAAGTGTACTGATAATGACGAGTTGTGAATATACTACTAACGGCATCTTTAGAATATACTAGTTTAAACTATTATAATAAAGACAAGGTTTATTGACAACTTTAACATATACTAATATTGCCAAGCTTAGAATATACTAATAATGATAGATTTAATATGAGCTATTAATGACAAGTTTAGAACATACTAATAATGACAAGTTTAGAATATTCCAATTTAGACATGTTTAGAATATACGTATAATGAGAAATTTGGAAAGTACAATTAATGATAACTTTAATGTGTACTAATAATGAAAAGTATAGAACATTCTAATGATGACAAGTTTAATTAATGATATCTTTGATGGGTACTAATAATGAAAAGTTTAGAATATTCCGATAATGACAAGTTTAGAAGATACTACTAATAATGGCGAGTTTAAAATATCCTAATAATTACAAATTTATAGGGTACTATTAATTATGAATTTCGAAAGTATTAATGACTTTATTAGTATGTTCTAAACTTATCATTAGTTTAGAATGTTTAGAATATTCTAGTTTAAATGATAATAATAAAGACATTTAACATAAAATTGCCAAGTTTAGAATATACAATGATAACTTTAATATGTTCTAGTAATGACAAGATTAGAATATACGATTAATGACACTTTTTAGGTACACCTAATTAAAACTTTATATGTGTACTAATAATGACAAGTTAAGATTATGGTATTAACGAGTGCTATTAATGACAAGTTTAGGATATACCAATAACTACAAGTTCAGAAGATTCTTTTTATAATAACTTAAATATGTAGTAAGAGTGACAACTTTAGAATATACAAGTTTATACTAGTTTGGAAGCTACTTATAATGTATACTAATTATGAAAGAGTACAATATACTATTATGGGTAATAATGAAAAGTTTAGAAAGCACTCTTAAGGGTAAGTTTAATGTATATAGAACATACTAATAATAAGTTTATAAGATACTGTTAATGATAACTAATACTAATTAATACTAATAATTATAAAACATACTAATAATGATTAGCTTAAAAATACTATTAATGATAACTTTAATTGTACTATTAATGATAAGTTTAGAATATACTATTAATGAAATTTAAGGAATACTCTATTAATGATAACTTTAAAGTGTACCAATAGTGACAAGCTTAGAATATAAAAGATAATTATGGATTTAGAAAGTACTATTAATGATAACTCTATGTATTCATAGTCACATGTTTAAAATATACTAATAAGGACAAGTTTAGAAGGTACTATTAATGATAACTTTAATATGCACTAATAATGGCAATTGTAGAGGATACTGATAATAACAAATATTATGAAAGTTGAGAATATACTATTATGGGTAAGTTTATAATATACTAACAATGACAAGTTTAGAAAGTTTAATGTATAGTAATGATGATACGTTAAGAAAATACTTATAATGACGAGTTTAGAGCATACTAATAATGACAAGTTTACAAGATACTGTTAATGATAACTAATACTAATAATGATAATTATAGAACATACTAATAATGATCAGAATAAAGATACTGTTAATGATAACTTTAATTGCACTATTAATGACAAGTTTAGAATATACTAATAATGAAATTTTAGAATATTCTATTAATGATAACTTTAAAGTGTACTAATAATGACAAGCTTAGAACATGAAAGATCATTACGTTTAGAAATCACTATTAATGATGACTCATAATCACATGTTTAGAATATGTTTAGAATAAGGACAAGTTTAGAAGGTACTATTAATGCACTAATAATGGCAATTACAGACACTACTGACAATTACAAATATTAGAAGGTAATAATGACAAAGTTAGAATATACGAATAATGACAAATTTGGAAGGTGGTATCAATCTTAATGATAACTTTAATATGCACTAATAATGGCAATTGTAGAGGATACTGATAACAAATATTATGAAAGTTGAGAATATACTATTATGGGTAAGTTTATAATATACTAACAATGACAAGTTTAGAAAGTTTAATGTATAGTAATGATGATACGTTAAGAAAATACTTATAATGACGAGTTTAGAGCATACTAATAATGACAAGTTTACAAGATGCTGTTAATGATAACTAATACTAATAATGATAATCATAGAACATACTAATAATGATCAGAATAAAGATACTATTAATGATAACTTTAATTGCACTATTAATGACAAGTTTAGAATATACTAATAATGACAAGCAAGATCATTACGTTTAGAAATCACTATTAATGATAACTCATAATCACATGTTTAGAATATGTTTAGAATAAGGACAAGTTTAGAAGGTACTATTAATGATAACTTTAAAGTGTACTAATAATGACAAGCTTAGAACATGCTTAGAACATGCACTAATAATGGCAATTACAGACAATACTGACAATTACAAATATTAGAAGGTAATAATGACAAAGTTAGAATATACGAATAATGACAAATTTGGAAGGTAGTACCAATCTTGTGTAACAAGTTTAGAATATATTAATAATGACAAGTTTAGAATAATGGCAACTTTAGAATACACTAATATTGCTATGTTTAGAATATATTTAATAAACACTGTAAATACAAAGTTTAGAACATGCCAATTAAGATGTGTTTAGAATATTCTAATGGTTAGAAAGTGATATTAATAACTTTAATGTGTACTAATAAGGATAATTATAGAATATACTAATAATGATCAGATTAAAGATACTATTAATGATAACTTTAATGTGTACTATTAATGACAAGTTTAGAACGGTAATTTTAATTTGTTCTAATGTGTTCAAATAAAAAAAAATGGAAAATTCCTTTAATGATAGTTTTAACATGTACTAATATAAATAAAGTTTAAAAGGTATTTTTGATAAGACATGTTTACAATATACTAATGATGTTAAGTTAAGAAGGTTATATTGAGAATAAAGTTAATGTGTACTAATAACGAAAATTTTAGAATATACTAATATTTAGAAAAAACTCTTAATGTACAAGTATTGAGAAGTTTAGAAGATACTACTAATAATAACTTTAATATGTAGCAATGAAAACAGGTTTATAATATACTAATAAAGAAAAGATTAGAATACACTAATACTAACAAGTTTGAATAAGTTTAATATGTACTAATAATGACAAGTTTATAATGTACTAACAATGAAAAGTTAAGATGTTTTTAACTATAAATTTAATATATACTAATAATCACTGGTTTAGAATATATTTACAATGATATTTAGAATATGCTAAGATTAACAAGTTCAGAAGATACTGTTAAAGGTAACTTTAATGTTTAGAATATACTAATAACGATAATGTGGAATATAATAATAACGATAAGTTTAGAAGGTTCTACTAATATATACTTCTAAACTTTGAAAAGTTTAGAAGGTATTTTTAATACAGTAGTAACTTTTATGTGTACTGATAATCAGAAGTTTACAATATACTAATAACCAGAGGTTTAGAAGGTACAGGTATGTGTACTAATAATGAAAAGCATTAGAATATACCAATAATTTTAAGGTTAACTTTAATTGACACCAATAATAAGCAAGTTTATAATATACTAATAAAGATAAGTTTAGAAGATAAATAATAAATTCAGTATATACCAATAGTAACTTACTAATAATAAAAAGTTTAGAATATGGTAATAACAACAAGTATAGAAAGTACTATTAATGTGTGACAAATTTAGAATATAGTAATAATGAGAAGTTTAGAAGGTAGTATTATTGACAATTTCATAATGCACTAATAATGAAAAGTTTGGAAGATATTAATCTAATAATAATAACTTTAATGTGTTATAAAAATAAAAAGTTTAGAATATACTGATAATGAGAAGTTTAGAATAATTTGATAATGACAATTTTAGAATGTACTTTTAATGATAACTTGAATGTGTACTAGTAATAGTAACCTTAAAGTGAATTAATAATGACATATTTAGAGTATACAAATAAAGAATATACAAATAAAGACAGGGTAAGTAATATTGATGGCAACTTTAATATATACCAACAATGAGATGCTTAGAATATACTAAAAATGACAGTTTTAGAATGAACTAGTAATCATAACATGTTTTGAATAAACTAATAATGTCAAGTTTAGAAAACACTATCAATGATGACTTTTTAATATACTAAAAATGACAAGTTTAGAAAATACTATTAATTTAGAATGTACTAATACTGAAAGGAACACAAGTAATAAAAAGTTTAGAATAAAAGATAATGACAAGTTTAGAAGAATCTATTATAGCAATAATCATAAATTGAAAAGATCCTATTAATGATAACTTAAATATGAACTAATAACGGCACGTAATAATGAGAAGTTTAGAAGGTACTTTTAATGAAATACAAGTAATAAAACGTTTAGAATAAAAGATAATGACAAGTTTAGAAAAATCTAATACTCACATGTTTAAAACATTGCAATAATGATAAGTTTAAAATATCCTATTAATGATAACTTAAATATGTACAAATAATGACACGTAATAATGAGAAGTTTAGAAAGTACTGTTAATGAAAACTTTCATGTGTACTAATAATGAAAGTTTACAATACAATAGTAACAAGTTTAGAAGGTACTATTAATGATAAATCTAATAGTACCTAAGCTTAGAATATACTAATATATAGGTTATGAAGGCACTGTTAATGAGTGCTAATAATGAGAATTTTAGAATATACCAATAGTGATAAGTTTAGAAGGTACTAATAAAAGAAATAATTTGTATTATTAATGAAAAGTTTCTCATATGATGATAATAGCAACTTTTAAAAAATGAAAGTTTCCTGTCTACTAATTATGATAAGTTTAGAATATACAAATAGTAACAGGTTTAGAAGGAACTATTGCTGATAGCTATAAGGTATTCTAAAAATGACAAGTTATAATATTCTAATAATGGCATGTTTAGAATATACTAACATTGAGAAGTTTAGAAGGTACTATTAATGAAAACTTTAATGTCTAATAATAATGAAAAGTTTAGAATATACTAACAATGGCAAGTACTACTAATATTAAAAATGAGAAGTTTAGAATACAGTATTGATGATAACTTTAGTGTTTAGAATATACTAATAATGACAAGCTTACAATGTACCATTAACGAAAATTCTAATGTGTCCTAATAATGGCAAATTTAGTAACTAACTTTAATTTAGAATATAATCACGATTATAAGTTTAGAAGGTGTTATCAGATATAACTTTAATTTGAACAAGTTTAGTACATAATGACAAATTTACATCGTTCTATGAATAAATAATGTCATGTTTAGAAGTTATTATTAATGATGACTTTAATTTGCACTAATAACATGTTTAGAATATACTAATAATGAGAAGTTTAGAAGGTACGATCAATTATAACTTTAATGTACTAATAAGGAGAAGTTTATAATATACTAAATGACAGGCTTAGACGGATCTACTAATGATATATTTAATTTGTACTAATAATCACAAATTTAAAATGTACTATTGATGACAATGTTAGAATATTTTAAGAACTATAATTTTAAATGTTCTAATAACGTCCAAATAACGTGTGTCCAAATAACGAAAAATTAGGAAGGTATTTTTAATGATAACTTTAATGTCTACTAATAATGACAAGTTTAGAATATAGTAATAATGACAAATAGAATATACTATTAATGATTACTTAAATGTGTACTAATAAGGCAAGTTATACTAATACTAATGATGTCAAGTTACTGTTAAGGTAGAAGGTACTGTTAACGTGTACTAATAATACTAGAATATACAAATAATGACAAGTTTAGAAGATACTACTACTAATAGCTTTAATATGTATGGATAATGACAAGTTTATAAAATACTAATAAATAAATAAAAAACTATAATGACATGATAACGTTAATGTATAATGACACGTTAATGTATAATGACACGTTTGAATTACATTAATGATTATACTAATACTATCAATGATTTGTTTTGAATAAACTAAAAAATATCACGTTCAGAACACACCACTACTTTAACATGTACTAATACTCACAAGTTTAGAATATACCAATAATGACAAGTTTAGAAATATGTTAGTTTTGCCAAGTTTAGAATATACTAATAATGATAAGTATACGAAGTCCTAATAGTTTTGACATGTACTAATAATGAAAAGTTTAGAAGGTATTTCTAATAATAACTTTAATAATGACAAGTTTAGAATATATTGATAATGACAGCTTTAGAATATACTATTAATTATAAATTTAATGTGTACTAATATGGCAAGTTTATAACATACTAATGTCAAGTTAAGAAGGTAATATTGATAATAACATTAATGTGTACTAATAATGACAAGTTTAGAATATACTAATAATGATGTTTAGAAGGTACTGTTAACGTGTACTAATAATACAAGTTTAGGAGATACTACTACTAATAGTTTTAATATGTATCAATAACTGATATGAAAATAAAGAAAAGTTTAGAATACACTAATACTGACAAGTTTGGAAGGTGTTATGATTGATAAGTTTAATGTGCACTAATAATGAAAAGTTTATAACATACCAACAATAACAAATCAAGAAGGTGCTATTAGCTATAACTTTAAGGCGTCCTGGACAATAACAAAATAAGAATATACTGATAACGAGATGTATAGAACAAATGTACTAATAACCACAGGTTTAGAATGTATATACAATTAAAAGTTTAGAATCTACTAAGATTGACAAGTTTAGAAGATACTCCTCAAGATAACATTACTGTGTAGAAATAATGACAAGTGTGGAATATTACAACAATGATAACTTTAGAAGGTTCTAGTAATGATAACTTTATTTTGTACTAATATTTACAAGTTTAGAATATAAGTTTACAAGGTACTATTAATGATAACTTTAATGTGTATTAATAAATACAAGTTTCGAAGATATTGACTTAGTTTATTACTAATAATGACAACTTAAGAAGGCAATATATATGATAACTTTAATTTGTACTAATAATGACCAGAACGTACTAATGACAAATTTAGAATGTACTATAAATGAAAACTTCTAATAATTAATGTTTGAAAAATACTAATATTAAAAAGTTTAAAGCCTTTGTTAATGATAACTTTAATATGTACCAATAACCACAAGTTTACAATTTTGTAATAATGACAAGTTTTGGAGGTTATATTAATGGTAACGTTAATGTGTAGTAATAATGACACGTTTGAATAATATTAATAATTCAAAGTTTAGAAAACTCAGGTAATAGCAAAATCAGAAGTTGCTATTAATGATACTAATAATGATTAGTTTTGAATAGCCTAGTATTGCCAAGTTTAGAATATACTAATCAAAGTTCTTAATAATGATAACTCTAATGTGTACTAATAATGAAAAGTTTGGAATACCCAAGAAGATATGTCTTCTAAACATGCTATTGTTAGTATATTCAAGACTAATTATTAGTACGTATCATAGTTATCATTAATAGCAACTTCTACTATGCTATTGTTAGTATTTTCTAAACCTTGCATTAATAGTATATTCTAAACGTGTCATTATTACTACACATTAACGTTATGCTTAATGTAACTTTCTAAACATGTCATTAATAATATTCTAATTATGACAAGTTTAGAAGGTATTATTAATGATAACTTTAACGTGTTTAGAATATACTAATAATGACCATTTTAGAAGGCACTATTGTATGATAACTTTAATGTGCACAAATAATGACAAATTTAGAATATGCTAGTAATTATAATTTTGTGATATTACGGTTAGATTTAATATGTACTAATGTGGTAATAATGACAAGTTTAGAATACCCATTGTAATATACAAGAAAAGATAAGTTCAGAAGGTACCTTAACAACTTTTAGAAGGTACTATTAATGATAACTTTAATGTGTACCAATATAAACAAAGTTTTATTTACTAATAAGGGTAAGTTTAGAAGGTACTATAATTAATAACGTCAACATGTACTAATAAAGACAAGCTTAGAATATACTAATAATGCCAAGTTTAGAAGGTACTATTAAGGATAACTTTAATGTCTACTAATAGTGGTAAGTTTAGTATATACTATTAATGTGAAGTTGTTTAGAATATATTAATAATGACAATTTTGGAAAGCACTATTAGAGATAAATTTATGTGAAATTATAATGAAAAGTTTAGAATATGACAAGTTTACATATTAATGAAAAATTTATTTATAACAAAATGGGAAATATACAAAAACATATAGTGTTTAACATGTACTATGTGTAAAATCTTTAATGTTTACTAATATAACTTATATGAGTACTAATAGTGAAAAGTTTACAAAATACTAGTAATGACATGTTTAGAATGTACTTTTAATGAAACATGAATAACATGTACAAGTTTAGAAGGTATTATTAATAATAGCTTCAATATGACAAGTTTACAATATACTTATAATGCAAGGCACAGTTAATGATAACTTTTATGTGTAATAATAATGCAAAGACTAGAACATATCAACAATGACTTTAATCTGTACAAATAATGAAAAAAATAAAAGATACTAATAATGGCAAGTTTGTGATATACTAATAATGACTAGTTTTAAAGATATTAATAATGCATTTAACTTTGACAAGTTTAGAAGGTATTATTAATAATAACTTTAATGTGCACTAATAATCAGAAGTTTAGAATATGGTAATGATAACAAGTTTAGAAGGTACTATTGAGATCTTTAATGTGTACTAATAGTGACAAGTTTAGAATATAGTAATGATGAGAAATTTAGAAGGTACTATCATTGACAAGTTTAGAATGCACTAATAATGAAAAGTTTGGAAAATATCATCAATGATAACGTTAATGTTATACTAATATATACAAACAAATACAAAAACTACAATATATATATATATATATATATATATATATATATATATATATATATATATATATATACATATATATATATATATATAAATACAAATACAAATACAAATGTATAGGCTATTATTAAGAACTTTAATGTGTTCTGAAAATGAAAAGTTTAGAATATACAAATAAGTTTAGAATAAGCTAATAATGACAATTTTAGAATGTACTTTTAACGATAACTTTAATGTGTTCTGAAAATGAAAAGTTTAGAATATACCCAAAAGTTTAGAATAAGCTAATAATGACAATTTTTGAATGTACTTTTAACGATAACTTTAATGTGTACTAGTAATGACAGGTTAATGGTACTATCAATAGTAACTTTAAAGTGAACTAATAATGACATATTTAGAGTATACTAATACTAAGTTTAGGATATACAAATAAAGGCCGGTAACTTTAATGTGTGCCAATTATGATATGTTTAGAATATACTATAAATGAAAATTTTATAATAATGACGAATTTAGAATATACTAGCAATGACAAGTTTAGAAAGTACTATTAATGATAACTGTAGAGTGTACTAAACTGAAAAGTTTATAATATACAAATTATAAAAAGTTAAGAATAAGAAAACATCAATAGTTTAGAAGAATCTAATATCGACATGTTTAAAATGTAGCAATAATGATCTGTTTAAAAGATCCTATTAAATGATATCTTTAATGTATACTATTAATGGCACGTAATAATACGTTTAGAAGGTACTGTTAAGTTGCCACAAGCCCAGTGTCGTCCGCAAACAACAGCTGGCTCACCTCCCACTTTTCTCCATTTTCTTTAACCATCTCCAATCCCTGACCCACTATCCTTGCATTCACCTCTCGCACCACCCCATCCATGTATAAGTTGAACAGCGAGGGCGACATAACGCATCCTTGACGAAGTCCCACCTTTACCTCAAACCACTCACTCTCTCCATTTCTAATCCTGACATAAGCTCTACTACTCTCATAAAAACTCTTGACAGCTCCCAAAAGCTTTCCTCCTATCCCATAAATCTGCATAACCTCCCACAGTGCCTTTCTGTCTACCTTTTCCAGATCCATAAAAGCCCCTTTCCTATAGCTTTCTCACATATCTGTCTTACCACAAAGATCTGATCTACACAACCTCTACCTGTCCTAAATCCACACTGTTCCTCAGCAATCCTTGACGAAGTCCCACCTTTACCTCAAACCACTCACTCTCTCCATTTCTAATCCTGACATAAGCTCTACTACTCTCATAAAAACTCTTGACAGCTCCCAAAAGCTTTCCTCCTATCCCATAAATCTGCATAACCTCCCACAGTGCCTTTCTGTCTACCTTTTCCAGATCCATAAAAGCCCAAACAACATTCTTCCCCTTTCCTATAGCTTTCTCACATATCTGTCTTACCACAAAGATCTGATCTACACAACCTCTACCTGTCCTAAATCCACACTGTTCCTCAGCAATTACTACCTCTGTTCCTCTCCTAATCCTCTCAATCAAGATCCTCCCATAAGCCTTCCCAACTACACTTAACAAGCTAATCCCTCTGAAACTACTACATTCACACTTGTCCCCTTTTCCCTTGTAAAGAGGAACTATGCAGGCACTCCTCCAGTCCTCCGGTACTCTACCCTCTCTCCAGCAAACATTAAATAACCTCACCAACCAGTCCACCATCACTTGACCTCCCTTTTTCAGACATTCTGGATGCCTTTTCAACTTGTCATAATTAGTATAATGCAAACATTAATTAGTAATCATTATTAG
>NC_134786.1:27833155-27845655 GCF_046742065.1 Oratosquilla oratoria | reverse complement strand
AAGAAGCACGAAATATTCTATTTAACCTATTATTATGATGAAATTAAAATGAGAAAGATATGTTTTTTTCAGTTGTTCCTTGAGACATGCAATTTATTCTAAAGGTTACGCAAGTGTTGAGAAACGCTGCATTAGAGTGTTTATTTTTTCTTCCAACTGTATAAGTATTGCATAATTTCTTTGTCAATTCTTGTGATCGCCGAATGGAAGGCGACCTACCAAATCTTCTCTTCCAGCATCTTCGGCTCTATTTTCTCTCAATCTGCAGAGGTTTTGATTTGGCATGTTTCAGTTTGCTCACAACTAGCCTGTGGTCTGAACTGCATGACATCAATATTATGTTTTTTATATCTCTGAAAAATCTTATGTTTTAACATAAGGTGAATTGGGCTTGTCGGTGTATTTGTTGCTGTATGCTTTTCTACCCGTACTAAATCCTTTGCGATCTTTTTCAATTCAGATCACCCATGATAACTACATTTTCGGCGTATGGTAAGTCGTTCTTAACATTCTGGAGGGATTCATAGATTACTTCTCTTTTTTCTGATGATCGACTTTGAGCGGTGCGTAGACTTTTATGAAACTTTTTTTTTTTTGGTCAGAAAGCCAGAATCCTCTCGTTTTTCTGTTCTACTCTCGTGATTCTTTGTGCTAATGTCTGTTCTTGCATTATATACGAACTGATAGTTATCATGCAAAACCCTTCTGCCTTTTCTTGCAAGTCTTGTTTCACAAGTCTTGTTTCTTTTCCTTTATCATTAATGTCAATTCCCCCTTTCCTCTAAATATTCCTACATTTAATGTAGCCATTGGCAAAAAAATTCCTGGGGAAGGTTCTAGAATTATTCAATAGTCAGGGTCCATTTCCTTTCGATGGTCGATCGAGGTTGATATCAGAGTTCCGAGGCAAAAAGTGAGTTTCTTGAGTACTATTTCCCGGTTCACTAGGCCTATTCCACACCATTCGAGACTATTAATTTGGTACCACGTGGCGTCCATTCCCTTTCGGCTACAGGTCCAGGTCCACATGATGAGGGTCTCCGCCAGTCGATGTGGACTATGGATGTTGCGCTCCTCCAGGTCGCAAACCACGGCTATTTTTCATCACATGAGAAAATAGGTCAATAACCCCTGACGTAGATCGAAGAAATTATATTTTTGGCTGTCTTGAGTTCCATGACCAATAATAACAAGTTTTAGTTCCACGTCATCTGTGGGGAACCAAGAACTGAGTGATACAGGAAAGCGACCGCATGTTACTTTTTTATTCCTTTTACATTGAGACACACAACAAACGTAGGTACGCATCTATTTGTATCACACACACACACACACACACACACACACACACACACACACACACACACACACACACACACACACACACACACACACACACACACACACACACACACACACACACACACACACACACACACACACACACACACACACACACACACACACACACTTCAACGAATGGACGGCTTAGAAGACGTTCTGAAGAAAATTGAAGTTATGTGGATCCCAACGCAAAGAGAAGGGCCTATTGTATTTACAGGGTGGGGGAAATTGCTCGTGGGGTAGTAGGAAAGTAGGGAAAGATGAAAAGGGGAGGGATTACTGAGGGAAATGGAAGGAAATGAAGAAGGAGTAGACTTGGCCCAGGCAGACAGGCGAAAGGTAAACAAACGGCCCCCCGACGACGATGAAATGTCTAATAAAAATGTAAAGATTAGAAGTATAGATAAGAGCAATACAGTAGAAAGTGATGAGAATATTTTCCAGGGATTTAAAGAGGGTGGGGGGGACACAACCCCCCCCCCCCCCCGACTGACAAGACTAGAAGAGAAGGTCGATAAGATGATCGAGGACTTGGAGCGTAGGTTCGGTCATGTTAACAATATTATACGGAGAGTTGAAAAATTGGAAGAACTAGAGAAGGCGAACAAAAACTTAACTAAGGAAATTGAAGAATTAAAAAAACAGTTAAAAGAAGTAAAAGATGAGAATAAAGTCTTAAAGGAGAATAATAAGGAGAACAAGGAGGGTTGGAAAAAAATTCAAGAAAATAGCAAAGTTGCATTCACTGACATAATCAGACAGCAAATGAATGAACAAACTGAAAACTCAGTTATTAAAGTGATGAGACAGAAGGAGAATATAGTAAGAGACTTAGCAGACAAAAGAAATGTATAATTATATTAGGAATGGAAGAGAAACATAACCCAGATAGAACCACAAGAATCAAAGAGGAAAATGAAAAAGTAAGAAATTTACTAGAATTAGTTCAGGAAGATGAACCAGAAATAATGAAACAAATCGAAGAGAAATTCAGACTAGGGAAATATAGTACAGACAAGACCAGACCAATTAAGATTAAATTCAGGTCACAAACTACGGCTGAGAATATCTTATCCAAAACAGGGAAACTAGCAACAAGTGAACAATATAAAAAGGTATGGATAAAAAGGGAAATGAATAAAGAGGAAAGAGAGGAAGAAAAACAGAAAAGACTTGAAGCAAAGGAAAAAAAACGAGATAAGAACGGAGTCAGAAAAAGAGAGATTCTATTGGAGAGTAGTGAATATGAAACTAAAGAAAGTCGACATACAAGAGAAAAACAAATGGGAAACAGAGAACACAATGGAAGTGGCAGAAAACTAAGAGTGTCTTACACAAATATAGATGGATTAATAACAGGATTGAATGAGCTGAACTATTATTTGAAAGAAAAAGAACCAGACATAATGGGAATTGTAGAAACAAAATTAAAAGGTCCACTACCACCCAACAGTGTAGGACATGATGCATATAATTATTGGATTAGAAACAGAGTGAAAAAGGAAGGGGGTGGAGTTATGTTCCTGACTAAGAAGGATATAAACGTGAAGTGTGTCACATATGGAAAGAATACAGTAGAGATGATAATGATGGAAGTAGAAGACAGAGATAAGAAGAACAGAAAGTTTGCGATAAATTATGTGCCCCCGAAAACAGCCTCATGGGAAGAGAGTGAACATAAAAATATGTTAGAGGACACAAAGATAACATTAAACAAGATAATGGAAGAGGGAGGAAAAATAGTTATGATGGGCGACTTTAATTGCAAAGAAATCTGCTGGGAAGAAATGACAGTAAAGGGTGGAGACGGCTCATGGGGAAACGCTCTACTTGAGATGGTTACTGACCATACAATGACACAATGGATACAGGAGAACACTAGGTATAGAAATGAAGAAGAGCCATCGAGACTAGACCTAGTAATTACATCCGAACCTAGAATAGTGGACAAAGTTGAATATAAAACACCAATAAGTAAAAGTGACCATATATTGATTGAACTGGAACTTAATGAAGAAAAATATATGAAAAGAAATTAACAATATAGAAAAGGAAGAATGATGTATGAAAAAACAAACTTTGATAAAATAAGAGAATTCTTTCAAAAGGAAAACTGGGAAGAAATATACAAAGAAGAAACAACAGTAGAAGAGAAATGGAATATTTTGACAAAATTTTACAAAAAAGGAGTGGAAAAGTATGTCCCAAGACAAAAACAAGAAAAAGAATATGTAAAATGCTGGTACATCAAAAGCTGTAGGGAGTTAAAAGACAAAAGAGACAAAGCCTGGACCAGATGGAAAAAAGACAGAAGACCTGAAAAATGGAAAATATATACCTGTTATAGAAATGAATATGTACAAATGTGCAGAGAGGAAAAGAGAAAATATGAAAAAGATATCATAGAAAAGTGTAAAGATCAACCAAAACTATTCTACAGATTTGTAAACAATAAACTGAAAAACAAACAAGACTTGGAGAAATTAAGACAGGAGGGAGTTGAATACACTGAGGAAATGGAAATGGCGGAATTTATGAACAAACATTTTAAATCAGTGTTTACAAGGGAGAACATACAACCTGAAGAGAACGAATGGAAAGAGAAAGTCCCCCCTATGGACCAGATGAAATAGCAAACTGGATACTGAAAGAATGCAGGAATGAACTGGCAGATAATATACATAGCATACTAAATAGTTCCTTGAAAGAAGGAAAAGTTCCAGAAGATTGGAAAAAAGCAAATAACCTATATATAAAGGAGGAAATAAAGAAGAACCTACCAACTATAGACCAGTCTCTCTAACAAGTACAATAGCAAAAATTTGTGAAAGAATTATCAAAAGTAGATGGGTAAAATATTTAGAAAAAAAAAACAAAGTGTTAAATCCAAGGCAATTTGGATTCAGACAAGGACGATCATGCGTCACCAATTTAATATGTTTCTATTCAATGCTAATAGATATAATACAAGAAAGAGATGGATGGGCGGACTGTGCATTTTTAGATCTAAAGAAAGCTTTTGACAAAGTACCACATAAGAAGTTGCTTAAGAAATTAGAAACTGAAGGAGGAATACAGGGCAAACTACTAAATTGGATGGAGGACTTTTTGCAAGAAAGAAAAATGAGAGTAGTGATAAGAAACCAGCACTCAAAATGGGATGAAGTAATAAGCGGTGTTCCGCAGGGAACAGTTCTGGCCCCAATAATGTTTGCTATATATATTAATGATATGGATGAAGGAATTGAAAGCTATATGAGCTTCTTTGCAGATGATGCAAAACTACTGAAAAGAGTGAAAACTGAAGAAGATTGTGAATCACTACAGAGAGATCTAAATAAAGTACAAGAATGGAGTAGGAAGTGGGAGATGGAGTTCAATACAAAAAAGTGTAGTATAATGGAATTTGGAAAAAGCAAAAACAGAATAACAGGAGCATATAAATTGGGAGAAGAAGGAATAAAAAAAGTAGAAAATGAGAAGGACCTGGGAGTCATTGTTATGAATAATATGTCACCTGAGAAACATATAAATAAGATTTTTGGAGAAACTTATAATCTAATAAGAACAATCAAAGTTGCATTTACATACCTGGATGAAGAAATGGTGAAGAAAATCCTAATCACCCTGATAAAACCAAGATTGGAATATGCAGCAACGATATGGTCACCAAGTACAAAAAAATGTATGAAAAAAACTTGAAAGAATACAAAGAGCAATTATAAAATTGGCACCAACACTCTCAAAACTATCATATGAAGAGAGACTAGAAAAACTTGAACTACAGACACTAGAGCAAAGAAGAGAGAGAGGAGATTTGATAGCTATTTACAGAATCATGAAAGGCATAGAAATTACTGACAGAGAGAATCTGATAAAATGGGATGACAGAAATACTAGAGGACACGGAAAGAAAATAAAAAAAGACAGCTATAGAAGAGATTTGAAAAAGAACAGCTTTCCTCACAGAGTAATAGACAGTTGGAACAAGTTAGATGAGAAAGTGGTGTGTGCAAAAACAATACATAAATTTAAAAATAGTTTAGATAAAATGAGATATGAAGACGGGACCCCACGAGCATAGCTCCCCTTCCCGTAAAATACAACTAGGTCAATACAACTAGGTAAATACACACACACACACACACACACACACACACACACACACACACACACACACACACACACACACACACACACACACACACACACACACACACACACACACACACACACACACACACACACACACACACACACACACACACACACACACACACACACACACAGTTACACACACACAAACACAAACACCTAAAAACGAACAAACCAAAGACAGAAATAATGGAGAAAGAAGAAAATTAAAAGTGGCCTATACTAACATTGATGGATTAATTTCAGGTCTGAACGAACTCAATGATTACCTGCTAGAAGAAAAACCAGCCATAATGGGAATTGTAGAGACTAATCTAAGAGGTGAAATACCATCCATCGATAAAAAATAGGGACAAGAAACAGGGAGGAGGAATCATGTTCTTGTCCAAGAAAGACTTAAACGTGACAAAAATTGCGGAGGGCAAAGGTAATGTTGAACTGATCATGATAAAAGTCGAAGACAAGAATATGAAAAGTAGAAAGTTTGTGGTGACCTATGTGCTCCCGAACGAACGCTTGGAAAGAGAACGAACATACAAAAATGCTAAAGATACAAGGAAATCACTAAATGAGATACTAATGGGCAGTGGTAATTTGGTAATTATGGGGGACTTCAATTGCAAAGAAATTTGTTGGGAAAACATGACAGTGCGAGGAGGAGACGACTTGTACTGCTGGACATGACCAATGGGTCAGTGAAAACACCAGATACAGAAGCAATGAAGAGCCGTCGAAACTAGATTTAACATTTACAATAGAACCTAAAATTGTGGAAAAATCAATATTAGTGCACATTGAAGTCATCATTAATAGTAATTTGCATTATTAGTATTATCTATTCATAGAACGGTCTAACTTTGTCATTATTATTATGTTCTAAACTTGTCCTTATTAGTTCAAATTAAAGTTATATCTGAGAGCACCTTCTAAAATTATAATTGTGAGTATATTCTAAATTATTAATACGCATTAAAGTTACTACTAATAGTACCTGCTAAATTTGTCATTATTAGGACACATTAAAATTTTCCTTAATGGTACCTTCTAAGCTTGTCATTATCAGTATATTCTAAACGTGTAGACACTAAACTTCTCATTATTAATATAATCAGTACTTGCCATTGTTAGTATATTCTAAACTTTTCATTATTATTACACATTAAAGTTTTCAAGTTAGGCTATTCAAAACTAATCATTATTAGTATCATTAATAGCAACTTCTGATTTTGCTATTACCTGAATTTTCTAAACTTTGCATTATTAATATCATTCAAACGTGTCATTATTACTACACATTATTTTCTAAACTTTGCATTATTAATATTATTCAAACGTGTCATTATTACTACACATTATTACTACACATATAACCTCCAAAACTTGTCATTATTACAAAATTGTAAACTTGTGGTTATTGGTACATATTAAAGTTCACACTTGTCATTATTTCTACACAGTAAAGTTATCTTGAGGAGTATCTTCTAAACTTGTCAATCTTAGTAGATTCTAAACTTTTAATTGTATATACATTCTAAACCTGTGGTTATTAGTACATTTCTTCTATACATCTATACTTTATTAGGACGCCTTAAAGTTATAGCTAATAGCACCTTGATTTGTTATTGTTGGTATATTATAAACTTTTCATTATTAGTGCACATTAAACTTATCAATCATAACACCTTCCAAACTTGTTAGTATTAGTGTATTCTAAACTTTTCTTTATTTTCATATTATAAACTTGTCGTTATTGATACATATCAAAACTATTAGTAGTAGTATCTCCTAAACTTGTATTATTAGTACACGTTAACAGTACCTTCTAAACATCATTATTAGTATATTCTAAACTTGTCATTATTAGTACACATTAACGTTATTATCAATATTACCTTCTTAACTTGACATCATTAGTACGTTATAAACTTGCCATATTAGTACACATTAAATTAATCATTAATAGTATATTCTAAAGCTGTCATTATCAATATATTCTAAACTTGTCATTATTAGTACACATTAAAGTTATTATTAGAAATACCTTCTAAACTTTTCATTATTAGTACATGTTAAAACTATTAGGACTTCGTATACTTATCATTATTAGTATATTCTAAACTTGGCAAAACTAATATATTTCTAAACTTGTCATTATTTGTATATTCTAAAGTAGTGGTGTGTTCTGAACGTGACATTTTTAGTTTATTCAAAACAAATCATTGATAGTATTAGTATAATCATTAATATAATTCAAACGTGTCATTATACATTAACGTTATCATTAATATAACCTTCTAAACATGTCATTATAGCTGTTTTTTTCTTTTATTTATTAGTATTTTATAAACCTGTCATTAGCCATACATATTAAAGCTATTAGTAGTATATCTTCTAAACTTGTCATTATTTGTATATTCTAGTATTATTAGTACCTTCTACCTTAACAGTAACTTGACATCATTAGTATTAGTATAACTTGCCTTATTAGTACACATTTAAGTAATCATTAATAGTATATTCTAAATTTGTCATTATTACTATACTCTAAACTTATCATTATTAGTAGACATTAAAGTTATCATTAAAAATACCTTCCTAATTTTTCGTTATTTGGACATTATAAACCTCTTCTTATTAGAACACATTAAAATTATAGTTCTTAAAATATTCTATTTGTGATTATTAGTACAAATTAAATATAAGCCTGTCATTTAGTATATTATAAACTTCTCCTTATTGGTACATTAAAGTTATAATTGATCGTACCTTCTAAACTTCTCATTATTAGTATATTCTAAACATGTTATTAGTGCACATTAAAGTCATCATTAATAGTAACTTCTAAACATGACATTATTTATTCATAGAACGATGTAAATTTGTCATTATTAGTATGTACTAAACTTGTTCAAATTAAAGTTATATCTGATAGCACCTTCTAAACTTATAATCGTGATTATATTCTAAATTGTTAATACACATTAAAGTTACTATTAGTAGTACCTTCTAAATTTGTCATTATTAGGACACATTAAAATTTTCGTTAATGGTACATTGTAAGCTTGTCATTATTAGTATATTCTAAACACTAAAGTTATCATCAATACTAAACTCATTTTTAATATTAGTAGTACTTGCCATTGTTAGTATATTCTAAACTTTTCATTATTATTACACATTAAAGTTTTCATTAATAGTACCTTCTAAACTTCTTAATGTTAGTATATTCTAAACATGCCAATATTAGAATATTATAACTTGTCATTTTTAGAATACCTTATAGCTATCAGCAATAGTTCCTTCTAAACCTGTTACTATTTGTATATTCTAAACTTATCATAATTAGTAGACAAGAAACTTTCATTTTTTAAAAGTTGCTATTATCATCATATGATAAACTTTTCATTAATAATACAAATTCTTTTTTTTTATTAGTACCTTCTAAACTTATCACTATTGGTATATTCTAAAATTCTCATTATTAGCACTCATTAACAGTGCCCTCATAACCTATATATTAGTATATTCTAAGCTTGTCATTTTTAGAACACATTAGATTTATCATTAATAGTACTTGTTATCATTGTATTGTAAACTTTCATTATTAGTACACATGAAAGTTTTCATTAACAGTACTTTCTAAACTTCTCATTATTACGTGTCACTATTTGTACATATTTAAGTTATCATTAATAGGATATTTTAAACTTATCATTATTGCTATGTGAGTATTATATTTTTCTAAACTTGTCATTATCTTTTATTCTAAACGTTTTATTATTTGTATTTCATTAAAAGTACCTTCTAAACTTCTCATTATTACGTGCCGTTATTAGTTCATATTTAAGTTATCATTAATAGGATCTTTTCAATTTATGATTATTGCTATATTAGATTCTTCTAAACTTGTCATTATCTTTTATTCTAAACTTTTTATTACTTGTGTTCCTTTCAGTATTAGTACATTCTAAATTAATAGTATTTTCTAAACTTGTCATTTTTAGTATATTGAAAAGTTATCATTGATAGTGTTTTCTAAACTTGACATTATTAGTATATTCAAAACATGTTATTATTACTAAACTTTAAGGTTATCATTAATAGTTCCTTCTAAAACTAATTTTTAGTATATTCTAAGCATCTCATTGTTGGTATATATTAAAGTTGCCATCAATATTACTTACCCTGTCTTTATTTGTATATTCTTTATTTGTATACTCTAAATATGTCATTATTAATTCACTTTAAGGTTACTATTACTAGTACACATTCAAGTTATCATTAAAAGTACATTCTAAAATTGTCATTATTAAATTATTCTAAACTTCTCATTATCAGTATATTCTAAACTTTTTATTTTTATAACACATTAAAATTATTATTATTATTAGATTAATAATATCTTCCAAACTTTTCATTATTAGTGCATTATGAAACTGCCAATAACACTACCTTCTAAACTTTTCATTATTACTATATTCTAAACTTGTCACACCTTCTATACTTGTTGTTATTACCATATTCTAAACTTTTTATTAATAGTATTTTACTATTAGTATATACTGAATTTGTCATTTATCTTAGCTTGTCATTATTAGTATATTGTAAATTTGGTTATTATTAGTATAAATTAAAGTTATCTTGAACAGTACCTTTTAAACTTATAATTATTGGTATATTCTAATCTTTTCATTATTAGTACACATACCTGTACATAACACATAACATAACATAACACATAACCTCTGGTTATTAGTATATTGTAAACTTCTGATTATTAGTACACATAAAAGTTACTATTAACAATACCTTCTAGACTTGTCAAAGTTTAAGTTAATACTAGTAGAACCTGCTAAACTTATCGTTATTAGTATATTCCACATGAACGTTATTAGTATATTCTAAACATTAAAGTTACCTTTAACAGTATCTTCTGAACTTGTCAATCTTAGCATATTCTAAATATCATTGTAAATATATTCTAAACCAGTGATTATTAGTATATATTAAATCTATAGTTAATAGCACCTTCTTAACTTGTCATTGTTAGTACATTATAAACTTGTCATTATTAGCACACATTAAACTTATTCAAATTTGTTAGTATTAGTGTATTCTAATCTTTTCTTTATCAGTATATTATAAACCTGTTATCATTGTTACATATTAAATCTATTATTAGTAGTATCTTCTAAACTTCTCATTACTTGTATATTAAGAGTTTTTTCTAAACATTAGTATATTCTAAAATTTTCGTTATTAGTACACATTAAATTTATTCTCAATATTACCTTCTTAACTTAACATCATTAGTATATTGTAAACTTGTCTTATCAAAAATACCTTTTAAACTTTTTTTATTAAAGGAATTTTCCATTTTTTTTATTTGAACACATTAACATATTAATATTACCGTTCTAAACTTGTCATTAATAGTACACATTAAAGTTATCATTAATAGTATCTTTAATCTGATCATTATTAGTATATTCTATAATTATCCTTATTAGTACACATATAAGTTATTAATATCACTTTCTAACCATTAGAATATTCTAAACACATCTTAATTGGCATGTTCTAAACTTTTTATTTACAGTGTTTGTTAAATATATTCTAAAAATGGCAATATTAGTGTATTCTAAAGTTGCCATTATTCTAAACTTGTCATTATTATATTCTAAACTTGTTACACAAGATTGGTACCACCTTCCAAATTTGTCATTATTCGTATATTCTAACTTTGTCATTATTAGTACACATTACAGTTATCACTGATATTACCTTCTAATATTTGTGATTAGAAGATACTATTAATGATAAGTTCACTAATAATGACGAGTTAATATACTAATAACGATATCTTTAGAATATACTAGTTTAAACTATAATAATAATGACAACTTTAACATATACTAATATTGCCAAGTTTAGATATATTTAATATAAACTATTAATGGCAAGTTTAGAACATACTAATAATGACAAGTTTAGAATATTCCAATGTAGACATGTTTAGAATATACGTGTAATGAGAAATTTGGAAAAGTACTATTAAAGATAATGAAAAGTATAGAACATTTTAATGATGACAGGTTTAATTAATGACAAGGGTAGAATATTCCGATAATGATGATATTGATGATAACTAATAATGACGAGTTTAGAATATACTAAAAATTACTTTAATTTTTACTAATAATTTTACTAATAATTTCAAATTTAGAATGTTTACAATATACTAAATTAAACGATAATAATAATGACAAGCTTTAATGACAACTTTGACATATACTAATATTACCAAGTTTAGAATATACTAATAATGATAACTTTAGAACGTCCTATTAATGATAAAATTGCTATGAAGTATTAATGACAAGTTTAGAATATACCCATGAAGACGTGTTTAGAGAATACAGAAGTTTTGAAAGTACTATTAATGATAACTTTAATGTGTACTAATAAAGAAAAGTATAAAACTTTTTAATGATAAATTTAAAAGGTACTATTAATGACAGGTTTAGAAGATACTACAAAAATAACTAATAATGACGAGTTTAGAATATACTAATTATTACAAGTTTAAAGGGTACTGTTAATGATTAGTTTAGAAGGTACTATTAATTACTCTATTTTTTACTAATGATAAGTTCAGAACATACTAATAATGTCAAGTTTAGAATATACTAATAAAACAGCATTAGAAGGTACTTTTAATGACAAATTTAATGTGTACTAATAATGGCAAATTTGGAATATACTAAGAATAGTAATTAGGATATACTATTAATGATAAGTTTACTAATAATATCGAGTTTTGAATATACTGATAATGATATGTTCAGAATATACTAGTTTGAATTATAATAATAGTGACAATGTTATATTAATGACAACTTTAACATATACTAAAATTGCCAGACTTAGAATTTACTAATGATAACGTCCTATTAATGATAAATTTAATATGAACTATTAATGACAAGTTTAAAACATAC
>NC_134786.1:27763155-27828155 GCF_046742065.1 Oratosquilla oratoria | reverse complement strand
TTCAGATTTTTTTTTTATCTTTTATATGTTTTTATTTTTTTTTCATTTATTTATTTTGACAGCTTCTTTACTATTTTCGATCTAGAGCAGAGTTTCTCAACCAGGGTTCCGAAAAGGTCCCAGGGTTACGCGAGAACAAGTGATTCTTTTGATTTTTTATTGAATTTCATTTATGTAATATAATTAAAGAAGCACGAAATATTCTATTTAACCTATTATTATGATGAAATTAAAATGAGAAAGATATGTTTTTTTCAGTTGTTCCTTGAGACATGCAATTTATTCTAAAGGTTGCGCAAGGGTTGAGAAACGCTGCATTAGAGTGTTTATTTTTTCTTCCAACTGTATAAGTATTGCATAACTTCTTTGTCAAGTCTTGTGATCGCCGATCTTCTCTTCCAGCATCTTCGGCTCTATTTTCTCTCAATCTGCTGAGATTTTGATTTAGCATGTTTCAGTTTGCCCACAACTAGCCTGTGGTCTGAACTGCATGACATCAATATTATGTTTTTTATATCTCTGAAAAATCTTATGTTTTAACATAAGGTGAATTATGGGCTTGTCGGTGTATTTGTTGCTGTATGCTTTTCTACCCGTACTAAATCCTTTGCGATCTTTTTCAATTCAGATCACCCATGATAACTACATTTTCGGCGTATGGTAAGTCGTTCTTAACATTCTGGAGGGATTCATAGATTACTTCTCTTTTTTTCTGATGATCGACTTTGAGCGGTGCGTAGACTTTTATGAAACTTTTTTTTTTGTCAGAAAGCCAGAATCCTCTCGTTTTTCTGTTCTACTCTCGTGATTCTTTGTGCTAATGTCTGTTCTTGCATTATATACGAACTGATAGTTATCATGCAAAACCCTTCTGCCTTTTCTTGCAAGTCTTGTTTCACATAAAGCAAGTATGTCGACTTTCTTTTCCTTTATCATTAATATCAATTCCCCCTTTCGACTAAATATTCCTACATTTAATGTAGCCATTGGCAAAAAAAATTCCTGGGGAAGGTTCTAGAATTATTCAATAGTCAGGGTCCATTTCCTTTCGATGGTCGATCGAGGTTGATATCAGAGTTCCGAGGCAAAAAGTGAGTTTCTTGAGCACTATTTCCCGGTTCACTAGGCCTATTCCACACCATTCGAGACCATTAATTTGGTACCACGTGGCGTCCATTCCCTTTCGGCTACAGGTCCAGGTCCACATGATGAGGGTCTCCGCCAGTCGATGTGGACTATGGATGTTGCGCTCCTCCAGGTCGTAAACCACGGCTATTTTTCATCACATGAGAAAATAGGTCAATAACCCCTGACGTAGATCGAAGAAATTATATTTTTGGCTGTCTTTAGTTCCATGACCAATAATAACAAGTTTTAGTTCCACGTCATCTGTGGGGAACCAAGAACTGAGTGATACAGGAGAGCGACCGCATGTTACTTTTTTATTCCTTTTACATTGAGACGCACAACAAACGTAGGTACGCATCTATTTGTATCACACACACACACACACACACACACACACACACACACACACACACACACACACACCACACACACACCACACACACACACACACACCACACACACACACACACACACACACACACACACACACACACACACACACACACACACACACACACACACACACACACACACACACACACACACACACACACACACACACACACACACACACACACACACACTCACTCACACACACACACACACACACACCACACACACACACACACACACACACACACACACACACACACACACACACACACACACACACACACACACACACACACACACACAAACACACACAGACACACACACACAAACACAAACACCTCAAAACGAACAAACCAAAGACAGAAAAAATGGAGAAAGAAGAAAATTAAAAGTGTCTTATACTAACATTGATGGATTAATTTCAGGTCTGAACGAACTCAATGATTACCTGCTAGAAGAAAAACCAGCCATAATGGGAATTGTAGAGACTAATCTAAGAGGTGAAATACCATCCATCGATAAAAAATAGGGACAAGAAACAGGGAGGAGGAATCATGTTCTTGTCCAAGAAAGACTTAAACGTGACAAAAATTGCGTATATTGTAAACTTTCATTATTAGTACACATGAAAGTTTTCATTAACAGTACTTTCTAAACTTCTCATTATTACGTGTCATTATTTGTACATAAGTTATCATTAATAGGATCTTTTAAACTTATCATTATTGCTATATTTTAACCATGTGAGTATTAGATTCATTATCTTTTATTCTAAACGTTTTATTACTTGTATTTCATTAACAGTACCTTCTAAACTTCTCATTATTACGTGCCATTATTAGTTATCATTAATAGGATCTTTTCAATTTATGATTATTGCTATATCTTAAACATATCAATATTAGATTCTTCTAAACTTGTCATTACCTTTTATTCTAAACTGTTTATTACTTGTGTATTAAACCTTTCAGTATTAGTACATTCTAAATTAATAGTATTTTCTAAACTTGTCATTAGTAGTATATTGAAAATTTATCGTTGATAGTATTTTCTAAACTTGTCATTATTAGTATATTCAAAACTTGTTATTACTACTAAACTTTAAGGTTGTCATTAAGAGTTCCTTCTAAAACTGACATTTTTAGTATATACCAATAATGATAAGTTTAGAAGGTACTAATAACAAAAAAATTAATTTGTATTATTAATGAAATGTTTATGATATAATAATAATGTCAACTTTTAATAATGAAAGTTTCTTGTCTACCAATTATGATAAGTTTAGAATATGCAAATAGTAACAGGTTTAGAAGGAACTATTACTGATAGCAATAAGGTATTCTAAAATGACAAATTTATAATATACTAATAATGACATTGAGAAGTTTAAAGGTACTATCAATGAAAACTTTAATGTGTAATAATAATGAAAAGTTTAGAATATACTAACAATGGCAAGTACTGATTATATTGATAATGAGAAGTTTAGAATACAGTATTGATTATAACTTTAGTGTCTACATGTTTAGAATATACTGATAATGACAAGCTTACACTAATTAAGACAAGTTTAGAATATACTAATGATAACAAGTTGAGAAGTTACTATAACTGTTAACTATAATATAATAATAATGACAAGTTTAGAAGGTACTATTAATGATAAATCTAATGTGTTCTAAAAATGACAAGCTTAGAATATACTAATATATAGGTTATGAAGGCACTGTTAATGAGTGCTAATAATGAGAATTTTAGAATATACCAATAGTGATAAGTTTAGAAGGTACTAATAACAAAAACTTTAATTTGTATTATTAATGAAAAGTTTATCATATAATGATAATAGCAACTTTCTAATAATGAAAGTTTCCTGTCTACTAATTATGATAAGTTTAGAATTTACAAATAGTAACAGATTTAGAAGGAACTATTACTGATAGCTATCAGGTATTCTAAAAATGACAAGTTATACTAATAATATACTAATAATGGTATATTTAGAATATACTAACATTGAGAAGTTTAGAAGGTACTATTAATGAAAACTTTAATGTGTAATAATAATGAAAAGTTTAGAATATACTAACAATGGCAAGTACTGCTAATATTAACAATGAGAAGTTTAGAATACAGTATTGATGATAACGTCAGTGTCTCCATGTTTAGAATATACTAATAATGACAAGCTTACAATGTACCATTAACGAAAATTTTAATGTGTCCTAATAATGACAAATTCAGAAGGTACTACTAATAGTAACTTTAATGCGTATTAATAATTTAGAATATACTCACAATTAGGTGCTATCAGATATAACTTTAATTTGAACAAAGAAGGACAAGTTTAGAACATACTAATAATGACAAATTTAGACCGTCCTATGAATAAATAATGTCATGTTTAGAAGTTACTATTAATGATGACTTTAATGTGCACTAATAACATGTTTAGAATATACTAATAATGAGAAGTTTAGAAGGTACGATCAATTATAACTTTAATGTACTAATAAGGAGAAGTTTAGAATATACTAAATGACAGGCTTAGACGGATCTACTAATGATATATTTAATTTGTACTAATAACTTTAATGTCTACTAATACTGACAAGTTTAGAATATAGTAATAATGACAAATTTAGAATATACTATTAATGATTACTTAAATGTGTAATAATAAGGCAAGTTTATAATATACTAATGATGTCAAGTTACTGTTAAGGTAGAAGGTACTGTTAACGTGTACTAATGATACTAGAATATACTACTACTAATAGCTTTAATATGTATGGATAATGACAAGTTTATAAAATACTAATAAAGAAAAGTTAAAAACAGCAATAATGACATGTTTAGAAGGTTATATTAATGATAACGTTAATGTGTAATGACACGTTTGAATTATATTAATAAGGCAAAGTTTAGAAAATACTAATACTATCAATGATTTGTTTTGAATAAACTAACAATGTCATGTTTAGAAGACACTACTAATTTAACATGTACTAATACTCACAAGTTTAGAACATACCAATAATGACAAGTTTAGAAAAATGATAAACTTTGGAATATATTAGTTTTGCCAAGTTTAGCATATACTAATAATGGTAAGTATACGAGGTCCTAATAGTTTTAACATTACTTAATAATGAAAAGTTTAAAAGGTATTTCTAATGATAACTTTAATGTGTACTAATAAAGACAAGTTAAGAATATACTGATAATGACAACTTTAGAATATACTATTAATGATTAATTTAATGTGTACTAATATGGCAAGTTTATTATATACTAATGATGTCAAGTTAAGAAGGTAATATTGATAATAACGTTAATGTGTACTAATAATGACAAGTTTAGAATATACTAATAATTATGTTTAGTAGGTACTGTTAACGTGTGCTAATAATACAAGTTTAGGAGATACTACCTACTAATAGTTTTAATATGTATCAATAACGACAAGTTTATAATATAAAAATAAAGAAAAGTTTAGAATGCACTAATACTGACAAGTTTGGAAGGTAATGTGTACTAATAATGAAAAGTTTATAATATACCAACAATAATAAATAAAGGTGCTATTAGATATAACTTTAAGGTGTCCTAATAATGACAAAATTAGAATATACTGATAACGACATGTATAGAAGAAATGTACCAAGAACCACAGGTTTAGAATGTATATCCGATTAAAAGTTTAGAATCTACTAAGATTGACAAGTTTAGAAGATACTCTTCAAGATAACTTTACTGTGTAGAAATAATGACAAGTGTGGAATATACTAATAATGATAACTTTAGAAGGTTCTAGTAATGATAACTTTATTTTGTACTAATAATGACAAGTTTAGAATATAAGTTTACAAGGTACTATTAATGATAACTTTAATGTATATTAATAAATACAAGTTTCGAACATATTGATTAAGTTTAGAAATGACTAATAATGAAAACTTTAGAAGGTAATATATGTGATAATTAGGATATACTAAGAATAACATATTCAGTCGGAACTATTGGTGATAACTTTAATATCAAAAGTTTAGAATATATTAATAATGAATATTGTCGATAGTACTATTAATGATATATACAACAATAATCAATACTCAAATTTTATATAATGATATTTATAATAACTTTAATATGTTAGAATAATGACAATTTTAGAATGTTCTATTAAATATATTTGATATGTACTAATATTGAATAATTTGATCTGTATTAATGATGAAAAGTTTAGAATATACTAACATAGACAACCATAGAATATCAGCATAATGTATATTAATAGGGACAAATTTATGATATTCTAATTATGACAAGTTTAGAAGGTATTATTAATTATAGATTTAATGTGTACTAGTAATAACAATTTTAGAGTATACTAATGACAAGTTTAGAAGGTACTATTGCATGATAACTTTAATGTGCACTAATAATGACAAATTTAGAAATAGCAATTTTGTAGTATACAAATAATGTCAAGTTTAGAAGGTATAGCTTTAATGTGACAAGTTTACAATATACTTATAATGCACGGCACAGTTAATGATACTTTTATGAGTACTAATAATGGAAAGACTAGAATATACCAATGTGTACTAATAATGAAAAATTAAAATATACTAATAATGGCAAGTTTATAATATACTAACAATGACTAGTTTAAAAGATATACTAATAATGATTAGTTTAAAAGATATACTAATAATGCATTTAACTCTGACAAGTTTAGAAGGTATTATTAATAATAACTTTAATGTGTACTAATAATCAGAAGTTTACAATATACTAATAAAAAGAGGTTTAGAAGGAACAGGTATGAGTACTAATAATGAAAAGATATACCAATAATTACAAGTTACTATAATTATTAACTATATGTAATAATAATGACAAGTTTAGAAGGTACTAATAATGATAACGTTAATATGAACTAATAATGACAAGTTTAGAATATATAAAGAAAATCTAGGAGTAATAATGAAAAAAATTAGAATATACTAATTTAGAATATAACAATAAAAACGAGATTAGAAGGTATTTTTTAAAGATAACATTAATGTGTAGCAATCATGAGAATTTTAAAATACACTAATAATGTACTGTGAAAATACAATTAATATATTTACTGTGTACTAATAATGACAAATATAGAATATACCTATAACGACAGGTTGAAAAGGAACTATTAATGATAACTTTAATGTGTACTAATAAAAACAAGTTTAGAATATATGTTCTAAACTTGTTTTTATTAGTACACATTAAAGTTTAGTGGTCATAAGTTTTTAACGATAATGATAACTTTAATGTGTAATAATATTGATAAGTTTAGACTCTACTAATAATAACATGTTAAAGATACTGTTAATGATTAGTTTATAAGGTACTATTGATAACTTTAATTTTCACTAATAATAAGTTTAGAACACACTAATAATGCCAGGTTTAGAAAATACTAATAAAAACAGGATTAGTAGGTACTATTAATAGTAGATTTAATGTGTACTAATAATGTCAAACTTGGAATATAGTAATAATGACAAGATTAGAAGATACTATTAGTGATAAGTTTACTGATAATGACGAGTTTTGAATATACTACTAATGACATCTTTAGAATATACTAGTTTAAACTATAATAATAATGACAAGGTTTAATGACAACTTTGACATATACTAATATTGCCAAGTTTAGAATATACTAATAATGATAGATTTAATATGAGCTATTAATGACAAGTTTAGAACATACTAATAATGACAAGTTTAGAATATTCCAATGTAGACATGTTTAGAATATACGTATAATGAGAAATTTGGAAAGTACAATTAATGATAACTTTAATGTGTACTAATAATGAAAGGTATAGAACATTCTAATGATGACAAGTTTAAAAGGCACTATTAATGCTATCTTTGATGGGTACTAATAATGAAAAGTTTAGAATATTCCGATAATGACAAGTTTAGAAGATACTACTAATAATGGCGAGCTTAAGATATAATAATAATTAAAAATTTAAAGGGTACTGTTAATGATAAATTTTGAAGGTACTATTAATGACTTTATTAGTATGTTCTAAACTTATCATTAGTTTAGAATGTTTAGAATATTATAGTTTGAATGATAATAATAAAGACAACTTTAACATAATATTGCCAAGTTTAGAATATACTAATAAAGATAAGTTTAGAACGTCCTATTAATGATAAATTTAATATGAAGTATTAATGACAAGTTTAGAACAAATGATGATAACCAATGAAGACAAGTTTAGAATATACATGTTTAGAATATACTGAAGTTAAGATAGTACTATCAATGATACTTTTAATGTGTACTAATTATGAAAAGTATAAATCATTCTAATGATGAAAGTTTAAAAAGTTTGATGTGTACTTATAATGACAAGTTTAGAACATTCTAATAATAACAGGTTTAGAAGATGCTATTTACTATACTATACTATTTAAAGGGTACTGTTAATGACAAATTTAGAAGGTACTATTAATTACTTTAATTTTTACTAATGATAAGTTTAGAACATACAAAGTTTGCCAAGTTTCAATGATAAAACAAGATCAGAAGGTACTTTTAATGATAGATTTAATGTGTACTAATAATGGCAAATTTGGAATATACCAATAATAAAGTTTAGAATATATATTTTAATGATAAGTTATCTAATAATTACGAGTTTTGAATATACTATTAATGACATATTTAAAATATACTAGTTTAAATTATGATAATGACAAAGTTAGAATAATGACAACTTTAGCATATTGCCAGGCTTAGAATATACTAATGATAACGTACTATTAATAATAGATTTAATATGATATATTATGACAAGTTTAGAACATACTAATAATGACAAGTTTAGATATATCAATGAAGATATATTTAGAATATACCAATATTGACATGTTTAGAATATAAGTCTAGAAAGTACTAATAATGATAACTTTAATGTGTACTAATAAAGGAAAGTATAGAACACTAATGATGACAGGTTTAAAAGGTACTATTGATGATATCTTTGATATGTACTAATAATGAAAAAATAGAATATTCTAGTAATGACAGGTTCAGAAGATACTACTAATGATAACTAATATTGACGAGTTTAGAATATACTAAGAATTATTAGAATATACTAATAATGGCATGTTTAGAATATACTAATGATTACAATAATAAAAATTTAGAACATACTAATAATAAGAAGTGTGCGATTAATGATAAATTTTATTTGCACAAATAATGAAAAATTTAGAACGTGGTTATAATGGGTACTTTTATAACTTTATTGTGTTGTCAAGATTAGAATATGATAGTAATAATAATTCTAATGTATATTGATATTGACAAAACTAGACATTGTCTTAGCAATATCTTTAACATGTACGATTAAAGAAAGTTTAGAATAATGACATTATGACAAGTTTAATGTGTCATGATGTCATATTCAAAAGTTACAATTAATTGAAACTTTAATGTGTACTAATGATGAAAAGTTTAGATTTTTTGAATAGTGACTAACAATAACAGGTTTAGAATACACTAATAATAATTACTAATTAATGTTTGAATTATACTAATAATGACAAGTTGAAAAGGAATTATCAATGATAACTTTGATATGTTCTAGTAATGACAAGTTTAGAATATACCATTAATGACACTTTATATGTACAACTAATAAAAACTTTAATGTGTACTAATAATGACAAGTTAAGATTATGGTATTAATGATAATTTTAACGAGTGCAAGTTTAGGATATACCAGTAACGACAAAATCAGAAGATTCTTTTAATAATAACTTAAATGTGTACAAAGAATGACAACTTTAGAATATACAAGGTTATACATGTTTGGAGGCTACTATTAATGACTAACTATAAAAGTTGAGAATATACTATTATGGGTAAGTTTATAACATACTAATAATGACAAGTTTAGAAAGTACTAACAATGGTAAGTTTAATGTCAGCCACCTGGCAACCTGGGGGCTGTGAGTGACGAACAAGGAGAACGATTCCACCAAGACCTAAAGATCATGGAAGAACGCTACCAAGGGCGCAGGGACAAAAGTATGATGGCTGACTACTGCTGGAGCATTAAACGAAATTGCCCAGATGAAATGTACAAACGCAAAAGTTACAAACGCAAATTCCTGCCTGAAAAAAATACACAAAGAAATTGATAAGCTTCCATCAGCTGTGGTGATGTTCTGAAGGATGCTAATCTAACTTTGGGATAGATGTTCTGTTAATGTTCTGTTTCTTTTGCCTTAATAAATGTACAGAAATGGCTTTCATACTGTTTTAAGATTCAAGTGAACAAAAGAATTGTGGCTGATATTGCAATTTCCTATAATAACGAAAATTTTAAAAATAAATAAAAATGTCAAATTGCATAAAATCTGTAGCTTGCAGACAAAACCCGACTTCAGATTTGAAATCAGCACATTCAAGTTGACTATAAAAAAGTCTTTTTTTAAATGCAACAAAATGAGTGTTCCCCAGTGTAATGAAAAGTTTAGAATATGACAAAGAATAATTTAATTTATAATAAAATGGGAAATTTAGAAAGAAAACGTAGTGTTTAGCAGGTACTAATAATTACTGTTAGTGCATATTAAAGTTATCATTAATAGTACCTTCTAAACTTGCCCTTATTAGTACAAATTATGTGATTATTAGTACACTTGAGTACATATTAGAATTATCATTAATAGTGCTTTCTGAACATGTAATTATCTTTCATATTCTAAGATACTGGTACACTTCAAAGTTATCATTAGTAAAATGACCTAAAATTTCATTATTAGTATATTCTGAAATTGTCATTACTAATACATATTAAAGTTATTAATAGTAACTTTAATCTGATCATTATTTGTATTGTAAACTTGTCATTATTAGTATGTTCTCAACTTATTATTATAAGTATATTCTTAACGTATCATTATTAGTATTCATTAAACTTACCATTAATAGTACTTTCTAAACTTGTCATTATTAGTATATTATAAACTTACCCATAATAGTATCTTTTCAACTTTCATAATATTTTCTAATATTTGTTATTATCAGTATCCTCTACAATTGCCATCATTAGTGCATATTAAAGTTATCATTAATAATACCTTCTAAACTTGTCGTTATTAGTATTTTCTAAACGTGATTATGAGTACATATTAGAGCTATCATTAATAGTACTTTCTCAATATGTACTTTAATATTCTAAGGTTGCCACTATTGGTTCATTTAAAGTTATCATTAATAAAATATTCTAAAATTTCATTATTTGTATATTCTAAACTTGTCATTAATAGTACACTTTAAAGCTCTCATTAATAGTATCTTTAATATGATCATTATCAGTATGTTCTATAATCATCATTAATAGAATTAGCTATTATTTAGAGTATCTTGTAAACTTGTCATTATTAGTATCTTCTATACTTGTATAGAAGATACTAAGTATACTCTTAACGTATCATAATCACTATACATTAAACTTACCATTGATAGTACTTTCTAAACTTGTCATTATTAGTATGTTATAAACTTACCCATAATAGTATATTCTAAACCTATATAACCTATATAACCTTGTATATTCTAAAGTTGTCATTCTTTGTACATATTTAAGTTATTATTAAAAGAATCTTCTGATTTTGTCGTTACTGGTATATCCTAAACTTGCACTCGTTAAAATTATCATTAATACCATAATCTTAACTTGTCATTATTAGTACACATTAAAGTTTTTATTAGTTGTACATAAAAAGTGTCATTAATCGTATAGTCTAAACTTGTCATTACTAGAACATATTAAAGTTATTATTGATAATTCCTTTTCAACTTGTCATTATTAGTATAATTCAAACATTAATTAGTAATTATTATTAGTGAATTCTAAACCTGTTATTGTTAGTCACTATTCAAAAACTCTAAACTTTTCATTATTAGTACACATTAAAATTTCAATTAATTGTACCTTTTGAATATGACATCATGACACATTAAACTTGTCATAATGTCATTATTCTAAACTTTCTTTAATCGTACATGTTAAAGATATTGCTAAGAGAATGTCTAGTCTTGTCGATATCAATATACATTAGAATTATTATTACTATCATATTCTAATCTTGACAACACAATAAAGTTATTAAAAGTTTCGATTATAACCACGTTCTAAATTTTTCATTATTTGTGCAAATAAATTTATCATTAATCGCACACTTCTAATTATTAGTATGTTCTAAATTTCTTATTATTAGTCAACATTGAAGTTATCATAAATATTACCTTCTAAACTTGTAATCATTAGTATATTCTAAACATGCCATTATTAGTATATTCTAATAATTCTTAGTATATTCTAAACTCGTCAATATTAGTTATCATTAGTAGTAACATCTGAACCTGTCATTACTAGAATATTCTATTTTTTCATTATTAGTACATATCAAAGATATCATCAATAGTACCTGTCATCATTAGAGTGTTCTATACTTACCTTTATTAGTACACATTAAAGTTATCATTATTAGTACTTTCTAGACTTCTCATTATACGTATATTCTAAACATGTCAATATTGGTATATTCTAAATATATCTTCATTGATATATCTAAACTTGTCATTATTAGTATGTTCTAAACTTGTCATAATATGTCATATCAAATCTATCATTAATAGTATGTTATCATTAGTATATTCTAAGCCTGGCAATATGCTAAAGATGTCATTATTCTAACTTTGTCATCATCATAATATATTTTAAATATGTCATTAATAGTATATTCAAAAATCGTAATTATTAGTTAACTTATCATTAACAGCATATTCTAAACTTTATTATTGGTATATTCCAAATTTGCCATTATTAGTACACATTAAATTTATCGTTAAAAGTACCTTCTGATCTTGTTTTATCATTCAAACTTGGCATTATTAGTATGTTCTAAACTTATCATTAGTAAAAATTAAAGTAATTAATAGTACCTTCTAAACTTGTCATTAACAGTACCCTTTCAATAGTATAGTATAGTAAATAGCATCTTCTAAACCTGTCATTATTAGAATGTTCTAAACTTGTCATTATAAGTACACATCAAACTTTTTAAACTTTTCATTATTAGTACACATTAAAGATATCATTGATAGTACTATCTTAACTTCAGTATATTCTAAACATGTATATTCTAAAAATGTCTTCATTGGTTATCATCATTTGTACTTGTCATTAATACTTCATATTAAATTTATCATTAATAGGACGTTCTAAACTTATCTTTATAAAGTCATTAATAGTACCTTCAAAATTTATCATTAACAGTACCCTTTAAATTTTTAATTATTATTATATCTTAAGCTCGTCATTATTAGTAGTATCTTCTAAACTTGTCATTATCGGAATATTCTAAACTTTTCATTATTAGTACCCATCAAAGATAGCATTAATAGTGCCTTTTAAACTTGTCATCATTAGAATGTTCTATACCTTTCATTATTAGTACACATTAAAGTTATCATTAATTGTACTTTCCAAATTTCTCATTATACGTATATTCTAAACATGTCTACATTGGAATATTCTAAACTTGTCATTATTAGTATGTTCTAAACTTGTCATTAATAGTTTATATTAAATATATCTAAACTTGGCAATATTAGTATATGTTAAAGTTGTCATTATTATTTTAGTTTTAACTAGTATATTCTAAAGATATCGTTATTAGTATATTAACTCGTCATTATTAGTGAACTTATCATTAATAGTATCTTCTAATCTTTTTATTATTACTATATTCCAAGTTTGACATTATTAGTTCAAATTAAATCTATCATTAATAGTACCTACTAATCCTGTTTTTATTAGTATTTTCTAAACATGGCATTATTAGTGTGTTCTAAACTTATTTTAATGAAAATTAAAGTCCCTCTACACTAATCAATACCTTTTAACTTTTAATTATTAGTATATTCTAAACTTGTCAAAATTATTACACATTAAAGTTATCATTATCGTTAAAGATTTGTCACTACTAAAATATATTCTAAATTTGTTTTTATAATTACACATTAAAGTTATCATTACCAGTTCCTTTTCAACCTATTGTTATAAGTATATTCTATATTTGTCATTATTAGTACACAATAAAGATTCTAATTGTATTTTCACACTTTATTAATAGCATATTATAAAATTCTCATTATTAGTACACATTAATGTTATCTTTAAAAATACCTTGTAATCTTGTTTTAATTTTTATATTCTAAACTTGTCAGTATTAGTATATTCTAATTTTCATTATCACTACTTATAGTACCTTCTGACTTTTCTGTTTGTATATTATAAACTTGTCATTATTAGTTCATAATAACGTTATTGATACCTTCTAAACTTATTATTATTAGTATATTCTAAATTCATAATTAGTACATATTATAGTTAACAATTATAGTAACATCTCAACTTGTTATTATTGGTATATTCTAAACTTAACAGTACCTTCTAAACTTATTATTACGTGCCATTGATAGTATACATTTAAGATATCATTTAATAGGATCTTTTAAACATGTCGATATTAGTTTCTTCTAAACTATTTATGTTTTCTTATTCTTAACTTTTTATAATTTGTATATTATAAACTTTTCATCTAAACATATAATTTTCATCTAAACATATAATTGGCACACATTAAAGTTACCGGCTTTTATTTGTGTATCCTAAACTTAGTATTAGTATACTCTAATAATGTCATTATTAGTTCACTTTAAAGTTACTATTAATAGTACCTTTAACCTGTCATTACTAGTACACATTAAAGTTATCGTTAAAAGTACATTCTAAAATTGTCATTATTAGCTTATTCTAAACTTATTGGTATATTCTAAACTTTTCATTTTCAGAACACATTAAAATTATCGTTAAAAGTACATTCTAAAATTGTCATTATTAGCTTATTCTAAACTTATTGGTATATTCTAAACTTTTAATTTTCAGAACACATTAAAGTTATTAATAATTTGTACTTGCATTTGTATTTGTTTTGTATTTATATATATATATATATATATATATATATATATATATATATATATATATATATATATATATATTATTTTGTAGTTTTTGTATTTATTTGTATATATTAGTATAACATTAACGTTATCATTGATAATATTTTCCAAACTTTTCATTATTAGTGCATTCTAAACTTATCAATGATAGTACCTTCTAAATTTCTCATCATTACTATATTCTAAACTTGTCACTATTAGTACACATTAAAGATCTCAATAGTACCTTCTAAACTTGTTATCATTACCATATTCTAAACTATTTTTATTATTAGTACACATTAAATTCATTAGAGTGCATTCTAAACTTGTCTTTATTAGTATATTACAAACTTGCTTATTATTAGTACAAATTGAAGTTGTCTTGAACAGTATTCTAAACTTGTAATTATAGGTATATTCTAATATTTCCATTATTAGTACACATACCTTCTAAACTTCTGATTATTAGTGCACATTAAAGTTATTATTAATAATACCTTCCAAACTTGTCAAAGTTAAATGCATTAATAATATCTTTAAAACTAGTCATTATTAGTATATTACAAACTTGCCATTATTAGTATCTTTTATTTTTTTCATTATTTGTACAGATTAAAGTCATTGTTGATATGTTCTAGTCTTTCCATTATTATTACACATAAAAGTTATCATTAACTGTGCCTTGCATTATAAGTATATTGTAAACTTGTCACATTGAAGCTATTATTAATAATACCTTCTAAACTTGTACATGTTATTCAAGTTTCATTAAAAGTACATTCTAAACATGTCATTACTAGTATTTTGTAAACTTTTCACTATTAGTACTCATATAAGTTATATTAGTACACATTAAAGATTTTTACATATAGTACATGTTAAACACTATACGTTTTTTGTAAATTTCCCATTTTGTTATAAATTAATTTTTCATTAACATGTAAACTTTTCATTATCATTTCACATAAATTTATCTCTAATAGTGCTTTCCAAACTTGTCATTATTAGTATATTCTAAACTTCACATTAATAGTATATACTAAACTTACCACTATTAGTAGACATTAAAGTTATCCTTAATAGTACCTTCTAAACTTGGCATTATTAGTATATTCTAAGCTTGTCTTTATTAGTACATGTTAACGTTATTAATTATAGTACCTTCTAAACTTACCCTTATTAGTAAATAGTACTTTGTTTATATTGGTACACATTAAAGTTATCATTAATAGTACCTTCTAAAAGTTGTCACTAAGGTACCTTCTGAACTTATCTTTTCTTGTATATTACAATGGGTATTCTAAACTTGTCATTATTACCACATTAGCACATATTAAATCTAACCGTAATATTACAAAATTATAATTACTAGCATATTCTAAATTTGTCATTATTTGTGCACATTAAAGTTATCATACAATAGTGCCTTCTAAAATGGTCATTATTAGTATATTCTAAACACGTTAAAATTATCATTAATAATACCTTCTAAACTTGTCATAATTAGAATATTATTAGTAATGACATGTTTAGAAAGTTACATTAAGCATAACGTTAATGTGTAGTAATAATGACACGTTTAGAATATACTATTAATGCAAGGTTTAGAAAATACTAACAATAGCATAGTAGAAGTTGCTATTAATGATAACTATGATACGTACTAATAATTAGTTTTGAATATACTAACAATAACATATTTAGAAGACGCTACTAATGATAACTTTAATATGTACTAATATTCAAAAGTTAAGAATATACTAAAAATGACAAGATTAGAATAATGATAAACTCGGAATATATTATTATTACCAAGTTAAGAATATACTAATAATGATAAGGATACAAGGTCCTAGTAATGATAACTTTAATGTATACTAATAAAGTTAAAATACTGAAGAAGATATGTTCAGTATTTACTAGAACATAAAACTGACAAGCTTTAATGGGTAATAATAATGTCAAGTGACAAGTGACAATATTGACAAGATAACTTTAATGTGTAGAAATAGTGACAATTGTGGATCATACTAATAACGATAAGTTTAGAAGGTTCTATTAATGATAACTTTATTTTGTACTAATAATGACCAGTTTAGCATATAAGTTTACAAAGTTTAATGATAAGACAAGTTTAAGGTGTATCAATAATCACAAGTTTAGAATATAATAATGATGATTTTAGAATATAATGATGATAATTTTAGAATATACTAATAATAATAAGTTTAGAATATACTAATAATGACAAAATTATAATGACAACTGCACTCTTGATTATAGCTTTAATGTGTACACAGGTTTACAATATTTTAATAATGACATGCATGGAAGGTTACATTAATGATAATGTTAATGTGTAGTAATAATGACACGTTTCATATATATTAACAACGTAAGGTGTAAGGTTTAGAAAATACGTAAGGTTTAGAAAATACCTGACATGTTCTAAATTTGTCATTATTAGTATATTCTACACTTGTCATTATTAGTACAAATTAAAGCTTGTCAATGTTTGCATGTTCTAAACCCTCATTATTAAGTCATCATTAACAATACTTTCTAATGTTGTCATTGTTCGAAACATATCAGTATTAATATATACTAAACATATCTTCTTAGGTATTCCAAACTTTTCATTATTAGTACACATTAGAGTTATCATTATTAAGAACTTTTACACATATCATTATTAGTATATTCTAAACTTGGCAATACTAGTATATTCCAAAGTTTATCATTATTCTAAAATTGCCATTATTGGTGTATTCTAGACTTGTGATACCATTAGTAGTTTCTTCTAAACATGATATTGTTAGGCTATTCAAAACTAATCATTATTAGTATCATTAATAGCAACTTCTGATTTTGCTATTACCTGAATTTTCTAAACTTTGCATTATTAATATTATTCAAACGTGTCATTATTACTACACATTAACGTTACCATTAATATAACCTCCAAAACTTGTCATTATTACAAAATTGTAAACTTGTGGTTATTGGTACATAGTAAAGTTATCATTAACAAAGCCTTTAAACTTTTTAATATTAGTATTTTTCAAACATTAATTATTAGAAGACATTAAAGTTTTCATTTATAGTACATTCTAAATTTGTCATTAGTACGTTCTGGTCATTATTAGTACAAATTAAAGTTATCATATATATTGCCTTCTTAAGTTGTCATTATTAGTAAGTTCTAAACTTAATCAATATCTTCGAAACTTGTATTTATTAATACACATTAAAGTTATCATTAATAGTACCTTGTAAACTTATATTCTAAACTTGTCATTATTAGTACAAAATAAAGTTATCATTACTAGGACCTTCTAAACTTATCATTGTTAGTATATTCCACACTTGTCATTATTTCTACACAGTAAAGTTATCTTGAGGAGTATCTTCTAAACTTGTCAATCTTAGTAGATTCTAAACTTTTAATTGTATATACATTCTAAACCTGTGGTTATTAGTACATTTCTTCTATACATCTCGTTATCAGTATATTCTTATTTTGTCATTATTAGGACGCCTTAAAGTTATAGCTAATAGCACCTTCTTGATTTGTTATTGCTGGTATATTATAAACTTTTCATTATTAGTGCACATTAAACTTATCAATCATAACACCTTCCAAACTTGTCAGTATTAGTGTATTCTAAAATTTTCTTTATTTTCATATTATAAACTTGTCGTTATTGATACATATTAAAACTATTAGTAGTAGTATCTCCTAAACTTGTATTATTAGTACACGTTAACAGTACCTTCTAAACATCATTATTAGTATATTCTAAACTTGTCATTATTAGTACATATTAACGTTATTATCAATATTACCTTCTTAACTTGACATCATTAGTATGTTATAAACTTGCCATATTAGTACACATTAAATTTATCATTAATAGTATATTCTAAAGCTGTCATTATCAGTATATTCTAAACTTGTCATTATTAGTACACATTAAAGTTATTATTAGAAATACCTTCTAAACTTTTCATTATTAGTACATGTTAAAACTATTAGGACTTCGTATACTTATCATTATTAGTATATTCTAAACTTGGCAAAACTAATATATTGCTAAACTTGTCATTATTTGTATATTCTAAAGTATTGGTGTATTCTGAACGTGACATTTTTACTTTATTCAAAACAAATCATTGATAGTATTAGTATAATCATTAATATAATTCAAACGTGTCATTATACATTAACGTTATCATTAATATAACCTTCTAAACATGTCATTATAGCTGTTTTTTTTCTTTTATTTATTAGTATTTTATAAACTTGTCATTATCCATACATATTAAAGCTATTAGTAGTAGTATCTTATAAACTTGTCATTATTTGTATATTCTAGTATTATTAGTACACGTTAACAGTACCTTCTACCTTAACAGTAACTTGACATCATTAGTATTAGTATAACTTGCCTTATTAGTACACATTTAAGTAATCATTAATAGTATTTTCTAAATTTGTCATTATTACTATATTCTAAACTTGTCATTATTAGTAGACATTAAAGTTATCATTAAAAATACCTTCCTAATTTTTCGTTATTTTATAGTTCTTAAAATATTCTAACCTTGTCATCAATAGTACATTTTAAATTTGTGATTATTAGTACAAATTAAATATATCATTAGTAGATCCGTCTAAGCCTGTCATTTAGTATATTATAAACTTCTCCTTATTAGTACATTAAAGTTATAATTGATCGTACCTTCTAAACTTCTCATTATTAGTATATTCTAAACATGTTATTAGTGCACATTAAAGTCATCATTAATAGTAACTTCTAAACATGACAGTATTTATTCATAGAACGATGTAAATTTGTCATTATTAGTATGTACTAAACTTGTTCAAATCAAAGTTATATCTGATAGCACCATCTAAACTTATAATCGTGATTATATTCTAAATTGTTAATACACATTAAAGTTACTATTAGTAGTACCTTCTAAATTTGTCATTATTAGGACACATTAAAATTTTCGTTAATGGTACATTGTAAGCTTGTCATTATTAGTATATTCTAAACACTAAAGTTATCATCAATACTGTATTCTAAACTTCTTATTTTTAATATTAGTATTACTTGCCATTGTTAGTATATTCTAAACTTTTCATTATTATTACACATTAAAGTTTTCATTAATAGTACCTTCTAAACTTCTCAATGTTAGTATATTCTAAACATGCCATTATTAGAATATTATAACTTTTTAGAATACCTTATAGCTATCAGCAATAGTTCCTTCTAAACCTGTTACTATTTGTATATTCTAAACTTATCATAATTAGTAGACAGGAAACTTTCATTTTTTAAAAGTTGCTATTATCATCATATGATAAACTTTTCATAAATAGTACAATTTTTTTTTTAATTAGTACCTTCTAAACTTATCACTATTGGTATATTCTAAAATTCTCATTATTAGCACTCATTAACAGTGCCTTCATAACCTATATATTAGTATATTCTAAGCTTGTCATTTTTAGAACACATTAGATTTATCATTAATAGTACCTTCTAAACTTGTTATTATTGTATTGTAAACTTTCATTATTAGTACACATGAAAGTTTTCATTAACAGTACTTTCTAAACTTCTCATTATTACGTGTCAATATTTGTACATATTTAAGTTATCATTAATAGGATATTTTAAACTTATCATTATTGCTATGTTTTAAACATGTGAGTATTAGATTTTTCTAAACTTGTCATTATCTTTTATTCTAAACGTTTGATTACTTGTATTTCATTAAAAGTACCTTCTAAACTTCTCATTATTACGTGCCGTTATTAGTTCATATTTAAGTTATCATTAATAGGATCTTTTCAATTTATGATTATTGCTATATAAGATTCTTCTTTTATTCTAAACTTTTTATTACTTGTGTTCCTTTCAGTATTAGTACATTCTAAATTAATAGTATTTTCTAAACTTGTCATTTTTAGTATATTGAAAAGTTATCATTGATAGTGTTTTCTAAACTTGACATTATTAGTATATTCAAAACATGTTATTATTACTAAACTTTAAGGTTATCATTAATAGTTCCTTCTAAAACTAATTTTTAGTATATTCTAAGCATCTCATTGTTGGTATATATTAAAGTTGCCATCAATATTACTTACCCTGTCTTTATTTGTATATTCTTTATTTGTATACTCTAAATATGTCATTATTAATTCACTTTAAGGTTACTATTACTAGTACACATTCAAGTTATCATTAAAAGTACATTCTAACATTGTCATTATTAAATTATTCTAAACTTCTCATTATCAGTATATTCTAAACTTTTTTTTTTATAACACATTAAAATTATTATTATTAGATTAATAATATCTTCCAAACTTTTCATTATTAGTGCATTATGAAATTGTCAATAATACTACCTTCTAAACTTCTCATTATTATTATATTCTAAACTTGTCACACATTAATAGTACCTTCTATACTTGTTGTTATTACCATATTCTAATCTTTTTGTTATTAGTAATTTACTATTAGTATATACTGAATTTATCATTTATCTTCTAAACTTGTCTTTATTAGTATATTATAAACTTGCTTATTATTAGTGTAAATTAAAGTTATCTTGAACAGTACCTTTTAACCTTAAAATTATTGGTATATTCTAATTTTTTCATTATTAGTACACATACCTGTACATAACACATAACATAACATAACACATAACCTCTGGTTATTAGTATATTGTAAACTTCTGATTATTAGTACACATAAAAGTTACTATTAACAATACCTTCTAGACTTGTCAAAGTTTAAGTTAATACTAGTAGAACCTGCTAAACTTATCGTTATTAGTATATTCCACATGATCGTTATTAGTATATTCTAAACATTAAAGTTACCTTTAACAGTATCTTCTGAACTTGTCAATCTTATCATTGTAAATATATTCTAAACCAGTGATTATTAGTATATATTAAATCTATAATTAATAGCACCTTCTTAACTTGTCATTGTTAGTACATTATAAACTTGTCATTATTAGCACACATTAAACTTATTCAAATTTGTTAGTATTAGTGTATTCTAATCTTTTCTTTATCAGTATATTATAAACCTGTTATCATTGCTACATATTAAATCTATTATTAGTAGTATCTTCTAAACTTCTCATTACTTGTATATTAAGAGTTTTTTCTAAACATTAGTATATTCTAAAATTTTCGTTATTAGTACACATTAAAGTTATTCTCAATATTACCTTCTTAACTTAACATCATTAGTATATCGTAAACTTGTCTTATCAAAAATACCTTTTAAACTTTTTTTTATTAGTACATTAAAGAAAATTTCCATTTTTTTTTATTTGAACACAGAACAAATTGAAATTACCGTTCTAAACTTGTCATTAATAGTACACATTAAAGTTATCATTAATAGTATCTTTAATCTGATCATTATTAGTATATTCTATAATTATCCTTATTAGTACACATATAAGTTATTAATATCACTTTCTAACCATTAGAATATTCTAAACACATCTTAATTGGCATGTTCTAAACTTTTTATTTACAGTGTTTGTTAAATATATTCTAAACATAGCAATATTAGTGTATTCTAAAGTTGCCATTATTCTAAACTTGTCATTATTATATTCTAAACTTGTTACACAAGATTGGTACCACCTTCCAAATTTGTCATTATTCGTATATTCTAACTTTGTCATCATTAGTACACATTACAGTTATCACTAATATTACCTTCTAATATTTGTGATTAGAAGATACTATTAATGATAAGTTCACTAATAATGACGAGTTAATATACTAATAACGATATCTTTAGAATATACTAGTTTAAACTATAATAATAATGACAACTTTAACATATACTAATATTGCCAAGTTTAGATATATTTAATATAAACTATTAATGGCAAGTTTAGAACATACTAATAATGACAAGTTTAGAATATTCCAATGTAGACATGTTTAGAATATACGTATAATGAGAAATTTGGAAAGTACTATTAAAGATAATGAAAAGTATAGAACATTTTAATGATGACAGGTTTTATTAATGACAAGGGTAGAATATCCCGATAATGATGATATTGATGATAACTAATAATGACGAGTTTAGAATATACTAAAAATTACTTTAATTTTTACTAATGATAAGTTTAGAACATACTAATAATGTCAAATTTAGAATGTTTACAATATACTAAATTAAACGATAATAATAATGACAAGCTTTAATGACAACTTTGACATATACTAATATTACCAAGTTTAGAATATACTAATAATGATAACTTTAGAACGTCCTATTAATGATAAAATTGCTATGAAGTATTAATGACAAGTTTAGAATATACCCATGAAGACGTGTTTAGAGAATACAGAAGTTTTGAAAGTACTATTAATGATAACTTTAATGTGTACTAATAAAGAAAAGTATAAAACATTTTAATGATAAATTTAAAAGGTACTATTAATGACAGGTTTAGAAGATACTACAAAAATAACTAATAATGACGAGTTTAGAATATACTAATTATTACAAGTTTAAAGGGTACTGTTAATGATTAGTTTAGAAGGTACTATTAATTACTCTATTTTTTACTAATGATAAGTTCAGAACATACTAATAATGTCAAGTTTAGAATGTACTAATAAAACAGCATTAGAAGGTACTTTTAATGACAAATTTAATGTGTACTAATAATGGCAAATTTGGAATATACTAATAATAGTAATTAGGATATACTATTAATGATAAGTTTACTAATAATATCGAGTTTTGAATATACTAATAATGATATGTTCAGAATATACTAGTTTGAATTATAATAATAGTGACAATGTTATATTAATGACAACTTTAACATATACTAAAATTGCCAGACTTAGAATTTACTAATGATAACGTCCTATTAATGATAAATTTAATATGAACTATTAATGACAAGTTTAAAACATACTAATAATGACAAGTTGAAGACATTTAGAATATACCAATATTGGCATGTTTAGAATATACGTATAATGAGAAGTCTAGAAAGTACTATTAATGATAACTTTAATGTGTACTAATAATGAAAAGTATAGAACTAATGGTGACAGGATTAAAACGTACTATCTTATAATGACAAGTTTAGAACATTCTAATAATGACAGTTTAGAAGATACTATTTAGAATAATTATTAGAATATACTAATAATGACATGTTTAGAATATACTAATGATGACAAGTTTAGAAGGTAATATTTATGATAACTTCAATGTTTACTAATAATAACAAATTTAGAATATACTGATATTAAGAAGTGTGCGAATAATGATAAATTTTATTTGCACAAATAATGTCAAATTTAGAATGTGGTAATAATCGGTACTTTTGACAATTTTATTGTGTTGTAATAATGTCAAGATTAGAATATAATAGTAATAATAACTTTAATGTATATTGATACTGATAAGATTAAGATTCTCTTAGCAATATCTTTAACGTGTACAATTAAAGAAAGCTTAGAATATACTAATAATGACAAGTTTAATGTGTCATAATATCATATTCAAAAGGTACAATTAATTGAAACTTTAATGTGTACTAATAAGGAAAAATTTTTGAATCATGACTAATAATAACAAGTTTAGAATACACTAATAATGATTACTAATTAATGTTTGAATTATAATAGTAATGACAAGTTGAAAAGGAATTATCAATGATAACTTTAATATGTTCTAGTAGTGACAAGATTAGAATATACGATTAATGACACTTTTAGGTACTTCTAATAAAAACTTTAATGTGTACTAATAATGACAAATTAAGATTATGGTATTAATGATAATTTTAACGAGTGCAAGTTTAGGATATTTCAATAACGACAAAATCAGATAACAAAATCAGAAATAAATTAAATATGTACTAAGAATGACAACTTTAGAATATACAAAGTCATACAAGTTTGGAAGCTACTTTTAATGATAACATTAATGTGTACTAATTATAAAAGTTGGGTAAGTTCTAATAATGACAAGTTTAGAAAGTACTATTAATGGTAAGTTTAATGTATAGTGATTATGATACGTTAAGAATATACTTATAATGACAAGTATAGAAGATACTAATAATCACAAGTTTACAAGATACTCTTAATAATAACTAATACTAATAATGATGATTATAGAACATGCTAATAATGATCATATTAAAGATATTATTAATGAGACCTTTAAAGTGTACTATTAATGACAAGTTTAGAATATACTAATAATGAAATTTTAGAATATTCTATTAATGATAACTTTAAAGTGTACCAATAGTGGCAACCTTAGAATATGAAAATACATGATAACTCTAATATGTACTCTTAATCACATGTTTACAATATAATAAGAACGGGTGCTATTAATGATAACTTTAATATGCACTAATAATGGCAATTGTAGAGGATACTGATAATAACAAATATTAGAGAATATTATGAAAGTTGAAAAGATACTATTATGGGTAAGTTTATAATATACTAATAATGACAAGTTTAGAAAGTACAATTAATGGTAAGTTTAATGAATAGTAATAATGATACGTTAAGAATATATTTATAATAATAAGTTGAGAACATACTAATAATGATAAGTTTACAATACAAACACACACACACACACACACACACACACACACACACACACACACACACACACACACACACACACACACACACACACACACACACACACACACACACACACACACACACACACACACACACACACACACACACACACACACACACACACACACACACACACACACACAAACACACACACACGCACACACACACACACACACACACACACACACACACACACACACACACACACACACACACACACACACACACACACACACATACACACACACACACACACACACACACACGCTCGCGCAGCAGCAGCGTCAGCTGGAGAAAATGCAGAAAAGAGCCAGTCGCACAATCCTTGGCAAAGATTACACCACCTACCAGCACGCTCTCAACACACTGGGACTACCCACCCTTGCTGACCGCTATCTTCAGAGTTTGAGGTTGTTTGCGGTCACCCTGGTCAAACATCCTCGGCACCGGAACCTACTACCTCCTCAAGTACCTTGTCCACGGTGCCAGGTGAGGCACCATAATTCCATCAAGCCGATCAGAGCACGTACCGACCGGTATAAGAAGAGCCCCATACCGACATTTGTGGACTTAATCAACAACTAGAATTTACATTGCTGCACTACGGACCTATTACTTAGCCTGCTGTTTTATTTGTCTAGTTTTTGTATGATTGTAATAACATTTTCAGCAGGAATTATTATTATTATTATTATTATTATTAATATTATTAATATTATTATTATTATTATTATTATTATTATTATTATTATTATTATTATACTTATTATTATTATTATTATTATTATTATTATTATTATTATTATTATTATTATTATTATTATTATTATTATTATTATTATTATTATTATTATTATTATTATTATTATCATTATTATTATTATTATTATTATTATTATTATTATTATTATTATTATTATTATTATTATTATTATTATTATTATTATTATTATTATTATTATTATTATCATTATTATTATTAATAATAATAATAATAATAATAATAATAATAATAATAATAATAATAATAATAATAATAATAATAATAATAATAATAATAATAATAATAATAATAATAATAATAATAATAATAATAATAATAATAATAATAATAATAATAATAATAATAATAATAATAATAATAATAATAATAATAATAATAATAATAATAATAATAATTAATAATAATAATGATAATAATAATAATAATAATAATAATAATAATAATAATAATAATAATAATAATAATAATAATAATAATAATAATAATAATAATAATAATAATAATAATAATAATAATAATAATAATAATAATAATAATAATAATAATAATAATAATGATAACACACACACACACACACACACACACACACACACACACACACACACACACACACACACACACACACACACACACACACACACACACACACACACACACACACACACACACACACACACACACACACACACACACACACACACACAGCCTCACTTCTTTCCCTAACTTCCTCTCATTCTCTTGTTAGAATTTGAAAATTTGATCAAGTTTTTGTGAAATCTCCTACTTGAGCTTTATTTACATATGCTATTTCAATCAGACATTGGTTGTATTTAAGTTGTATTTTAGGAAAAAGGTCGTATATCCCAACCCTCACCCTCACCCTCTGGTCAGTCGATTATTGTAAATACGCAGAAATGTCAAATACTATAGTTACCCATATAATATGAAGTTTTCTAAAGTTCTATAAAGCCAAAGAAAGCAAAATATGATAGGAATGACTTTAGTGTTTAACAACTATTCATTTAGTGTTCACCAGATTACTGACACGACTATGATTCCAAGAATACACTCGGGTGCTATGAAAGGGCAAATGGCAAATGTGAGAATGAATTTTATTGATCCGGATAAGATTAGAAGCTTTTGATTTGTCAGCTTCCAATTTTGCGTTTTCCAAATACTGCTTGCGTCCTCATGATAAAAATCCATTTAACCATTAGCTAGAAATGTTGCGAGTAATGATACCTATTTTTCACTCTCTCTGCCTATCTTCTAGCTTGAACATACTTTTCTCAACCTTCTATTCTCTTCGTGCTCATCTATTTTCAGATTTTTTTTTTATCTTTTATATATTCTTATTTTTTTAATTGATTTATTTTGACAGCTTCTTTACTATTTTCGATCTAGAGCAGAGTTTCTCAACCAGGGTTCCGAAAAGGTCCCAGGGTTACGCGAGAACAAGTGATTCTTTTGATTTTTTATTGAATTTCATTTATGTAATATAATTAAAGAAGCACGAAATATTCTATTTAACCTATTATTATGATGAAATTAAAATGAGAAAGATATGTTTTTTTCAGTTGTTCCTTGAGACATGCAATTTATTCTAAAGGTTGCGCAAGGGTTGAGAAACGCTGCATTAGAGTGTTTATTTTTTCTTCCAACTGTATAAGTATTGCATAACTTCTTTGTCAATTCTTGTGATCGCCGAATGGAAGGCGACCTACCAAATCTTCTCTTCCAGCATCTTCGGCTCTATTTTCTCTCAATCTGCAGAGATTTTGATTTGGCATGTTTCAGTTTGCCCACAACTAGCCTGTGGTCTGAACTGCATGACATCAATATTATGTTTTCTATATCTCTGAAAAATCTTATGTTTTAACATAAGGTGAATTATGGGCTTGTCGGTGTATTTGTTGCTGTATGCTTTTCTACCCATGATAACTACATTTTCGGCGTATGGTAAGTCGTTCTTAACATTCTGGAGGGATTCATAGATTACTTCTCTTTTTTCTGATGATCGACTTTGAGCGGTGCGTAGACTTTTATGAAACTTTTTTTTTTTTGTCAGAAAGCCAGAATCCTCTCGTTTTTCTGTTCTACTCTCGTGATTCTTTGTGCTAATGTCTGTTCTTGCATTATATACGAACTGATAGTTATCATGCAAAACCCTTCTGCCTTTTCTTGCAAGTCTTGTTTCACATAAAGCAAGTATGTCGACTTTCTTTTCCTTTATCATTAATATCAATTCCCACTTTCGTCTAAATATTCCTACATTTAATGTAGCCATTGGCAAAAAAAATTCCTGGGGAAGGTTCTAGAATTATTCAATAGTCAGGGTCCATTTCCTTTCGATGGTCGATCGAGGTTGATATCAGAGTTCCGAGGCAAAAAGTGAGTTTCTTGAGCACTATTTCCCGGTTCACTAGGCCTATTCCACACCATTCGAGACTATTAATTTGGTACCACGTGGCGTCCATTCCCTTTCGGCTACAGGTCCAGGTCCACATGATGAGGGTCTCCGCCAGTCGATGTGGACTATGGATGTTGCGCTCCTCCAGGTCGTAAACCACGGCTATTTTTCATCACATGAGAAAATAGGTCAATAACCCCTGACGTAGATCGAAGAAATTATATTTTTGGCTGTCTTGAGTTCCATGACCAATAATAACAAGTTTTAGTTCCACGTCATCTGTGGGGAACCAAGAACTGAGTGATACAGGAAAGCGACCGTATGTTACTTTTTTATTCCTTTTACATTGAGACACACAACAAACGTAGGTACGCATCTATTTGTATCACACACACACACACACACACACACACACACACACACACACACACACACACACACACACACACACACACACACACACACACACACACACACACACACACACACACACACACACACACACACACACACACACACACACACACACACACACACACACACACACACACACACACACACACACACACACACACACACACACACACACACACACACACACACACACACACACACACACACACACACACACACACACACACACACACACACACACACACACACACACACACACACACACACACACACACACACACACACACACACACACACACACACACACACACACACACAAACACACACAGACACACACACAAACACAAACACCTCAAAACGAACAAACCAAAGACAGAAAAAATGGAGAAAGAAGAAAATTAAAAGTGGCCTATTCTAACATTGATGGATTAATTTCAGGTCTGAACGAACTCAATGATTACCTGCTAGAAGAAAAACCAGCCATAATGGGAATTGTAGAGACTAATCTAAGAGGTGAAATACCATCCATCGATAAAAAATAGGGACAAGAAACAGGGAGGAGGAATCATGTTCTTGTCCAAGAAAGACTTAAACGTGACAAAAATTGCGGAGAGCAAAGGTAATGTTGAACTGATCATGATAAAAGTCGAAGACAAGAATATGAAAAGTAGAAAGTTTGTGGTGACCTATGTGCTCCCGAACGAACGCTTGGAAAGAGAACGAACATACAAAAATGCTAAAGATACAAGGAAATCACTAAATGAGATACTAATGGGCAGTGGTAATTTGGTAATTATGGGGGACTTCAATTGCAAAGAAATTTGTTGGGAAAACATGACAGTGCGAGGAGGAGACGACTTGAACTGCTGGACATGACCATGGAATACACAATGACCCAATGGGTCAGTGAAAACACCAGATACAGAAGCAATGAAGAGCCGTCGAAACTAGATTTAACATTTACAATAGAACCTAAAATTGTGGAAAAATCAATATTAGTGCACATTGAAGTCATCATTAATAGTAATTTCTAAACATGGCATTATTAGTATTATCTATTCATAGAACGGTCTAACTTTGTCATTATTAGTATGTTCTAAACTTGTCCTTATTAGTTCAAATTAAAGTTATATCTGAGAGCACCTTCTACAATTATAATTGTGAGTATATTCTAAATTATTAATACGCATTAAAGTTACTACTAATTATACCTGCTAAATTTGTCATTATTAGGACACATTAAAATTTTCCTTAATGGTACCTTGTAAGCTTGTCATTATCAGTATATTCTAAACATGTAGACACTAAAGCTATAATCAATACTGTATTCTAAACTTCTCATTATTAATATAATCAGTACTTGCCATTGTTAGTATATTCTAAACTTTTCATTATTATTACACATTAAAGTTTTCATTAATAGTACCTTTAAACTTCTCAATGTCATTATTAGTATATTATAAATTTGTCATTTTAGAATACCTGATAGCTATCAGTAATAGTTCCTTCTAAACCTGTTACTATTTGCATATTCTAAACTTATCATAATTGGTAGACAAGAAACTTTCATTATTAAAAGTTGACATTATTATTATATCATAAACATTTCATTAATAATACAAATTAATTTTTTGTTATTAGTACCTTCTAAACTTATCATTATTGGTATATACTAAAAATGTCAGTTTTAGAAGGAACTCTTAATGATAACCTTAAAGTTTAGTAGTAATAACAAGTTTTGAATATACATTACTAATAATGACAAGTTTAGAAAATACTATCAACGATAACTTTTCAATATACTACTAATGACAAGTTTAGAAAATACTATTAATTTAGAATGTACTAATACTGAAAGGTTTAATACACAAGTAATAAACAGTTTAGAATAAAAGGTAATGACAAGTTTAGAAGAATCTAATATTGATATGTTTAAGATATAGCAATAATCATAAATTGAAAAGATCCTATTAATGATAACTAATAATGGCACGTAATAATGAGAAGTTTAGAAGGTACTGTTAATGAAATACAAGTAATAAAACGTTTAGAATAATAGATAATGAATCTAATACTCACATGGTTAAAATATAGCAATAATGATAAGTTTAAAAGATCCTATTAATGATAACTTATGTACAAATAATGACACGTAATAATGAGAAGTTTAGAAAGTACTGTTAATGAAAACTTTCATGTGTACTAATAATGAAAGTTTACAATATACTAATTAAGACAAGTTTAGAATATACTAATGATAACAAGTTGAGAAGTTACTATAACTGTTAACTATAATATAATAATAATGACAAGTTTAGAAGGTACTATTAATGATAAATCTAATGTGTTCTAAAAATGACAAGCTTAGAATATACTAATATATAGGTTATGAAGGCACTGTTAATGAGTGCTAATAATGAGAATTTTAGAATATACCAATAGTGATAAGTTTAGAAGGTACTAATAACAAAAACTTTAATTTGTATTATTAATGAAAAGTTTATCATATAATGATAATAGCAACTTTCTAATAATGAAAGTTTCCTGTCTACTAATTATGATAAGTTTAGAATATACAAAGAGTAATAGATGGAACTATTACTGATAGCCATAAGGTATTCTAAAAATGACAAGTTATACTAATAATATACTAATAATGGTATGTTTAGAATATACTAACATTGAGAAGTTTAGAAGGTACTATTAATGAAAACTTTAATGTGGAATAATAATGAAAAGTTTAGAATATACTAACAATGGCAAGTACTGCTAATATTAACAATGAGAAGTTTAGAATACAGTATTGATGATAACGTCAGTGTCTCCATGTTTAGAATATACTAATAATGACAAGCTTACAATGTACCATTAACGAAAATTTTAATGTGTCCTAATAATGACAAATTCAGAAGGTACTACTAATAGTAACTTTAATGCGTATTAATAATTTAGAATATACTCACAATTAGGTGCTATCAAATATAACTTTAATTTGAACAAATAAGGACAAGTTTAGAACATACTAATAATGACAAATTTAGACCGTCATATGAATAAATAATGTCATGTTTAGAAGTTACTATTAATGATGACTTTAATGTGCACTAATAACATGTTTAGAATATACTAATAATGAGAAGTTTAGAAGGTACGATCAATTATAACTTTAATGTACTAATAAGGAGAAGTTTAGAATATACTAAATGACAGGCTTAGACGGATCTACTAATGATATATTTAATTTGTACTAATAACTTTAATGTCTACTAATACTGACAAGTTTAGAATATAGTAATAATGACAAATTTAGAATATACTATTAATGATTACTTAAATGTGTAATAATAAGGCAAGTTTATAATATACTAATGATGTCAAGTTACTGTTAAGGTAGAAGGTACTGTTAACGTGTACTAATGATACTAGAATATACTACTACTAATAGCTTTAATATGTATGGATAATGACAAGTTTATAAAATACTAATAAAGAAAAATTAAAAAACAGCAATAATGACATGTTTAGAAGGTTATATTAATGATAACGTTAATGTGTAATGTCACGTTTGAATTATATTAATAAGGCAAAGTTTAGAAAATACTAATACTATCAATGATTTGTTTTGAATAAACTAACAATGTCATCTTTAGAAGACACTACTAATTTAACATGTACTAATACTCACAAGTTCAGAACATACCAATAATGACAAGTTTAGAAAAATGATAAACTTTGGAATATATTAGTTTTGCCAAGTTTAGCATATACTAATAATGATAAGTATACGAGGTCCTAATAGTTTTAACATGTACTTAATAATGAAAAGTTTAAAAGGTATTTCTAATGATAACTTTAATGTGTACTAATAAAGACAAGTTAAGAATATACTGATAATGACAACTTTAGAATATACTATTAATGATTAATTTAATGTGTACTAATATGGCAAGTTTATTATATACTAATGATGTCAAGTTAAGAAGGTAATATTGATATGAACGTTAATGACAAGTTTAGAATATACTAATAACGATGTTTAGAAGGTACTGTTAACGTGTGCTAATAATACAAGTTTAGGAGATACTACCTACTAATAGTTTTAATATGTATCAATAACGACAAGTTTATAATATAAAAATAAAGAAAAGTTTAGAATACACTAATACTGACAAGTTTGGAAGGTAATGTGTACTAATAATGAAAATTTTATAATATACCAACAATAATAAATAAAGAAGGTGCTATTAGATATAACTTTAAGGTGTCCTAATAATGACAAAATTAGAATATACTGATAACGACATATATAGAAGAAATGTACCAAGAACCACAGGTTTAGAATGTATATCCGATTAAAAGTTTAGAATCTACTAAGATTGACAAGTTTAGAAGATACTCTTCACGATAACTTTACTGTGTAGAAATAATGACAAGTGTGGAATATACTAATAATGATAACTTTAGAAGGTAATGATAACTTTATTTTGTACTAATAATGACAAGTTTAGAATATAAGTTTACAAGGTACTATTAATGATAACTTTAATGTAAGTTACAATAAATACAAGTTTCGAACATATTGATTAAGTTTAGAAATGACTAATAATGAAAACTTTAGAAGGTAATATATGTGATAATTAGGATATACTAAGAATAACATATTCAGTCGGAACTATTGGTGATAACTTTAATATCAAAAGTTTAGAATATATTAATAATGAATATTGTCGATAGTACTAATAATGATATATACAACAATAATCAATACTCAAATTTTATATAATGATATTTATAATAACTTTAATATGTTAGAATAATGACAATTTTAGAATGTTCTATTAAATATATTTGATATGTACTAATATTGAATAATTTGATCTGTATTAATGATGAAAAGTTTAGAATATACTAACACAGACAACCATAGAATATCAGCATAATGTATATTAATAGGGACAAATTTATGATATTCTAATCATGACAAGTTTAGAAGGTATTATTAATTATAGATTTAATGTGTACTAGTAATAACAATTTTAGAGTATACTAATGACAAGTTTAGAAGGTACTATTGCATGATAACTTTAATGTGCACTAATAATGACAAATTTAGAAATAGCAATTTTGTAGTATACAAATAATGTCAAGTTTAGAAGGTATAGCTTTAATGTGACAAGTTTACAATATACTTATAATGCACGGCACAGTTAATGATACTTTTATGAGTACTAATAATGGAAAGACTAGAATATACCAATGTGTACTAATAATGAAAAATTAGAATATACTAATAATGGCAAGTTTATAATATACTAATAATGACTAGTTTAAAAGATATACTAATAATGATTAGTTTAAAAGATATACTAATAATGCATTTAACTCTGACAAGTTTAGAAGGTATTATTAATAATAACTTTAATGTGTACTAATAATCAGAAGTTTACAATATACTAATAAAAAGAGGTTTAGAAGGAACAGGTATGAGTACTAATAATGAAAAGATATACCAATAATTACAAGTTACTATAATTATTAACTATATGTAATAATAATGACAAGTTTAGAAGGTACTAATAATGATAACGTTAATATGAACTAATAATGACAAGTTTAGAATATATAAAGAAAATCTAGGAGTAATAATGAAAAAAATTAGAATATACTAATTTAGAATATAACAATAAAAACGAGATTAGAAGGTATTTTTAAAGATAACATTAATGTGTAGCAATCATGAGAATTTTAAAATACACTAATAATGTACTGTGAAAATACAATTAATATATTTACTGTGTACTAATAATGACAAATATAGAATATACCTATAACGACAGGTTGAAAAGGAACTATTAATGATAACTTTAATGTGTACTAATAAAAACAAGTTTAGAATATATGTTTTAAACTTGTTTTTATTAGTACACATTAAAGTTTAGTGGTCATAAGTTTTTAACGATAATGATAACTTTAATGTGTAATAATATTGATAAGTTTAGACTATACTAATAATTACATGTTAAAAGATACTGTTAATGATTAGTTTATAAGGTACTATTGATAATTTTAATTTTCACTAATAATAAGTTTAGAACACACTAATAATGCCAGGTTTAGAAAATACTAATAAAAACAGGATTAGTAGGTACTATTAATAGTAGATTTAATGTGTACTAATAATGTCAAACTTGGAATATAGTAGTAATGACAAGATTAGAAGATACTATTAGTGATAAGTTTACTGATAATGACGAGTTTTGAATATACTACTAATGACATCTTTAGAATATACTAGTTTAAACTATAATAATAATGACAAGGTTTAATGACAACTTTGACATATACTAATATTGCCAAGTTTAGAATATACTAATAATGATAGATTTAATATGAGCTATTAATGACAAGTTTAGAACATACTAATAATGACAAGTTTAGAATATTCCAATGTAGACATGTTTAGAATATACGTATAATGAGAAATTTGGAAAGTACAATTAATGAAAGGTACTAATAATGAAAGGTATAGAACATTCTAATGATGACAAGTTTAAAAGGCACTATTAATGCTATCTTTGATGGGTACTAATAATGAAAAGTTTAGAATATTCCGATAATGACAAGTTTAGAAGATACTACTAATAATGACGAGCTTAAGATATAATAATAATTAAAAATTTAAAGGGTACTGTTAATGATAAATTTTGAAGGTACTATTAATGACTTTATTAGTATGTTCTAAACTTATCATTAGTTTAGAATGTTTAGAATATTCTAGTTTAAATGATAATAATAAAGACAACTTTAACATAATATTGCCAAGTTTAGAATATACTAATAAAGATAAGTTTAGAACGTCCTATTAATGATAAATTTAATATGAAGTATTAATGACAAGTTTAGAACAAATGATGATAACCAATGAAGACAAGTTTAGAATATACATGTTTAGAATATACTGAAGTTAAGATAGTACTATCAATGATATCTTTAATGTGTACTAATAATGAAAAGTATAAATCATTCTAATGATGAAAGTTTAAAAAGTTTGATGTGTACTTATAATGACAAGTTTAGAACATTCTAATAATAACAGGTTTAGAAGATGCTATTTACTATACTATACTATTTAAAGGGTACTGTTAATGACAAATTTAGAAGGTACTATTAATTACTTTAATTTTTACTAATGATAAGTTTAGAACATACCAAGTTTGCCAAGTTTCAATGATAAAACAAGATCAGAAGGTACTTTTAATGATAGATTTAATGTGTGCTAATAATGGCAAATTTGGAATATACCAATAATAAAGTTTAGAATATACTTTTAATGATAAGTTAACTAATAATTACGAGTTTTGAATATACTATTAATGACATATTTAGAATATACTAGTTTAAATTATGATAATGACAAAGTTAGAATAATGACAACTTTAGCATATTGCCAGGCTTAGAATATACTAATGATAACGTACTAATAATGACAAGTTTAGATATATCAATGAAGATATATTTAGAATATACCAATATTGACATGTTTAGAATATAAGTCTAGAAAGTACTAATAATGATAACTTTAATGTGTACTAATAAAGGAAAGTATAGAACACTCTAATGATGACAGGTTTAAAAGGTACTATTGATGATATCTTTGATATGTACTAATAATGAAAAAATAGAATATTCTAGTAATGACAGGTTCAGAAGATACTACTAATGATAACTAATATTGACGAGTTTAGAATATACTAAGAATTATTAGAATATACTAATAACGGCATGTTTAGAATATACTAATGATTACAATAATAAGAAATTTAGAACATACTAATAATTAGAAGTGTGCGATTAATGATAAATTTTATTTGCACAAATAATGAAAAATTTAGAACGTGGTTATAATCGGTACTTTTAATAACTTTATTGTGTTGTCAAGATTAGAATATGATAGTAATAATAATTCTAATGTATATTGATATTGACAAAACTAGACATTCTCTTAGCAATATCTTTAACATGTACGATTAAAGAAAGTTTAGAATAATGACATTATGACAAGTTTAATGTGTCATGATGTCATATTCAAAAGTTACAATTAATTGAAACTTTAATGTGTACTAATGATGAAAAGTTTAGATTTTTTGAATAGTGACTAACAATAACAGGTTTAGAATACACTAATAATAATTACTAATTAATGTTTGAATTATACTAATAATGACAAGTTGAAAAGGAATTATCAATGATAACTTTGATATGTTCTAGTAATGACAAGTTTAGAATATACCATCAATGACACTTTTTATGTACAACTAATAAAAACTTTAATGTGTACTAATAATGACAAGTTAAGATTATGGTATTAATGATAATTTTAACGAGTGCAAGTTTAGGATATACCAGTAACGACAAAATCAGAAGATTCTTTTAATAATAACTTAAATATGTACAAAGAATGACAACTTTAGAATATACAAGGTTATACATGTTTGGAGGCTACTATTAATGACTAACTATAAAAGTTGAGAATATACTATTATGGGTAAGTTTATAACATACTAATAATGACAAGTTTAGAAAGTACTAACAATGGTAAGTTTAATGTATAGTGATTATGATACGTTAAGAATATACTTATAATGACAAGTATAGAAGATACTAATAATGACATACAAGATACTCTAAATAATAGCTAATTCTATTAATGATGATTATAGAACATGCTAATAATGATCATATTAAAGATACTATTAATGAGAGCTTTAAAGTGTACTATTAATGTCAAGTTTAGAATATACTAATAATGAAATTTTAGAATTATTTATTAATGATAACTTTAAAGTGAACCAATAGTGGCAACCTTAGAATATTAAAGTACATATTGAGAAAGTACTATTAATGTTAACTCTAATATGTACTCATAATCACGTTCAGAATATACTAATAACGACAAGTTTAGAAGGTACTATTAATGATAACTTTAATATGCACTAATGATGGCAATTGTAGAGGATACTGATAATAACAAATATTAGAAAATATTATGAAAGTTGAAAAGATACTATTATGGGTAAGTTTATAATATACTAATAATGACAAGTTTAGAAAGTACTATTAATGGTAAGTTTAATGAATACTAATAATGATACGTTAAGAATATACTTATAATAATAAGTTGAGAAGATACTAATAATGACAAGTTTACAATACAAATAATGATCAGATTAAAGTTACTATTAATAACTTTAATATATATTAGTAATGACAATTTCAGAATATACTAATAATGAAATTTTAGGTCATTTTACTAATGATAACTTTGAAGTGTAGAATATGAAGGATAATTACATGTTTAGAAAGCACTATTAATGATAATTCTAATATGTACTCAAGTGTACTAATAATCACATAATTTGTACTAATAAGGGCAAGTTTAGAAGGTACTATTAATGATAACTTTAATATGCACTAACAGTAATTATTAATACCTGCTAAACACTATACGCTTTCTTTCTGAATTTCCCATTTTATTATAAATTAAATTATACTTTGTCATATTCTAAACGTTTCATTATCATTTCGCATAGATTTTATCTTTAATAGTGCTTTCCAAACTTGTCATTTCTAAACTTCTCATTAATAGTATATACTAAACTTATCACTATTAATAGACATTAAAGTTATCCTTAATAGTACCTTCTAAACTTGGCATTATTAGTATATGCCAAGCTTATCTTTATTAGTACAAGTTAACGTTATCAATTATAGTACCTTCTAAACTTACCCTTATCAGTATATAGTGCTTTGTTTATATTAGTACACATTAAAGTTATCATCAATAGTAACTTCTAAAAGTTGTCATTAAGGTACAGTCTGAACTTATCTTTACTTGTATATTACAAAAATGCCATTTTAATGTATTCTAAAGTTGTCGTTATTACCACATATTAGCACCTTCTAAAATCGCCATTATTATTATATTAAACTTATCATTATCAGTATATTCTAAATTTATCTTCTAAAGTTTTCTTCTAAACATGCCATTTTTTATACATTTTTACTGTACATTTCATATTTTTGATTATTATCTTGACAGTATTAGTATAATCTTGACAGTATTAGTACACATTAATAGTAGTTTCTTAACTTTTCATTAGCATATTCTAAACTTGTCGTCATTTGCCATTTGCCATATAAGTTATCATTTTTAGTATAATTTAAACTTCTCATTATTGGTGTTTTCTAAATTTGTCAATATTGGATTTTATTAAAGTTTACAGTAATAGAACTTTCTGAACTTGTCATTGTTACTGCATTTTAAACTTCTCATTATTAGTACACATTAAAGTTATTAATAGTACCTTTGTAACTACACATTAAAGTTATCATAAATATTATCTTCCTAAATTTGTCATTTTAGTACACATTCAATTTATTATCAATAGTACTCTCTACACTTGTCAATTTTTGTATATTATAAACTTGTTATCATTAAAACATATCTAAGTTATCAATAAAAGCTTCTCTTTATTAGTACACGTTAAAGTTGTCATTGACAATACTTTCTAAAGTTGTCATTGTTCGTATATTCGAAAAATATCAGTATTAGTAAATACTAACTTATCTTCTTTATTATTCTAAACTTGTCATTATTAGTACACATTAAAGTTATCGTTATTAGGACCATTATTAGTATATTCTAAACTTCGCAATAATAATATATTTAAAACTTGTCATTATTAGTATATTCTAAAATTGTGAGTATTAATACATGTTCAAGTTACCATTATTACTGGCTTCTTAATATGACATTGTTAGTTTTTTTTTTCAAAACTAATCATTATTAGTACGTATTATAGTTATCATTAATAGCAACTTCTTGTATTTACTAAACTTTACATCATCAATATAATTAAAACGTGTCATTATTAATAATAATGTTAATGTGTAGCACATTAACATTATTATTAATATAACGTTTTAAACTTGTAAACATGTGGTTATGTGTACATAATGCATGTATTATAATAACATGTGAATAATAACATAATAACATGTGAATATGCGTACATATTCAAGTTATCATTAATAGTGCCTTTAAACTTGTCATTATTAGTATATAACCAAACATTAATTATCATAAGACATTAAAGTTTTTATTTATAATACATTCTAAGTTTGTCATTATTAGTACGTTCTAAACTTGTCATTTTTAATACAGATTATAGTTATCGTATATAGAACCTTCTAAAGTTGTCATTTTTAGTAATTTCTATACTTTCCATTATCAATTTATTCTAAACTTTTCCACATTAAAGTAATTATGAATCTTCTAGGCTTATCATTAGTATACTCTAATTATGCCATTATTGTAAACTTGTGATTGTTAGTATATTCTAAGCTCGTTATTATTGGTACATACTAAATTTTTCATTAATAATACCTTCTAAATTTGTTAGTATTTGTGTATTCTAAACTTGTCATTACAAGTATATTCTAATTTTGACATTATTAGGATATTCTAAATTTGTCATTATTGGTATATTCAACACTTGTCATTATTAGTAAACATTAAAGCTTGTCAATTGTATATTCTAAACCCTCATTATTAGTACACGTTAGTTATCACTAACAATACTTTCTTAAGTTGTCATTGTTCGTAAATTCGAAACATCACTATTAGTAAATACTAAACATATCTTCTTTGGTATTCTAAATTTCATTAGTATACATACTAGGACCTTGTATCCTTACCATTATTATTAAATTCCACACTTGGTAATGATAATATATTCCGAGTTTATCATTATCCTAAACTTGTCATTATTACAATATTCTAAACTTTTGAGTATTAGTACATATTAAAGTTATCATTAGTAGTGTCTTCTAAACATGTCATTGTTAGTATATTCAAAATTAATGAAAAATTTAACTCATGACAACACACGCACGCACACACACACACACGCACGCACGCACACACACACACACACACACACACACACACACATACACACACACACACACACACACACACACACACATACACATACACACACACACACACACACACACACACACACACACACACACACACACACACACACACACACACACACACACACACACACACACACACACACACACACACACACACACACACACACACACACAAACACAAACACCTAAAAACAAACAAACCAAAGACAGAAAAAAATGGAGAAAGAAGAAAATTAAAAATGGCCTATACTAACATTGATGGATTAATTTCAGGTCTGAACGAACTCAATGATTACCTGCTAGAAGAAAAACCAGCCATAATGGGAATTGTAGAGACTAATCTAGATACCATCCATCGATAAAAAATAGGGACAAGAAACAGGGAGGAGGAATCATGTTCTTGTCCAAGAAAGACAAAAATTGCGGAGGGCAAAGGTAATGTTGAACTGGTCATGATAAAAGTCGAAGACAAGAATATGAAAAGTAGAAAGTTTGTGGTGACTTATGTGCTCCCGAACGAACGCTTGGAAAGAGAACGAACATACAAAAATGCTAAAGATACAAGGAAATCACTAAATGAGATACTAATGGGCAGTGGTAATTTGGTAATTATGGGGGACTTCAATTGCAAAGAAATTTGTTGGGAAAACATGACAGTGCGAGGAGGAGACGACTTGTACTGCTGGACATGACCATGGAATACACAATGACCCAATGGGTCAGTGAAAACACCAGATACAGAAGCAATGAAGAGCCGTCGAAACTAGATTTAACATTTACAATAGAACCTAAAATTGTGGAAAAATCAATATTAGTGCACATTGAAGTCATCATTAATAGTAATTTCTAAACATGGCATTATTAGTATTATCTATTCATAGAACGGTCTAACTTTGTCATTATTATTATGTTCTAAACTTGTCCTTATTAGTTCAAATTAAAGTTATATCTGAGAGCACCTTCTAAAATTATAATTGTGAGTATATTCTAAATTATTAATACGCATTAAAGTTACTACTAATAGTACCTGCTAAATTTGTCATTATTAGAACACATTAAAATTTTCCTTAATGGTACCTTGTAAGCTTGTCATTATCAGTATATTCTAAACATGTAGACACTAAAGTTATAATCAATATTGTATTCTAAACTTCTCATTATTAATATAATCAGTACTTGCCATTGTTAGTATATTCTAAACTTTTCATTATTATTACACATTAAAGTTTTCATTAATAGTACCTTCTAAACTTCTCAATGTTAGTATATTCTAAACATGTCATTTTTAGTATATTATAAATTTGTCATTTTAGAATACCTTATGGCTATCAGTAATAGTTCCTTCTAAACCTGTTACTATTTGCATATTCTAAACTTATCATAATTGGTAGACAAGAAACTTTCATTATTAAAAAGTTGACATTATTATTATATCATAAACATTTCATTAATAATACAAATTAAAAATGTTGTTATTAGTACCTTCTAAACTTATCATTATTGGTATATACTAAAAATGAGTTTTAGAAGGAACTCTTAATGATAACCTTACAGTTTAGTAGTAATAACAAGTTTTGAATATACTAATAATGACAATTTTAGAAAATACTATCAACGATAACTTTTCAATATACTACTAATGACAAGTAGAATGTTTAGAAGGTACTGTTAATGAAATGCAAGTAATAAAACGTTTAGAATAAAAGATAATGAATCTAATACTCACATGGTTAAAATATATCACTATTAATGATCATTCTAATATGTACTCAAGAGTACTAATAATCACATAATTTGTACTAACAGTAATTATTAGTACCTGCTAAACACTATACGTTTTCTTTCTAAATTTCCCATTTTATCATAAATTAAATTATACTTTGTCATATTCTAAACTTTTCATTATCATTTCGCATAGATTTTATCTTTAATAGTGCTTTCCAAACTTGTCATTATTAGTATATTCTAAACTTCTCATTAATAGTATATACTAAACTTATCACTATTAATAGACATTAAAGTTATCCTTAATAGTACCTTCTAAGCTTATCTTTATTAGTACAAGTTAACGTTATCAATTATAGTACCTTCTAAACTTACCCTTATTAGTATATAGTGCTTTGTTTATATTAGTACACATTAAAGTTATCATCAATAGTAACTTCTAAAAGTTGTCATTAAGGTACAGTCTGAACTTATCTTTACTTGTATATTACAAAAATGCCATTTTAATGTATTCTAAAGTTGTCATTATTACCACATATTAGCACCTTCTAAAATCGCCATTATTATTATATTAAACTTATCATTATCAGTATATTCTAAATTTATCTTCTAAAGTTTTCTTCTAAACATGCCATTTTTTATACATTTTTACTGTACATTTCAAATTTGTGATTATTAGCATATCATAATCTTGACAGTATTAGTACACATTAATAGTAGTTTCTTAACTTTTCATTAGCATATTCTAAACTTGTCGTCATTTGCCATTTGCCATATAAGTTATCATTTTTAGTATAATTTAAACTTCTCATTATTGGTGTTTTCTAAATTTGTCAATATTGGATTTTATTAAAGTTTACAGTAATAGAACTTTCTGAACTTGTCATTGTTACTGCATTTTAAACTTCTCATTATTAGTACACATTAAAGTTATTAATAGTACCTTTGTAACTACACATTAAAGTTATCATAAATATTATCTTCCTAAGTTTGTCATCTTAGTACACATTCAATTTATTATCAATAGTACTCTCTACACTTGTCAATTTTTGTATATTATAAACTTGTTATCAATAAAAGCTTCTCTTTATTAGTACACGTTAATGTTGTCATTAACAATACTTTCTAAAGTTGTCATTGTTCGTATATTCGAAAAATATCAGTATTAGTAAATACTAACTTATCTTCTTTATTATTCTAAACTTGTCATTATTAGTACACATTAAAGTTATCATTATTAGGACCATTATTAGTATATTCTAAACTTCGCAATACTAATATATTCCAAAGTTTATAATTATTTAAAACTTGTCATTATTAGTATATTCTAAAATTGTGAGTATTAATACATGTTCAAGTTACCATTATTACTGGCTTCTTAATATGACATTGTTAGTTTTTTTCAAAACTAATCATTATTAGTACGTATTATAGTTATCATTAATAGCAACTTCTAGTATTTACTAAACTTTACATCATCAATATAATTAAAACGTGTCATTATTGCTACACATTAACATTATTATTAATATAACCTTTTAAACTTGTAAACATGTGGTTATGTGTACATAATGCATGTATTATAATAACATGTGAATAATAACATATAATAACATGTGAATATGCGTACATATTCAAGTTATCATTAATAGTGCCTTTAAACTTGTCATTATGAGTATATACCAAACATTAATTATCAGTTTGTCATTATTAGTACGTTCTAAACTTGTCATTTTTAATACAGATTATAGTTATCATATATAGAACCTTCTAAAGTTGTCATTTTTAGTCATTTCTATACCTTCCATTATCAACTTATTCTAAACTTTTCCACATTAAAGTTATCAAGAATCTTCTAAGCTTATCATTAGCATACTCTAATTATGTCATTATTGTAAACTTGTGATTCTTAGTATATTCTAAGCTCGTTATTATTAGTACATACTAAATTTTTCATTAATAATTTTTTAGTATTAGTGTATTCTAAACTTGTCATTATTGGTATATTCAACACTTGTCATTGTTAGTAAACATTAAAGCTTGTCAATTGTATATTCTAAACCCTCATTATTAGTACACATTAGTTATCACTAACAATACTTTCTCATGTTGTCATTGTTCGTAAGTTCGAAACATCACTATTAGGAGATACTAAAAATCTTTGGTATTCTAAACTTTATTAGTATACATTGAAGTTATCATTACTAGGACCTTGTATCCTTACCTTACCATATTCCGAGTTTATCATTATCCTAAACTTGTCATTATTACTATATTCTAAATGTTTGAGTATCAATACATATTAAAGTTATCATTAGTAGTGTCTTCTAAACATGTCATTGTTAGTATATTCAAAACTAATGAAAAATTAATTTGTGATAATATGGGAAATTTATAAAAAAAAAGTATAGCGTTTTATATGGGAAATTTATAAAAAAAAAGTATAGCGTTTAGCAGGTACTATTATCAAAATATTTAATGTGTACTAACAATTACTTTGTACGTCTCATATGACTCCCCTGTCCTCTTTTGTAACCAATCTGTGAATGCTCGCTTCTTCTCTTCTACAGCCTTCTTTGTTTCCTCATCCCACCATTCACTACCCTTTCTTCTATTTCCCCCTGTCCTTCTTGTTCCACACACCATCCTTGCACACTTTAAGACTCCCTCCTTGAACCATCCCCATTCCTCCTCCACACCCATCTCTGCTCTATCCTTTACTCCCTCCCACTCCTCCTTCAGCTTCTTTTCGTACTCCTTCTCCTTTTCCTTTTCATTCAAGGAGTTCACTCTAAGAACCTCCCTACCTTTTGTCCCCTTCCTCCTTCTCCATTTATCCTCCACTCTCAGCTTACCTTCCACCAAAAAATGATCTGATATTCCACCACCCTCTCCCCTATTTACCACTACGTAATCCATTAGCGCTCTATCTACCACCCTTCCCTCCACCACCCTCTCCCATGTGTACTTATGCTTGACTTTCTTCCGAAACACTGTATTTGCTATCATCAACTCTCTTTCTAGACACATTTCCACCATCAACTCTCCACTACGATTCTTTCCTGGAACTCCACACTTCCCAACCACTCCATCGATTGGACCATTTCCCACCCTAGCATTAAGGTCTCCCAGTACTATTACATTGAAAGTAATAAAAAGATGTTTTGGAAAGAAATTAAGAGAGGAAGAGGAGGCGAATCAAGTAGGGAAGAAAAGGTAAAAGGTACAGATGGAGAGTTGATAATGGAAGAGATGGCAGTGAGGGGAAGATGGGCAGAATATTTTAGGGAGTTGCTGAATGTGAAGGAGGATAGGGAAGGAAAGATAGCTGCAGTGGGAAATGCGAAGAAAATGAGAGTGATGAGTGAGGAGAATGGAGGAGAAATAAGGAAGGATGAGGTGAAGGCAGCTGTAAAGATGATGAAAGCAGGTAAGGCACCTGGTCTGGATGGATGTCATGCAGAATGTCTGAAAAAGGGAGGTGCAGTGATGGTGGACTGGTTGGTGAGGTTATTTAATGTTTGCTGGAGAGAGGGTAGAGTACCGGAGGACTGGAGTAGTGCCTGTATAGTTCCTCTTTACAAGGGAAAAGGGGACAAGTGTGAATGTAGTAATTTCAGAGGGATTAGCCTGTTGAGTGTAGTAGGGAAGGCTTATGGGAGGATCTTAATTGAGAGGATTAGGAGAGGAACAGAGGGAGTAATTGGTGAGGAACAGTGTGGATTTAGGACGGGTAGAGGTTGTGTAGATCAGATCTTTGTGGTAAGACAGATATGTGAGAAAGCTATAGGAAAGGGGAAGGATGTTTTTTGGGCTTTCATGGATCTGGAAAAGGCTTATGATAGGGTAGACAGAAAGGCACTGTGGGAGGTTATGCAGATTTATGGGATAGGAGGAAAGCTTTTGGGAACTGTCAAGAGTTTTTATGAGAGTAGTAGAGCATGTGTTAGGATTAGAAATGGAGAGAGTGAGTGGTTTGAAGTAAAGGTGGGACTTCGTCAAGGATGCGTTATGTCGCCCTGGCTGTTCAACTTATACATGGATGGGGTGGTGCGAGAGGTGAATGCTAGGGTAGTGAGTCAGGGATTGGAGATGGTTAAAGAAAATGGAGAAAAGTGGGAGGTGAGCAAGCTGTTGTTTGCGGACGACACTGCGCTTGTGGCAGGGTCAGAGGAGGGATTGAGGAAGCTGGTGGCAGAGTTTGGGAGAGTATGTGATAGAAGAAAGCTAAAGATAAATGTGGGTAAAAGTAAGGTGATGAGATGTACAAGGGGTGAAAGTGGCAGTAGACTGGAAGTGAGCATTAAGGGAGAGCGACTGGAGGAAGTGGATAGTTTTAGATACTTGGGTGCAAGTGTAGCAGGAAAAGGTGGAGTGAAGGTGGAGGTAGAATGTAGATTGAGAGAAGCGAGTAAATGCCTTGGTGGTTTAAAGAGTGTAATGAGGAATAGACATTTGGGAATGGATGCGAAGAGGAGACTGTATGAAGGAGTGATTGTGCCAACAGCACTGTATGGGGCAGAAACGTGGAACATAAGAGAAGAAGAGAGAAGGAGTTTGAATGTGTTTGAGATGAGGTGTCTGAGAAGTATGGTGGGGGTTACTAGGCTAGATAGAGTGAGAAATGAGGAGGTGAGGAGGAGAACAGGGTGAAAAAGGATTTGGGAGATAGGGTTGATGAAAGAATATTAGGATGGTTTGGACACATGGAAAGAATGAGTGAAGAAAGACTAGTAAAAGAGGTATGGAAGGCAGATGTGGAGGGAATGAACATGAGGGGACGTCCTAGGATGAGGTGGATGGATGGGGTGAAGGGGGCTTTGGGGAAGAAGGGAATGTCTGTTGAGGAAGGAAGGGAGAGGACGGAAGACAGAGGTGAGTGGAGAATGGTTGTATATGGATGATGTTGTGACTGCATGAGGAGGAATGGGCGGGGAAGTGGGGGGTGGGGTAGTATGTGTGAGTAAATTTTGACGCAGCCCGAAGGGATTTCTCCCCGTCCTCGCCTTATATGCAAAGGGGGACGGAGAGGGGGGTCGCCGATTAAATGAAGCGGCCTCGCTGTGGATGTACTGTGTCTTGCGACACTGCTTCTGACCCAGGGCGGTGGGCAGGGTGCAGGGATGACCCGTCATCCAGGAGGTGCTCAGATGAGAGGAAGGGTGGGAGGGGTGTGGAGTGTATTTAGGGATGAAATGGGTGGGAGTGTTTTTATGCCTTCCCCTTTTTGGCTACCTCCCTTGGAAGGGGAAAAAGGCTTGGTATATGTATGTATGTATGTAACAATTACTTTAATGAGTACTAATAGTGAAAAATTGACAAAATACTTGTAATGACATGTTTAGAATATACCTTTAATGATAACTTTAATATTCACTGATAGTAACAAGTTTAGAATATACTAAGAATAACATATTCAGTCGGAACTATTGATGATAACTTTAATATCAAAAGTTTAGAATATATTAATAATGAATATTGTCGATAGTACTATTAATGATATATACAACAATAATCAATAATCAAAATGTTAGAAAATGATATTTATAATAACTTTAATATGTTTTAATAATGACAATTTTAGAAGGTTCTATTAAATATCTTTGATATGTACTAATATTGAATAATTGATCTGTATTAATGATGAAAAGTTTAGAATATACTAACAATGACAACCATAAAATATCAGCATAATGTATATTAATAGGGACAAATTTACGATATTCTAATTATGACAAGTTTAGAAGGCTATATTAATGATAACTTTAATGTGTACTAGTAATAACAAGTTTAGAATATACTAATGGCAAGTTTAGAAGGTACTATTGCATGATAACTTTTAGTGCACTAACAATGACTAATTAAGAAATAGCAGTTTTGTAGGTATAGCTTTAATGTGAAAAGTTTACATTATACTTATAATGCAAGGTACAGTTAATGATAACTGGAAAGACTAGAATATACCAATGTGTACTAATAATGAAAAATAAAAAATACTAATTAGCAAGTTTGTAATATAACTAGCTTAAAGTTTTTTATTATTAATGCATTTAACTTTGACAAGTTTAGAAGGTATTGTTAATAATAACTTTAATGTGTACTAATAAGCAGAAGTTTACAATATACTAATAAAAAGAGGTTTAGAAGGAACATGTATGAGTACTAATAATGGAAAGATATGCCAATAATTACAAGTTTAAAGGGTACTGTTCTATATGCTACTATAATTATTAACTATATGCAATAATAATGACAAGTTTAGAATTTAGAATATACTAATAATAATAAGTTTAGAAGGTACTAATAATGATAACGTTGATATGAACTAATAAAAAAAAATAGAATATACTAATACTGACAAGTTTAGAATATAACAATAAAAACAAGATTAGAAGGTATTTTTAAAGATAACATTAATGTGTAGTAATCATGAGAATTTTAGAATATACTAATAATGAAGAGTGTGAAAACACAATCAATATATTTATTGTGTACTAACAATGACAAATATAGAATATTTGTAACGACAGGTTGAAAAGGAACTATTAATGACAACTTTAATGTGTACTAATAAAACAAGTTTAGAATATATATTCTAAGCTTGTTTTTATTAGTACACATTAAAGTTTAGTAGTGATAAGTTTTTAACGATAATGATAACGATAACTTTAATGTATACTAAAAAAAACAAGTTTAGAATATATATTATAAGCTTGTTTTTATTAGTACACATTAAAGTTTAGTAGTGATAAGTTTTTAACGATAATGATAACTTTAATGTGTAAATAATTACATGTTAAAAGGATGCTGTTTATTAGTGTATAAGGTACTATTAATAACTTTATTTTTCACTAATGATAAGTTTAGAACACACTAATAATGCCAGCTTTAGAAAATACTGATAAAAATAGGATTAGTAGGTACTATCAATGATAGATTTAATGTGTACTAGTAATATCAAACTTGGAATATAGTAATAATGAAAAGATTAGAAGATACTATTAATGATAAGTTTACTGATAATGACGAGTTTTGAATATACTACTAACGGCATCTTTAGAATATACTAGTTTAAACTATAATAATAAAGACAAGGTTTAATGACAACTTTAATATATACTAATATTGCCAAGTTTAGAATATACTAATAATGATAGATTTAATATGAGCTATTAATGACAAGTTTAGAACATACTAATAATGACAAGTTTAGAATATTCCAATGTAGACATGTTTAGAATATACGTATAATGAGAAATTTGGAAAGTACAATTAATGATAACTTTAATGTGTACTAATAATGAAAAGTATAGAACATTCTAATGATGACAAGTTTAATTAATGATATCTTTGATGGGTACTAATAATGAAAAGTTTAGAATATTCCGATAATGACAAGTTTAGAAGATACTACTAATAATGACGAGTTTAAAATATACTAATAATTACAAATTTATAGGGTACTGTTAATGATGAATTTCGAAAGTATTAATGACTTTATTAGTATGTTCTAAACTTATCATTAGTTTAGAATGTTTAGAATATTCTAGTTTAAATGATAATAATGAAGACATTTAACATAAAATTGTCAAGTTTAGAATATACAATGATAACTTTAATATGTTCTAGTAATGACAAGATTAGAATATACGATTAATGACACTTTTTAGGTACACCTAATTAAAACTTTAATGTGTACTAATAATGACAAGTTAAGATTATGGTATTAACGAGTGCTATTAATGACAAGTTTAGGATATAACAATAACGACAAGTTCAGAAGATTCTTTTTATAATAACTTAAATATGTAGTAAGAGTGACAACTTTAGAATATACAAGTTTATACTAGTTTGGAAGCTACTTATAATGTATACTAATTATGAAAGTTGAGAATATACTATTATGGGTAAGTTTGTAATATACTAATAATGAAAAGTTTAGAAAGCACTCTTAAGGGTAAGTTTAATGTATATAGAACATACTAATAATAAGTTTATAAGATACTGTTAATGATAACTAATACTAATTGATACTAATAGTTATAGAATATACTAATAATGATTAGATTAAAAATACTATTAATGATAACTTTAATTGTACTATTAATGATAAGTTTAGAATATACTATTAATGAAATTTAAGGAATACTCTATTAATGATAACTTTAAAGTGTACCAATAGTGACAAGCTTAGAATATAAAAGATAATTATGGATTTAGAAAGTACTATTAATGATAACTCTATGTTTTCATAGTCACATGTTTAAAATATACTAATAAGGACAAGTTTAGAAGGTACTATTAATGATAACTTTAATATGCACTAATAATGGCAATTGTAGAGGATACTGATAATAACAAATATTATGAAAGTTGAGAATATACTATTATGGGTAAGTTTATAATATACTAACAATGACAAGTTTAGAAAGTTTAATGTATAGTAATGATGATACGTTAAGAAAATACTTATAATGACGAGTTTAGAGCATACTAATAATGACAAGTTTACAAGATACTGTTAATGATAACTAATACTAATAATGATAATCATAGAACATACTAATAATGATCAGAATAAAGATACTATTAATGATAACTTTAATTGCACTATTAATGACAAGTTTAGAATATACTAATAATGAAATTTTAGAATATTCTATGAATGATAACTTTAAAGTGTACTAATAATGACAAGCAAGATCATTACGTTTAGAAATCACTATTAATGATAACTCATAATCACATGTTTAGAATATGTTTAGAATAAGGACAAGTTTAGAAGGTACTATTAATGATAACTTAAATATGCACTAATAATGGCAATTACAGACAATACTGACAATTACAAATATTAGAAGGTAATAATGACAAAGTTAGAATATACGAATAATGACAAATTTGGAACGTAGTACCAATCTTGTGTAACAAGTTTAGAATATATTAATAATGACAAGTTTAGAATAATGGCAACTTTAGAATACACTAATATTGCCATGTTTAGAATATATTTAATAAACACTGTAAATACAAAGTTTAGAACATGCCAATTAAGATGTGTTTAGAATATTCTAATGGTTAGAAAGTGATATTAATATACTGATAATGACAACTTTAGAATATACTATTAATGATTAATTTAATGTGTACTAATATGGCAAGTTTATTATATACTAATGATGTCAAGTTAAGAAGGTAATATTGATAATAACGTTAATGTGTACTAATAATGACAAGTTTAGAATATACTAATAACGATGTTTAGAAGGTACTGTTAACGTGTGCTAATAATACAAGTTTAGGAGATACTACCTACTAATAGTTTTAATATGTATCAATAACGACAAGTTTATAATATAAAAATAAAGAAAAGTTTAGAATACACTAATACTGACAAGTTTGGAAGGTAATGTGTACTAATAATGAAAAGTTTATAATATACCAACAATAATAAATAAAGAAGGTGCTATTAGATATAACTTTAAGGTGTCCTAATAATGACAAAATTAGAATATACTGATAACGACATGTATAGAAGAAATGTACCAAGAACCACAGGTTTAGAATGTATATCCGATTAAAAGTTTAGAATCTACTAAGATTGACAAGTTTAGAAGATACTCTTCAAGATAACTTTACTGTGTAGAAATAATGACAAGTGTGGAATATACTAATAATGATAACTTTAGAAGGTAATGATAACAAGTGTGGAATATACTAATAATGATAACTTTAGAAGGTAATGATAACTTTATTTTGTACTAATAATGACAAGTTTAGAATATAAGTTTACAAGGTACTATTAATGATAACTTTAATGTATATTAATAAATACAAGTTTCGAACATATTGATTAAGTTTAGAAATGACTAATAATGAAAACTTTAGAAGGTAATATATGTGATAATTAGGATATACTAAGAATAACATATTCAGTCGGAACTATTGGTGATAACTTTAATATCAAAAGTTTAGAATATATTAATAATGAATATTGTCGATAGTACTATTAATGATATATACAACAATAATCAATACTCAAATTTTATATAATGATATTTATAATAACTTTAATATGTTAGAATAATGACAATTTTAGAATGTTCTATTAAATATATTTGATATGTACTAATATTGAATAATTTGATCTGTATTAATGATGAAAAGTTTAGAATATACTAACATAGACAACCATAGAATATCAGCATAATGTATATTAATAGGGACAAATTTATGATATTCTAATTATGACAAGTTTAGAAGGTATTATTAATTATAGATTTAATGTGTACTAGTAATAACAATTTTAGAGTATACTTATGACAAGTTTAGAAGGTACTATTGCATGATAACTTTAATGTGCACTAATAATGACAAATTTAGAAATAGCAATTTTGTAGTATACAAATAATGTCAAGTTTAGAAGGTATAGCTTTAATGTGACAAGTTTACAATATACTTATAATGCACGGCACAGTTAATGATACTTTTATGAGTACTAATAATGGAAAGACTAGAATATACCAATGTGTACTAATAATGAAAAATTAGAATATACTAATAATGGCAAGTTTATAATATACTAATAATGACTAGTTTAAAAGATATACTAATAATGATTAGTTTAAAAGATATACTAATAATGCATTTAACTCTGACAAGTTTAGAAGGTATTATTAATAATAACTTTAATGTGTACTAATAATCAGAAGTTTACAATATACTAATAAAAAGAGGTTTAGAAGGAACAGGTATGAGTACTAATAATGAAAAGATATACCAATAATTACAAGTTACTATAATTATTAACTATATGTAATAATAATGACAAGTTTAGAAGGTACTAATAATGATAACGTTAATATGAACTAATAATGACAAGTTTAGAATATATAAAGAAAATCTAGGTATTATTAATAATAACTTTAATGTGTACTAATAATCAGAAGTTTACAATATACTAATAAAAAGAGGTTTAGAAGGAACAGGTATGAGTACTAATAATGAAAAGATATACCAATAATTACAAGTTACTATAATTATTAACTATATGTAATAATAATGACAAGTTTAGAAGGTACTAATAATGATAACGTTAATATGAACTAATAATGACAAGTTTAGAATATATAAAGAAAATCTAGGAGTAATAATGAAAAAAATTAGAATATACTAATTTAGAATATAACAATAAAAACGAGATTAGAAGGTATTTTTAAAGATAACATTAATGTGTAGCAATCATGAGAATTTTAAAATACACTAATAATGTACTGTGAAAATACAATTAATATATTTACTGTGTACTAATAATGACAAATATAGAATATACCTATAACGACAGGTTGAAAAGGAACTATTAATGATAACTTTAATGTGTACTAATAAAAACAAGTTTAGAATATATGTTTTAAACTTGTTTTTATTAGTACACATTAAAGTTTAGTGGTCATAAGTTTTTAACGATAATGATAACTTTAATGTGTAATAATATTGATAAGTTTAGACTATACTAATAATTACATGTTAAAAGATACTGTTAATGATTAGTTTATAAGGTACTATTGATAATTTTAATTTTCACTAATAATAAGTTTAGAACACACTAATAATGCCAGGTTTAGAAAATACTAATAAAAACAGGATTAGTAGGTACTATTAATAGTAGATTTAATGTGTACTAATAATGTCAAACTTGGAATATAGTAATAATGACAAGATTAGAAGATACTATTAGTGATAAGTTTACTGATAATGACGAGTTTTGAATATACTACTAATGACATCTTTAGAATATACTAGTTTAAACTATAATAATAATGACGAGGTTTAACGACAACTTTAACATATACTAATATTACCAAGTTTAGAATATACTATTAATGATAGATTTAATATGAACTATTAATGACAAGTTTAGAACATACTTATAGTGACAAGTTTAAAATATTCTAATGTAGACATGTTTAGAATATACGTATAATGAGAAATTTGGAAAGTACAATTAATGATAACTTTAATGTGTACTAATAATGAAAGGTATAGAACATTCTAATGATGACAAGTTTAAAAGGCACTATTAATGATATCTTTGATGGGTACTAATAATGAAAAGTTTAGAATATTCCGATAATGACAAGTTTAGAAGATACTACTAATAATGACGAGCTTAAGATATACTAATAATTACAAATTTAAAGGGTACTATTAATGATAAATTTCGAAGGTACTATTAATGACTTTATTAGTATGTTCTAAACTTATCATTAGTTTAGAATGTTTAGAATATTCTAGTTTGAATGATAATAATAAAGACAACTTTAACATGATATTGCCAAGTTTAGAATATACTAATAAAGATAAGTTTAGAACGTCCTATTAATGATAAATTTAATATGAAGTATTAATGACAAGTTTAGAACAAATGATGATAACCAATGAAGACAAGTTTAGAATATACATGTTTAGAATATACTGAAGTTAAGATAGTACTATCAATGATATCTTTAATGTGTACTAATAATGAAAAGTATAAATCATTCTAATGATGAAAGTTTAAAAAGTTTGATGTGTACTTATAATGACAAGTTTAGAACATTCTAATAATAACAGGTTTAGAAGATGCTATTTACTATACTATACTATTTAAAGGGTACTGTTAATGACAAATTTAGAAGGTACTATTAATTACTTTAATTTTTACTAATGATAAGTTTAGAACATACCAAGTTTGCCAAGTTTCAATGATAAAACAAGATCAGAAGGTACTTTTAATGATAGATTTAATGTGTACTAATAATGGCAAATTTGGAATATACCAATAATAAAGTTTAGAATATACTTTTAATGATAAGTTAACTAATAATTACGAGTTTTGAATATACTATTAATGACATATTTAGAATATACTAGTTTAAATTATGATAATGACAAAGTTAGAATAATGACAACTTTAGCATATTGCCAGGCTTAGAATATACTAATGATAACGTACTATTAATGACAAGTTTAGAACATACTAATAATGACAAGTTTAGATATATCAATGAAGATGTATTTAGAATATACCAATATTGACATGTTTAGAATATAAGTCTAGAAAGTACTAATAATGATAACTTTAATGTGTACTAATAAAGGAAAGTATAGAACACTCTAATGATGACAGGTTTAAAAGGTACTATTGATGATATCTTTGATATGTACTAATAATGAAAAAATAGAATATTCTAGTAATGACAGGTTCAGAAGATACTACTAATGATAACTAATATTGACGAGTTTAGAATATACTAAGAATTATTAGAATATACTAATAATGGCATGTTTAGAATATACTAATGATTACAATAATAAGAAATTTAGAACATACTAATAATAAGAAGTGTGCGATTAATGATAAATTTTATTTGCACAAATAATGAAAAATTTAGAACGTGGTTATAATCGGTACTTTTAATAACTTTATTGTGTTGTCAAGATTAGAATATGATAGTAATAATAATTCTAATGTATATTGATATTGACAAAACTAGACATTCTCTTAGCAATATCTTTAACATGTACGATTAAAGAAAGTTTAGAATAATGACATTATGACAAGTTTAATGTGTCATGATGTCATATTCAAAAGTTACAATTAATTGAAACTTTAATGTGTACTAATGATGAAAAGTTTAGATTTTTTGAATAGTGACTAACAATAACAGGTTTAGAATACACTAATAATAATTACTAATTAATGTTTGAATTATACTAATAATGACAAGTTGAAAAGGAATGATCAATGATAACTTTGATATGTTCTAGTAATGACAAGTTTAGAATATACCATCAATGACACTTTTTATGTACAACTAATAAAATTTTTAATGTGTACTAATAATGACAAGTTAAGATTATGGTATTAATGATAATTTTAACGAGTGCAAGTTTAGGATATACCAGTAACGACAAAATCAGAAGATTCTTTTAATAATAACTTAAATATGTACAAAGAATGACAACTTTAGAATATACAAGGTTATACATGTTTGGAGGCTACTATTAATGACTAACTATAAAAGTTGAGAATATACTATTATGGGTAAGTTTATAACATACTAATAATGACAAGTTTAGAAAGTACTAACAATGGTAAGTTAAATGTATAGTGTTAAGAATATACTTATAATGACAAGTATAGAAGATACTAATAATGACATACAAGATACTCTAAATAATAGCTAATTCTATTAATGATGATTATAGAACATGCTAATAATGATCATATTAAAGATACTATTAATGAGAGCTTTAAAGTGTACTATTAATGACAAGTTTAGAATATACTAATAATGAAATTTTAGAATATTTTATTAATGATAACTTTAAAGTGAACCAATAGTGGCAACCTTAGAATATTAAAGTACATATTGAGAAAGCACTATTAATGATAACTCTAATATGTACTCATAATCACGTTCAAACTTTAATATGCACTAATGATGGCAATTGTAGAGGATACTGATAATAACAAATATTAGAAAATATTATGAAAGTTGAAAAGATACTATTATGGGTAAGTTTATAATATACTAATAATGACAAGTTTAGAAAGTACTATTAATGGTAAGTTTAATGAATACTAATAATGATACGTTAAGAATATACTTATAATAATAAGTTGAGAAGATACTAATAATGACAAGTTTACAATACAAATAATGATCAGATTAAAGTTACTATTAATAACTTTAATATATATTAGTAATGACAATTTCAGAATATACTAATAATGAAATTTTAGGTCATTTTACTAATGATAACTTTGAAGTGTAGAATATGAAAGATAATTACATGTTTAGAAAGCACTATTAATGATAATTCTAATATGTACTCAAGTGTACTAATAATCACATAATTTGTACTAATAAGGGCAAGTTTAGAAGGTACTATTAATGATAACTTTAATATGCACTAACAGTAATTATTAATACCTGCTAAACACTATACGCTTTCTTTCTGAATTTCCCATTTTATTATAAATTAAATTATACTTTGTCATATTCTAAACTTTTCATTATCATTTCGCATAGATTTTATCTTTAATAGTGCTTTCCAAACTTGTCATTTCTAAACTTCTCATTAATAGTATATACTAAACTTATCACTATTAATAGACATTAAAGTTATCCTTAATAGTACCTTCTAAACTTGGCATTATTAGTATATGCCAAGCTTATCTTTATTAGTACAAGTTAACGTTATCAATTATAGTACCTTCTAAACTTACCCTTATCAGTATATAGTGCTTTGTATATATTAGTACACATTAAAGTTATCATCAATAGTAACTTCTAAAAGTTGTCATTAAGGTACAGTCTGAACTTATCTTTACTTGTATTAAAATGCCATTTTAATGTATTCTAAAGTTGTCGTTATTACCACATATTAGCACCTTCTAAAATCGCCATTATTATTATATTAAACTTATCATTATCAGTATATTCTAAATTTATCTTCTAAAATTTTCTTCTAAACATGCCATTTTTTATACATTTTTACTGTACATTTCATATTTTTGATTATTAGCATATCATAATCTTGACAGTATTAATATAATCTTGACAGTATTAGTACACATTAATAGTAGTTTCTTAACTTTTCATTAGCATATTCTAAACTTGTCGTCATTTGCCATTTGCCATATAAGTTATCATTTTTAGTATAATTTAAACTTCTCATTATTGGTGTTTTCTAAATTTGTCAATATTGGATTTTATTAAAGTTTACAGTAATAGAACTTTCTGAACTTGTCATTGTTACTGCATTTTAAACTTCTCATTATTAGTACACATTAAAGTTATTAATAGTACCTTTGTAACTACACATTAAAGTTATCATAAATATTATCTTCCTAAATTTGTCATTTTAGTACACATTCAATTTATTATCAATAGTACCCTCTACACTTGTCAATTTTTGTATATTATAAACTTGTTATCATTAAAACATATCTAAGTTATCAATAAAAGCTTCTCTTTATTAGTACACGTTAAAGTTGTCATTAACAATACTTTCTAAAGTTGTCATTGTTCGTATATTCGAAAAATATCAGTATTAGTAAATACTAACTTATCTTCTTTATTATTCTAAACTTGTCATTATTAGTACACATTAAAGTTATCGTTATTAGGACCATTATTAGTATATTTTAAACTTGGCAATAATAATATATTTAAAACTTGTCATTATTAGTATATTCTAAAATTGTGAGTATTAATACATGTTCAAGTTACCATTATTACTGGCTTCTTAATATGACATTGTTAGTTTTTTTTTCAAAACTAATCATTATTAGTACGTATTATAGTTATCATTAATAGCAACTTCTTGTATTTACTAAACTTTACATCATCAATATAATTAAAACGTGTACATAATGCATGTATTATAATAGCATGTGAATAATAACATAATAACATGTGAATATGCGTACATATTCAAGTTATCATTAATAGTGCCTTTAAACTTGTCATTATTAGTATATAACCAAACATTAATTATCATAAGACATTAAAGTTTTTATTTATAATACATTCTAAGTTTGTCATTATTAGTACGTTCTAAACTTGTCATTTTTAATACAGATTATAGTTATCGTATATAGAACCTTCTAAAGTTGTCATTTTTAGTAATTTCTATACTTTCCATTATCAATTTATTCTAAACTTTTCCACATTAAAGTAATTATGAATCTTCTAGGCTTATCATTAGTATACTCTAATTATGCCATTATTGTAAACTTGTGATTCTTAGTATATTCTAAGCTCGTTATTATTGGTACATACTAAATTTTTCATTAATAATACCTTCTAAATTTGTTAGTATTTGTGTATTCTAAACTTGTCATTACAAGTATATTCTAAACTTGACATTATTAGGATATTCTAAATTTGTCATTATTGGTATATTCAACACTTGTCATTATTAGTAAACATTAAAGCTTGTCAATTGTATATTCTAAACCCTCATTATTAGTACACATTAGTTATCACTAACAATACTTTCTTAAGTTGTCATTGTTCGTAAATTCGAAACATCACTATTAGTAAATACTAAACATATCTTCTTTGGTATTCTAAATTTCATTAGTATACATACTAGGACCTTGTATCCTTACCATTTTTCTAAACTTCGCAATACTAATATATTCCAAAGTTTATAATTATTTAAAACTTGTCATTATTAGTATATTCTAAAATTGTGAGTATTAATACATGTTCAAGTTACCATTATTACTGGCTTCTTAATATGACATTGTTAGTTTTTTTTTCAAAACTAATCATTATTAGTACGTATTATAGTTATCATTAATAGCAACTTCTAGTATTTACTAAACTTTACATCATCAATATAATTAAAACGTGTCATTATTGCTACACATTAACATTATTATTAATATAACCTTTTAAACTTGTAAACATGTGGTTATGTGTACATAATGCATGTATTATGTGAATAATAACATATAATAACATGTGAATATATGTACATATTCAAGTTATCATTAATAGTGCCTTTAAACTTGTCATTATTAGTATATACCAAACATTAATTGTCATTATTAGTACGTTCTAAACTTGTCATTATTAGTACAAATTATAGTTATTATATAGAACCTTCTAAAGTTGTAATTTTTTAGTCATTTGTATACTTTCCATTATCAACTTATTCCAAAGTTTTCCACATTAAAATGATCAAGAATCTTCTAAGCTTATCAGTAGTATACTCTAATTATGTCATTATTCTAAACTTGTGATTCTTAGTATATTCTAAGCTCGTTATTATTAGTACATACTAAATTTTTCATTAATAATTTTTTAGTATTAGTGTATTCTAAACTTGTCATTATTGGTATATTCAACACTTGTCATTGTTAGTAAACATTAAAGCTTGTCAATTGTATATTCTAAACCCTCATTATTAGTACACATTAGTTATCACTAACAATACTTTCTCATGTTGTCATTGTTCGTAAGTTCGAAACATCACTATTAGGAGATACTAAAAATCTTTGGTATTCTAAACTTTATTAGTATACATTGAAGTTATCATTACTAGGACCTTGTATCCTTACCTTACCATATTCCGAGTTTATCATTATCCTAAACTTGTCATTATTACTATATTCTAAATGTTTGAGTATCAATACATATTAAAGTTATCATTAGTAGTGTCTTCTAAACATGTCATTGTTAGTATATTCAAAACTAATGAAAAATTAATTTGTGATAATATGGGAAATTTATAAAAAAAAAGTATAGCGTTTAGCAGGTACTATTATCAAAATATTTAATGTGTACTAACAATTACTTTAATGAGTACTAATAGTGAAAAATTGACAAAATACTTGTAATGACATGTTTAGAATATACTTTTAATGATAACTTTAATATTCACTGATAGTAACAAGTTTAGAATATACTAAGAATAACATATTCAGTCGGAACTATTGATGATAACTTTAATATCAAAAGTTTAGAATATATTAATAATGAATATTGTCGATAGTACTATTAATGATATATACAACAATAATCAATAATCAAAATGTTAGAAAATGATATTTATAATAACTTTAATATGTTTTAATAATGACAATTTTAGAAGGTTCTATTAAATATCTTTGATATGTACTAATATTGAATAATTGATCTGTATTAATGATGAAAAGTTTAGAATATACTAACAATGACAACCATAAAATATCAGCATAATGTATATTAATAGGGACAAATTTACGATATTCTAATTATGACAAGTTTAGAAGGCTATATTAATGATAACTTTAATGTGTACTAGTAATAACAAGTTTAGAATATACTAATGGCAAGTTTAGAAGGTACTATTGCATGATAACTTTTAGTGCACTAACAATGACTAATTAAGAAATAGCAGTTTTGTAGGTATAGCTTTAATGTGAAAAGTTTACATTATACTTATAATGCAAGGTACAGTTAATGATAACTGGAAAGACTAGAATATACCAATGTGTACTAATAATGAAAAATAAAAAAATACTAATTAGCAAGTTTGTAATATAACTAGCTTAAAGTTTTTTATTATTAATGCATTTAACTTTGACAAGTTTAGAAGGTATTGTTAATAATAACTTTAATGTGTACTAATAAGCAGAAGTTTACAATATACTAATAAAAAGAGGTTTAGAAGGAACATGTATGAGTACTAATAATGGAAAGATATGCCAATAATTACAAGTTTAAAGGGTACTGTTCTATATGCTACTATAATTATTAACTATATGCAATAATAATGACAAGTTTAGAATTTAGAATATACTAATAATAATAAGTTTAGAAGGTACTAATAATGATAACGTTGATATGAACTAATAAAAAAAATAGAATATACTAATACTGACAAGTTTAGAATATAACAATAAAAACAAGATTAGAAGGTATTTTTAAAGATAACATTAATGTGTAGTAATCATGAGAATTTTAGAATATACTAATAATGAAGAGTGTGAAAACACAATCAATATATTTATTGTGTACTAACAATGACAAATATAGAATATTTGTAACGACAGGTTGAAAAGGAACTATTAATGACAACTTTAATGTGTACTAATAAAACAAGTTTAGAATATATATTCTAAGCTTGTTTTTATTAGTACACATTAAAGTTTAGTAGTGATAAGTTTTTAACGATAATGATAACGATAACTTTAATGTATACTAAAAAAAACAAGTTTAGAATATATATTATAAGCTTGTTTTTATTAGTACACATTAAAGTTTAGTAGTGATAAGTTTTTAACGATAATGATAACTTTAATGTGTAATAATATTGACAAGTTTAGAATAAATAATTACATGTTAAAAGGATGCTGTTTATTAGTGTATAAGGTACTATTAATAACTTTATTTTTCACTAATGATAAGTTTAGAACACACTAATAATGCCAGCTTTAGAAAATACTGATAAAAATAGGATTAGTAGGTACTATCAATGATAGATTTAATGTGTACTAGTAATATCAAACTTGGAATATAGTAATAATGAAAAGATTAGAAGATACTATTAATGATAAGTTTACTGATAATGACGAGTTTTGAATATACTACTAACGGCATCTTTAGAATATACTAGTTTAAACTATAATAATAAAGACAAGGTTTAATGACAACTTTAATATATACTAATATTGCCAAGTTTAGAATATACTAATAATGATAGATTTAATATGAGCTATTAATGACAAGTTTAGAACATACTAATAATGACAAGTTTAGAATATTCCAATGTAGACATGTTTAGAATATACGTATAATGAGAAATTTGGAAAGTACAATTAATGATAACTTTAATGTGTACTAATAATGAAAAGTATAGAACATTCTAATGATGACAAGTTTAATTAATGATATCTTTGATGGGTACTAATAATGAAAAGTTTAGAATATTCCGATAATGACAAGTTTAGAAGATACTACTAATAATGACGAGTTTAAAATATACTAATAATTACAAATTTATAGGGTACTGTTAATGATGAATTTCGAAAGTATTAATGACTTTATTAGTATGTTCTAAACTTATCATTAGTTTAGAATGTTTAGAATATTCTAGTTTAAATGATAATAATGAAGACATTTAACATAAAATTGTCAAGTTTAGAATATACAATGATAACTTTAATATGTTCTAGTAATGACAAGATTAGAATATACGATTAATGACACTTTTTAGGTACACCTAATTAAAACTTTAATGTGTACTAATAATGACAAGTTAAGATTATGGTATTAACGAGTGCTATTAATGACAAGTTTAGGATATACCAATAACGACAAGTTCAGAAGATTCTTTTTATAATAACTTAAATATGTAGTAAGAGTGACAACTTTAGAATATACAAGTTTATACTAGTTTGGAAGCTACTTATAATGTATACTAATTATGAAAGTTGAGAATATACTATTATGGGTAAGTTTGTAATATACTAATAATGAAAAGTTTAGAAAGCACTCTTAAGGGTAAGTTTAATGTATATAGAACATACTAATAATAAGTTTATAAGATACTGTTAATGATAACTAATACTAATTAATACTAATAGTTATAGAATATACTAATAATGATTAGATTAAAAATACTATTAATGATAACTTTAATTGTACTATCAATGATAAGTTTAGAATATACTATTAATGAAATTTAAGGAATACTCTATTAATGATAACTTTAAAGTGTACCAATAGTGACAAGCTTAGAATATAAAAGATAATTATGGATTTAGAAAGTACTATTAATGATAACTCTATGTTTTCATAGTCACATGTTTAAAATATACTAATAAGGACAAGTTTAGAAGGTACTATTAATGATAACTTTAATATGCACTAATAATGGCAATTGTAGAGGATACTGATAATAACAAATATTATGAAAGTTGAGAATATACTATTATGGGTAGGTTTATAATATACTAACAATGACAAGTTTAGAAAGTTTAATGTATAGTAATGATGATACGTTAAGAAAATACTTATAATAACGAGTTTAGAGCATACTAATAATGACAAGTTTACAAGATACTGTTAATGATAACTAATACTAATAATGATAATCATAGAACATACTAATAATGATCAGAATAAAGATACTATTAATGATAACTTTAATTGCACTATTAATGACAAGTTTAGAATATACTAATAATGAAATTTTAGAATATTCTATTAATGATAACTTTAAAGTGTACTAATAATGACAAGCTTAGAACATGAAAGATCATTACGTTTAGAAAGCACTATTAATGATAACTCATAATCACATGTTTAGAATATGTTTAGAATAAGGACAAGTTTAGAAGGTACTATTAATGATAACTTAAATATGCACTAATAATGGCAATTACAGACAATACTGACAATTACAAATATTAGAAGGTAATAATGACAAAGTTAGAATATACGAATAATGACAAATTTGGAAGGTGGTACCAATCTTAATGATAACTTTAATATGCACTAATAATGGCAATTGTAGAGGATACTGATAATAACAAATATTATGAAAGTTGAGAATATACTATTATGGGTAAGTTTATAATATACTAACAATGACAAGTTTAGAAAGTTTAATGTATAGTAATGATGATACGTTAAGAAAATACTTATAATGACGAGTTTAGAGCATACTAATAATGACAAGTTTACAAGATACTGTTAATGATAACTAATACTAATAATGATAATCATAGAACATACTAATAATGATCAGAATAAAGATACTATTAATGATAACTTTAATTGCACTA
>NC_134786.1:27755655-27758155 GCF_046742065.1 Oratosquilla oratoria | reverse complement strand
ATAGATAAATCATATCGGTTCTTCACGGTCGAGACTGCCTCAGAGTCGAGAGGCGAAGAGCTCCAAGGAGAACCTCGACCCATAGTTGAAGCATCGTCAGTTGAGTGTTGCTTAGTGCAAGAATTTGCACTCGATTGGACAAGAGACTGCTTAACTTCGACAAAGTCCGACGGTTTATTCCTACTGGCGTCTTTACTTGGATTTGCATAACAACATCTCTCCGGCAACTTCTGCGACGGCACTGGTTCCAAATTGCAACAACCTTGCTGTTCCTTTGGATCCATCATCGACGTGGAGAGCGGGGTTCCTGAAGCCCTGATGACTCCTGGCCGTGGCTCGCGACCTGGAGGAGCGCAACATCCATGGTTGACATCGACCGAAGGAGACCCTCATCATGTGGACCTGGACCTGTAACCGAAAGGGAGTGGACGCCCCGTGGTACCAATTAACAGTCTCGAATGGTTTGGAATAGGCCTAGTGAGCCGGCAAATAGTGCTTTAAGAAACTCACGTTTTGCCTCACAACTCTGACGTCAACTTTGATCACGAAAATGGACCCTGACGATTGAATAATTCTAGAACCTTCTCCAGGATTTTTTTGATAATGGCTACATTAAATGTAGGAATACCTAGAGGAAAATACACTGACAAGCCCATAATTCATCTTATGTTAAAAATTCTTCTCACCAGACGCCAGGTAGTTGATTTCAACTGTCAGTCGGTATGCGTTTCTTGAGCGTTAAAACAACAAGATTTTTCAGGGATTTAAAATTTTTACATTGATGTCATTCGATTCAGATCACAGGGTAGTTGTGGGCAAACTAAAACTTGCCAAACCAAAACCTCGTCTAAAGAGTATAGCCCTAAAACATTTTTTGAAATAAATATACGAGAGATGAAGGCTATAAAGAAACATTCCAATGCAGATTGAGAGAAAATAGAGCCGAAGATGCTGGAAGAGAAGGTTTGGTAGGTCGCCTTCCATTCGGCGATCACAAGACTTGACAAGGAAGTTATGCAATACCTATACAGTTGGAAGAAAAAATAAACACTGTAATAGATCGAATATAGGAAAGAAGCTGTCAAAAAGAAGGTACAAAAATCTGGAAATGGATGAGCACGAAGAGAATAGAAGGTTGAGAAAAGTGTACTAAAGCTAGAAGATAGGCAGAGAGAATGAAAAATAAATGTCATTACTCTCAACATTTGTAACTAATGGATTTTTATCATGAGGACGAAAACAGTATTTGGAAGACGCAAAGTTGGAAGCTGACAGATCACAAGCTTCTATTCCTATCCGGACCAATAATATTCATATATTTGACATTTGCCCTTTCATAACACCCAAGTGTATTGTTGGAATAATAGTCATGTCAGTAATCTCGTAGACTTATTACGACAGGAATTAAACACTAAAGTCATTCCTATCATACTTTGCTTTCTTTGGATTTTTAGAATTAAAAAATGATAATAATAATAATAAATTTTATAGGGGTAACTATACTATTTGCCATTCATGCGTATCTCCAAGAATTGAACATGACCAGTTCTTCTACAGCTGGAGGGGTGGGGGTAGGGTGGGGATATACGACCTTTTCAATAAAATATATCTTAAATACAACCAATGTATGGTTGAAATAGCATATATAAATAAAGCTCAAGTAGGAGCTTTCACAAGAACTCTCGATCAAACTTTTAAAATCTCACAAGAGAATGAGAGGAGGTTAGGGAAGGAAATGAGGCTAGGGAGGAATAGGGAGGATAATATAGAAGGTTTGGGGAAGTAAAAAAGGTTGGGAGGGAGATATCAAGAAGAGCGGTGAGAAGGAGGACGGGAGAGGGAGATGGAGAGGGAGAAGGATATGGAAGGGTGAAAAAGATGTGGATAACGGAATGTACGAGTATAGGAGATGGAAGGAGATAGGGAAAATGGGGTGAGGAAAAACAAGAGAAAGGGTGATGAAGGTTTGTGAAAACATAAGCAAGAGGGACAGAAGGGAAGGAGAAATGGAACTGGAAAAGTGGTACGAAGTGGGTGAAGCCGGGAAGGGAAAGAAGGAGAAGAGAAGTTGAAGGACAAGGGAACAATAAGAAGAAAAGAAAATGGAAATGGGGAGTGAGGTGTGTGTGTGTGTGTGTGTGTGTGTGTGTGTGTGTGTGTGTGTGTGCACATGTAGTCGATCATTTCTTTGTGATCACGATCTGATCAGGAGGTTTCGCTGTATCAGAATCCATGATATGACGTAATATGAGGTAATATGACATAAAATGGTATAAAATGATATCATGTGAGGAGGAGGATCGCCGGGGGCCCCCAAGAGGAGGATCGGTGGGGGCCCCCAGAGGATGATCGGCGCGGGGACCCCCAGAGGAGGATCGGCGGGGGCCCTAAGAGGAGGATCGTCAGGGGCCCCCAGAAGAGGATCGGCGGAGACCCCCAGAAGTGGATCGGCGGGGGCCCTCAGGGGAGGATTGGCGGGGTCCCCTCCAGGAGGATCGGC
>NC_134786.1:27733155-27740655 GCF_046742065.1 Oratosquilla oratoria | reverse complement strand
GACGGCAACCCTAGGCAAAAGACCTAGACGGCAGACTTAGGCAGAAGATCTAGAGACAAAAACAAGGAAAAAAGTCCTAGAGGGTAACACTAGGCAATAGACCTAGACGGGAGACCTAGGCAACAGATCTAGGTAAAAAACCTAGACAAAAAGTCCTGGAGGTGAACCCAAGGCAAAAGACCTAGACGGGAGACCTAGGCAGATGATCTAGGAACAGAACCTAGACAAAAAGTCCTGGAGGGCCACCCTAGGCAAAAGACCTAGACGGGAGACCTAGACAGATGATCTAGGTACAAAACCTAGACAAAAACTCCTAGAGGGCAACCCTAGGCAAATGACCTAGACGGGAGACCTAGGCAGATGATCTAGGAACAAAACCTAGACAAAAAGTGCTAGAGGGCAACCCTAGGCCAAAGAACTAGACGGGAGACCTAGGCAGAAGGGTCTAGATACAAAAGCTAGGAAAAAAGTCTTAGAGGGTAACGCTAGGCAAAAGACCTAGACGGTAGACCTAGGCAGAAAACCTAGGTACAAAAGCTAGGAAAAAAGTCCTAGAGGGTAACCCTAGGCAAAAGACCTAGACGAGAGACAAGGCAGGAGATCTAATTACAAAAACTAGCAAAAAGTCTTAGAGGCCAACCCTAGGCAAAAGACCTAGACGGGAGACCTAGACAGTAGATGTAGGTACAAAACCTAGACAAAAAATCCTAGAGGGCCACCCTAGGCAAAAGACCTAGACGGGAGACCTAGGCAGATGATCTAAGTACAAAGCCTAGACAAAGCGTCCTATAGGGCAACCCAAGGCAAAAGACCTAGACGGGAGACCTAGACAGATTATCTAGGTACAAAACCTGAACAAAAAATCCTAGATGGCAATTCTAGGCAAAAGACCTAGACGTGAGATCCAGACAGTAGATCTAGGTACAAAACCTTTACAAAAAGTCCTAGAGGGCAACCCTAGGCAAAAGACTTAGATAGGAAACATAGGCAGAAGATCTACGTACAAAACATAGACAAAAAGTCCTAAAGGGCCACCCTAGGCAAAAGCCATAGACGGGAGACCTAGGCAGAAGATCTATACTCAAACCCTAGGAAAAAAATCCTAGAGGGCAACCCTAGGGAAAAGACCTAGACGGGACACCTAGGCAGAAGATCTATATACAAACCCTAGAAAAAAGGTCCTAGAGGGCAATCCTAGGCAAAAACTCTAGTCGGGAGGCCTAGGCAGTAAATCTAGGTATTAGATAGCAAAAGACCTAGACGGCAGACCAAGGCAGAAGATCTAGGTACAAAACCAAGCAAAAAAGTCCTAGAAAGCAACACTAGGCAAATGACCTAGACGGGACACCTAGGCAGAAGATCTAGATACATAACCAAGGAAAAAAGTACTAGAGGGTAACCCTAGGCAATACACCTAGACGGGAGACCTAGGCAGCAGATCTAGGTAAAAAAATCTAGACAAAAGGTCCTGGAGGGGAACCCTAGGCAAAAGACCTAGACGGGAGACGTAGGCAGATGATCTAGGAACAGAACCTTGAGAAAAAGTCCTAGAGGGCCACCCTAGGCAAAAGACCTAGACGGGAGACCTAGGCAGATGATCTAGGTATAAAACCTAGACAAAAAGTCCTAGAGGGCAACCCTAGGCAAAAAACCTAGACGGGAGAGCTAGGCAACAGATCTAGGTACAAAACCTAGACAAAAAGTCTTAGAGGGTAACCCTAGGCAAAAGATCTTGTCGGGAGACCTAGGCAGAAGATATAGATACAAAACCTGGGAAAAAAATGTTATAGAGGTTAACCCTAGGCAAAAGACCTTGAAGGTAGACCTAGGGAGAAGACCTAGGTACAAAAGATACGAAAAAAGTCCGAGAGAGTAAACCTAGGCATCATCATCATCATCATCATCATCATCATCATCATCATCATCATCATCATCATCATCATCATCATCATCATCATCATCATCATCATCATCATCATCATCATCATCATCATCATCATCATCATCATCATCATCATCATCATCATCATCATCATCATCATCATCATCATCATCATCATCATCATCATCATCATCATCATCATCATCATCATCATCATCATCATCATCATCATCATCATCATCATCATCATCATCATCATCATCATCATCATCATCATCATCATCATCATCATCATCATCATCATCATCATCATCATCATCATCATCATCATCATCATCATCATCATCATCATCATCATCATCATCACAATAATCATCATCATCATCATCATCATCATCATCATCATCATCATCATCATCATCATCATCATCATCATCACCACCACCACCACCACCACCACCATCATCATCATCATCATCATCATCATCATCATCATCATCATCATCATCATCATCATCATCATCATCATCATCATCATCATCATCATCATCATTATCATCATCATCATCATCATCATCATCATCATCATCATCATCATCATCATCATTATCATCATCATTATCATCATCATCATCATCATCATCATCATCATCATCATCATCATCATCATCATCATCATCATCATCATCATCATCATCATCATCATCATCATCATCATCATCATCATCATCATCATCATCATCATCATCATCATCATCATCATCATCATCATGACCTTTGAAACTGTCCCACATTTTCTAGGCCGTTTTGAATGGCATGATAATGTTATAACTACTCGACCTCATGAAGGGGTCGCCACGGAAAAGGGAATAAAACCACCTGACGGCCGGAAATCGAAATAGAAGGATATAAGTTTTTTCATAAGGATAGGGTCGGCAGGAATGGGGGAGGTGTAGCACTTTTCGTTAAAAATACATTAAACTGTATTATCAACAATTCGATTAAGGAAGAGGACTGTACGGAATCTATTTGGGTAGAGATTATAGGCAAGAATAAGAAAGTTATTATTGGCGTCTTGTATAGACCTCCTAACCTTAGCATTGAGCAGACTGATTCCCTAATTCATGAAATTCATAGAGCGTCCCAGTACAAAAACGTTGTAATCATGGGAGATTTTAACTATAGAAACATTGACTGGGAAACTTTAATAGGAGATCATGAAGCGAAACAATTCCTAGATGTGGTGCAGGATAATTTCCTAAAACAAATGATTACCGATCCTACGAGGGGACAAAATACCCTGGACTTAATTCTAACAAATAATGAGCACCAAATTAGCAGCATAATAGTGGGCGATAGTCTAGGCTTTAGCGATCATCAAGAAATAAGATTTAATATTATTTGGGAAAAAATAAAAAGTACAAATAACGTTCAAGTACCAGACTTCAGGAAAGCAAACTTTGACAATATAAAAACCTATTTGAAATTGAATACGAAAAACAATCCGGACGTTTCAAACATTCTTGATTCTCGTTGCGGGGCTGATAGTCAGAAGTGGGGCAAGGAGGATACGCGTACCTTGGGTCAGGTCTGGGTCAAAGAGAGAAATACGCTTACCTTAGGTCAGGTCTGGGTCAAAGAGAGTGATGCGCGTGCCTTGGGTCAGGTCGATTCGGGGCGACGGCCCAAAAATCAGGTCAGTACTTTGGATGAGATGTATAGCAATCTGGCAGATCTAATTATTAATGCACAAAACACATTTATCCCCCTAAAGTCAATACGAAAAAATAGTAATACTCCCAAATGGATGACGGACAGATTGAAACATGAGATCGGAATTAAAAGAGGACTTTACGTAAAAATAAAAAACGGGGAATCACACCTTAGATCAAGATATAACGAAATGGCAAAGCTGGTTAAAAGGAATACACGTTCAGCGAAACGTAATTATGAAATCAAGGTTGCCAGTCAAGCAAAATCCAACCCAAAGGGTTTCTTTCACCTCTATAGAACAAAAAATAAAGAAAGAATAGGACCAATTAAAAACGACGAAAATGTCATGATAGAATCGGAAGAAAAAATGAGTGAGGAGTTTAACAATTATTTTCTATCGGTGTTTACTAATGAGAGGTTAGATAAAGTACCTGACTACGATCCGATTTTCAGAGGGGATGAAGAAAATAGCCTAACTAATATCAGCATTAGTAAAGAAGAAGTTATCAAGCAGATTGACAGACTTAAAGCTACAAAATCTCCGGGTCCGGACGAAATTTTTCCAAGAATGCTTAAAGAGTGTAAATTTGAAATCTGCGACCAGTTAACTGAAATATTCAATAAATCGGTAGACACTGGTTCTGTTCCAACTGCTTGGAGGCAGGCAAACGTTGTTCCTGTTTTTAAGAAGGGAGATAGATCGACCATATGCAACTACAGGCCAATCAGTTTGACATCGGTTATAGGAAAAATGCTTGAATCAATAATAGTAAATAGACTCAGAGAACACATTGAAGGGCATAATTTAATTCGTGATTCACAGCATGGTTTCTCCAAAGGTAAGTCATGCGTGACTAATCTTCTATCCTTTTACACTAAGGTATATAAGGCGTCAGACAACAATGAAAATTACGATGTTATTTACCTTGACTTTAGCAAAGCGTTCGACAAAGTGCCACACCAGAGACTACTAAATAAAATCAAAGCCCATGGCATAGGAGGAAAAGTGTTAGAATGGATTAGAGCTTGGATTAGTAACAGAAAACAGCGGGTCACCATAAATGGAATAAAATCTAGGTGGGGCAATGTTACTAGCGGGGTCCCCCAGGGCTCGGTTTTGGGTCCCTTATTGTTCATTATGTATATAAACGACTTAGACGATGGGTTAAATAGTGATGTTAGTAAGTTTGCGGACGACACTAAAATAGGACGCCTAATTAGGTCAGGAGAAGACGCCCAGATTCTGCAGGATGATCTTAATAAACTGTTAACATGGTCGGTGAAATGGCAAATGAACTTCAATATCTCTAAGTGTAGCGTGTTAAACGTAGGGCTACACAACCCCAAAAATAGATACAGCTTAGATGACACGTTTTTAGAAAAATCTGAGTGCGAGAGGGACTTGGGAGTTCTGGTGAGTCCGGACCTTAAAACCAGGAAGCAGTGCATTAGCGCCAGAAATAAAGCAAACAGGGCATTAGGCTTCATTGCTAGGACGGTAACAAATAGAAGTGCAGAGGTAATGATTAAACTCTATCTAGCGATAGTTAGACCCATCCTTGACTATGCGGTACAGTTTTGGTCCCCGTCCTACAAAATGGACATAAATTCACTAGAATCAGTACAGAGAAGAATGACCAAAATGATACAAGGACTCGGAAATTTGCCTTACGAAGAGAGGCTTAGGCACCTAAACTTACACTCTCTGGAAAGACGCAGAGTGAGGGGTGATCTAATAGAGGTGTTCAAGTGGATCAAAGGCTATAACAAGGGTGATGCAAACAAGGTCATCATAATAAAACAACAGGGCAGGACTCGCAGTAATGGGTATAAACTGGACAAATTTAGATTTAAGAAGGAAATAGGCAAGAATTGGTTTACAAATAGGGTGGTCGATGAATGGAATAAACTTAGTAACCACGTAGTAAGCGCTGAAACTATCAGTTGTTTTAAAAAACGATTAGACAACTTTATGGATGGGGACGACAGGTGGTGATGGATACGGAGCTGCCTAGTGTAGGCCATATGGTCTTTTGCAGTCTCCTTTATTTCTTATGTTCTTATGTTCTTATGTATAAGAAACAATGCCACCCGGAGCGGAAGGGGATCAAGAAGGAGGAGACGTCATCTGCATTTCGCTGGCAATGACCACTAAGGTGGTTGAAGCAAAAAATAAACAAATAAATAAGATAAGCAAATAAGTAAAATGATGATAAAGAAATATAGATAAATAAAAGATAACAAGAATTCTTCTTGAGCGGAGATCAAAAAGAACGCTGTGAAAATTTGATCCGTAGGGGTGTCACTAGGTCCCTCAATAGCGGCAGAGACAATATAATGCGGAAAGTGCTATCTGGTATGCAAGAGGCTGATATATATATACTCATATTTCAAAAAATGTGAATTTAATTTTTTTTTCTATACTTATGCAATGGACAAAAAAAAAAAAAAATCACAAAAGTAGCTGGCTAGCTAGCTGTATGGCCGACTGGTTGGCTGCATGGGCAACTGGCTAACTGGCTGGCTTTATGACCGGCTAGCGGGCTGTATGGCCGGCTGGCTGGATGCCTCGCTGTATGGGCAGTTGGTTGCCTATATAGTCTGTATGATGGCTGGCTGTATGGCTGGCTGGCTGGCTGTATTACTGGCTGACTGGCTATCTGGCTAGCTGTATGGCAGGCTGACTGGCTGTATGGCTGGCTGGCTGGTTGGCTGTATGGCTGTATGGCTTGCTGGCTGGCAGTATGGCCGGTTGGCTGGCTGGCAGTATCGCAGGCTGTCTGACTTGATGTATGACCGGCTGAACACAGAGATCGCCTCATTCAGGACCCTCGGTAGACACCCAAACGTTATTTGTTTGCAAGAGGTCATCAGAGAGGAGGAGAACCACCAGGTCTACTTCGTTCTGGACATCATGGATCTTAGCCTCGAGGACACCGTCAAACGGATGGCCGAACAGGTTCTCTCCTTCACCGAGAGTGAAGTGAAATCTGTTTGGTTTCAATGCGTTATTTCCGTCAGAAACCTCTCCCACAGCCCCCTCAAATCAGACACATTCTCTCTGTCTCTGCTTCTCATTATTGAGCTTCTGAAAATGACGACATTACAAAGGATAACTTAGGTTTCTTCGCCCATTTCTGAGTCTTTAAAAATTGTCAATCATAGAACAATAAATGTTCTACGTTGAATATACACATATTCTGCATTTGCTACTTGTAATAGGCTGGTAAAGCCATGAAAATATTTTTTTATACAAGTACAGTACAATAATATGGCTAATCTAATTCTCGGTATCACTGCTAGAACCAAGTCCAAATCGAACGCTAAACATAGCTTGAAAACAGACTAAATCACGAAAGTCTAAACTTGAAATCTAATCAGTTTTAGAAATTTATGAAAAAATATCGTTTCATTAAGGAAAAACACTTAGCTTTGAAAATATGTAAATTGTAGCTAAATTTCTAAAGAAACAATGAGGAAAAAAAATTGAATTCTCGTAAACTTCTTGATCATTTTCAAGAAAAAAAAATTCATTGCGAAAAAAACAACGTTTTCGTCGTTTTGGGAAACCCTTCCCTCAGCTGAATAAAATCATCAGGCGATAGAATGCAATGCAAACTTCGCGAGCTCATTGTGGTAGGTTTTAAACTTACGACGCCAGAATGAGGTGATTGTACTCTCGTTTGGATAGTATTGCTAGCCGGGAACGAGAAAAGCATAATATCCAGCTTTACAAATTTACCGAGTTTCCCAATAGTTCCTCAAATACTTGCGGAAGAGTAAGCCTTAAGAAAGAATATAAGTCGCTTTAAAAATGTATGAATAAATTAGTTAATTCTTCGTTGAATTTTTTAGATAAATATACTACCATTACCATAACATTCCAACCATTTTCCTCAAAATAG
>NC_134786.1:27723155-27725655 GCF_046742065.1 Oratosquilla oratoria | reverse complement strand
CCGCCGATCCCCCTATGGTGGCCCCCCGCGATCCTCCTCTGGGGGCCCCCGCCGATTCTCCTCTGGGGGCCCCCGCCGATTCTCCTCTGGGGGCCCCCGCCGATCCTTCTTAAAGGGCCCACGCTTATCCTCCTCTGGGGGCTCCCGCCAATCCTCCTCTGGGGGCCCCCGCCGATACTTTTTTGGTAGCCGCCGCCGATCCTCCTCTGGGGGCCACCGTTCTTTTCGTGTCCTCTTGTTTTTCCATTGTCCCATTTCAATAAGTCATTCTTATCTAAGATTTCCATTTCCTTCATAGTTCTATAGATACTTAGTAAGTCTCCTCTTTCCCTTCTTTGTTCCAGAGTTGGTAATTCTAATTTGGACAGTCTTTGTTTATATGTCATTTTGGAAAGAGTTGGTGTCAGTTTTGTGGTTGCTCTTTGTATTCTTTCGAACTCCTTTATATTCATATAACACTCTACTCCTTCCTCTATGTCATTTATGTATATAGCAAACATGATCGGGGCCAGTACTGATCCCTGCGTGTGTATACACATTTGTTGCTCTAGGGTTAGCTGTGTAGTGTTGTTTTATTTTGTGACTGTAGGTTTTCCTCTTGTTTCTCGGTGAATACGAAATATTAGTATTGCTCTACAATCCTGTGTTCTATGGTGAGGAAAGATTCAAAGTTCATTTGGGGACCTGCACAACAACAAGCTTTTGACAAGTTGAAAGATAAACTTACTAGTTGTTATTGGTAAGTATTCCAGTTGAGGTCTCACGAGTACTTTGTATAGTCTTAATAGTAGTTTGGTGTCTAGGTTTCTGAATCGTCTGTGTGTTTTATTGCCTGTTGTTTTCTGTTATTTGTATGTGTTTGAAGACCTCTGTTGCCAATTGTTAGTCCTAATTTTTTTTCATGTTTCTTTGTTTGTGTATTTGTGTGTCTCCTATCCATACTTCTGCTGGTTTGTGTGTTGATATGTTTAGTAAATGAAACTTTGTTGTGTTTGTTTGTATGTGCCATTGTTATTCACAAATGTTTATTGTTTCTATTGTTCTGGTTGCTTCTTGTGCTAACATCTGTTTATGTCTTTTGTGTTTGGGTATGTGATTACTTATGTTAGATCATCTGCAAATTGTATGTGTGTGACTCCGTGTGTTGGGTTGGGGGTGTCATGTGTGTAGATGTTGAATAGAGTTGGTGAAAGGATGCTTCCTTGGAGAACTCCACTGTGTATGTTGAAGGGTCGTACTGTATAATGGTGTATTCATATTAGTGCTTTTCTGGTTTTGAGGCAATTGCAAAGTATTTTTATTAGTATGTCTAGGAGGTGTATTTGGTGTATTTTATGTCCTGTGTGCCATATTTTGTCAAATGCTTTTGCTATGTCTCGTGATATTATGTTACAACCGCGTTTGTGTTGCTGGTTTATGGCTATTGTTTCGTAAGTTGTAGCCATGGCTATGTGTGTTCATCTTCTTCTTGTGAATCCATGTTTATTTTTGTTTATTAAGTTGTTGCTATACAAGTGTTTGAGGAGTCTTTGTAGTATGAGTTTTTCTAGTATTTTTCCTGGGACTTCTAGTAGTGATATTGGTCTGCAGTTATTTATGTCTGTGAAGTTTTTTCCGTGTTTGGGTATGAATGTTAGCATAGCTGTTTTGAATGTGTCGGGGAAGTATCCCATGCTGAATGTTCCATTGAAGATTTTTGTGAGTAATTGTAGTGTTGAGTCTGGAATGTTAGTTAATGTTATTTTGTTTATTTGTGATTGTCCGGGTGTTTTGTGTTTGATTTTTTTTATTTTTTATTATTTGTTTGGTGTCATTGAGCATAAAAGGTTTTGTAAGTGTGTTATCTGAGTTGAGTCGTCTCATGTCAGCTAAGTTGTTAGGGGTAATGTCTTCTAGTATATCGTGTACTTGTGCTGTGGTTGTTTTTTAGTGTTCCATGTCAAATATTGCATTTTCTTCAGGGGTGATCCTAAATATGTTTTTTCCAGTGTTGTCTGAATATGTGTTCTTTGTCTTTGTGTATCTTGCGGTTATTGTGTATGATGTAAGGGGTGGTGTTAGCAGGTGTTCAGGTCAGTCTTTTTATCTATGTCCAAAAAATTTTGGTGTCATTGTATTGTAGATTCAATTTTCGTATTTCATTGTTCCAGTGTTCGTCGTATAGTTGTCTGTTTTCTTCTAATAGTTGGCTCTGTATGTTGCGTAGTGCTTGTTTTGCTTGTGGTGTCCATGTACCGTTATTGTGTGTTTGTGTTTGTAATTGTTGGTATTGCCATTGTAGTAGTTTCAATGTATCTGATTGTATCATATTGTACCATGTGTTGAGTTTGTCGTCTATGTATTGTTTTTTCCGTGTTGTTCTTTGTCTTTGTTTGTCATATTTTGTTCTTTCCATGTTCAATGTGGTTTGGAATCCTATCCAGTCTGCTTTGTGGAATGAGTATCTTTCTGATGTAGGTATTGTTATTAGTTTTGTTGCTAATGTTAAATTTATTGGGAT
>NC_134786.1:27695655-27703155 GCF_046742065.1 Oratosquilla oratoria | reverse complement strand
TATCTACCTAGGTCTCCCGTCTAGATCTTTTGCCTAGGGTTACCCTCTAGGACTTTTTTCCTAGGTTCTGTATCTAGATCTTCTTTTTAGGTCTCCCGTCTAGGTCTTTTACCTAGCGTTACCCTTTAGGACTTTTTTACTAGGTTTTGAATGTAGATCTTCTGCCTTGGCCTCCCGTCTAGGTCTTTTGCCTAGGGTTGCCCTCTAGGACGTTTTTTCTAGCTTTCTTTTACCTAGATCTGTTGCCTTAGTCTGTCGTCTACGTCTTTTGCCTAGGGTTACCCTTTAGGACTTTTTTCCTATGTTTTGTATCTAGATCTTCCGCTTAGGTCTCCCGGCTAGGTCTTTTGCCTAGGGTTGCCCTCTAGGACTTTTTTGCTAGCTTTTCTTTCTAGATCTTCTGCCTAGGTCTCCCGTCTAGGTCTTTTGCCTAGGGTGGCCCTTTAGGATTTTTTTTCTAGTTTTTTTCCTAGATTTACTGCCTAGATCTCCCGTCTAGGTCTTTTGCCTAGGGATGACCTCTAGGACTTTTTGAATAGCCTTTCTACCTAGGTCTTCTGCCTAGACCTCCCGTCTAGGTCTTTTGCCTAGGGATGCCCTCTAAGACTTTTTGAATAGTTTTTCTACCTAGGTCTTCTGCCTAGGTCTCCCGTCTAGGTCGATTGCCTAGGGCTGCCCTCTAGGACTTTTTGAATAGCTTTTTTACCTAGATTATCTGCCTAGGTCTTACGTCTATGTCTTTTGCCTATTTTGGTCCTCTAGGACTTTTTGAATAGGTTTTGTAACTAGATCATCTGTCTAGGTCTCCCGTCTAGGTAGGTCTTTTTCCTAGGGATGCCCTGTAGGACTTTTTGAACAGATTTTCTACCAGGTCCTCTGTCTAGATCTCCCATCTAGGTCTTTTGCCTAGGGCTGCCTTATAGACTTTTGCCGCATTTTTTCATGTCTTCTTCCTAGTTCCGTTTATATATTTTCCTCAGGTTCTCCTCTTATGATTTTTGCTTAGACATCCCGTCTAGGTCCTTTACTTAGATCCTCTACCTAGGTTCTCTGACTAGGTTCTCCTTCTAGTTCTTCTAGTTCTTTTCCTTTGGTTAGGTTTCTTGCGTCGTTCGTTTACTTAGCTTTTTCCCTCCAGGTCCTTTGCCAAGTGTTTTCTTCCCCGTCTATTTTCTAATTTTTACGATTAGATCTTCCATCGAGGTGTTCAATCAATACGTCCTCTTTCGTCTATTTCTCCTGTGTCACTCCAGTTGACTTCCGTCTCTCGTGTAGGTCTTTTGCCTAGGGTGGCCCTCCAGGACTTTTTGTCTAGGTTCTGTTCCTAGATCATCTGCCTAGGTCTCCCGTCTAGGTCTTTTGCCTTGGGTTCACCTCCAGGACTTTTTGTCTAGGTTTTTTACCTAGATCTGTTGCCTAGGTCTCCCGTCTAGGTCTATTGCCTAGTGTTACCCCCTAAGACTTTTTTCCTTGTTTTTGTCTCTAGATCTTCTGCCTAAGTCTGCCGTCTAGGTCTTTTGCCTAGGGTTGCCGTCAAGGACTTTTTTGCTATGCTTTGTACCTAGATCTTCTGCCTAGGTCTGTCGTCTAGGTCTTTATCCTAGGGTTGCCTTCTAGGAGTTTTTTGGTAGGTTTTGTACCTAGATTTAGTGCCTAGGTCTCCCTTCTAGATTTTTTGCCTAGGGTTGCCCTGTAGGACCTTTTTCCTAGGGTTTGTATATAGATCTTATGCCTAGGTGTCCCGTCTACGTCTTTTCCCTAGGGTTGCCCTCTAGGATTTTTTTCCCCAGGGTTTGTATATAGATCCCCTGCCTAGGTCTCCCGTCTAGGTCTTTTGCCTAGGGTTACCCTCTAGGACGTTTTGTCAATGTTTTATATGTAGATCTTCTGCCTATGTTTCCCGTCTAGATCTTTTGCCTAGGGTTGCCCTCTAGGACCTTTTGTCTAGGTTTTGTATGTACCTAGATCATCTGCCTAGGTCTCCCGTCTACGTTTTTTGTCTAGGGTTGTCCTCTAGGAATTTTTGTCTAGGTTTTGTACCTAGATCATCTGTCTAGATCTCCCGTCTAGGTCTATTGCCTTGGGTTGCCCTCTAGGGCTCTTTGTCTAGGTTTTGTACCTAGATCATCTGCCTAGGTCCCCCGTCTAGGTCTTTTGCCTACGGTTACCCTCTAGGACTTTTTTCCAAAGTTCTGTATCTAGATCTTCTGCCTAGGTCTCCCGTCTAGGTCTTTTGCCTAGCGTTACCCTCTAGGACTTATTTCCTAGGTTTTGTATGTAGATCTTCTGCGTAGGTCTCCCGTCTAGGTCTTTTGCCTAGGGTTGCCCTCTAGGACGTTTTTTCTATTTTTTTTTTTTTTTACCTAGATCTGCTGCCTAAGTCTGCCGTCTAGGTCTTTTGCCTAAGGTTACCCTTTAGAGCTTTTTTCCTAGGTTTTGTATCTAGATATTCTGTCTGGGTCTATGTCCTTTGCCTAGGGTTGCCCTCTAGGACTTTTTTTTTGCTAGGTTTTGTTTCTAGATCTTCTGCCTAGGTCTCCCGTCTAGGTCTTTTGCCTAGGGTGGCCCTTTAGGATTTTTTTTTCTAGGCTTTGTACCTAGAATTACTGCCTAGATCTCCCGTCTAGGTCTTTTGCCTAGGGATGACCTCTAGGACTTTTTGAATAGCCTTTCTACCTAGGTCTTCTGCCTAGGTCTCACGTCTAGGTCTTTTGCCTAGGGATGCCCTCTAGGACTTTTTGAATAGGTTTTATAACTAGATCTTCTGTCTAGGTCTCACGTCTATGTCTTTGGCTAGTGTGGCCCTCTAGGACTTTTGAATAGGTTTTGTAACTAGATCATCTGTCTAGATCTCCCGTCTAGGTCTTTTGCCTAGGGTTGCCCTCTAGGACGTTTTTTCTAGTTTTTTCTTACCTAGATCTGCTGCCTAAGTCTGCCGTCTAGGTCTTTTGCCTATGGTTACCCTTTAGAACTTTTTTTCCTAGGTTTTGTATCTAGATATTCCGCCTGGGTCTCCCGTCTATGTCTTTTGCCTAGGGTTGCCCTCTAGGACTTTTTTTTCCTAGGTTTTATTTCTAGATCTTCTGCCTAGGTCTCCCCGCTAGGTCTTTTGGCTAGGGTGGCCCTTTATGACTTTTTTTTTCTAGGTTTTGTTCCTAGAATTTCTGCCTAGATCTCCCGTCTAGGTCTTTTGCCTAGGGATGACCTCTAGGACTTTTTGAATAGCCTTTCTACCTAGGTCTTCTGCCTAGGTCTCACGTCTAGGTCTTTTGCCTAGGGATGCCCTCTAGGACTTTTTGAATAGGTTTTATAACTAGATCTTCTGTCTAGGTCTCACGTCTATGTCTTTGGCTAGTGTGGCCCTCTAGGACTTTTGAATAGGTTTTGTAACTAGATCATCTGTCTAGATCTCCCGTCTAGGTCTTTTGCCTAGGGATGCCCTCTAAGACTTTTTGAATAGCTTTTCTACCTAGGGTTACCCTCTAGGACTTTTTTCCAAGGTTCTGTATCTAGATCTTCTGCCTAGGTCTCCCGTCTAGGTCTTTGCCTAGCGTTACCCTCTAGGGCTTTTTTCCTAGGTTTTATATGTAGATCTTCTGCCTAGGTCTCCCGTCTAGGTCTTTTGCCTAGGGTTGCCCTCTAGGACGTTTTTTCTAGTTTTTTCTTACCTAGATCTGCTGCCTAAGTCTGCCGTCTAGGTCTTTTGCCTATGGTTACCCTTTAGAACTTTTTTTCCTAGGTTTTGTATCTAGATATTCCGCCTGGGTCTCCCGTCTATGTCTTTTGCCTAGGGTTGCCCTCTAGGACTTTTTTTTTTGCTAGGTTTTATTTCTAGATCTTCTGCCTAGGTCTCCCGTCTAGGTCTTTTGCCTAGGGTGGCCCTTTATGACTTTTTTTTCTAGGTTTTGTACCTAGAATTTCTGCCTAGGCCTCCAGTCTAGGTCTTTTGCCTAGGGATGCCCTCTAGGACTTTTTGAATAGCTTTTCTAACTAGGTCTTCCGCCTAGGTCTCCCGTCTAGGTCTTTTGCCTAGGGATGCTTCCTAGGACTTTTTAAATAGCTTTTCTAACTAGATCTTCTGTCTAGGTCTTACGTCTATGTCTTTGGCTAGTGTGTCCCTCTTGGACTTTTGAATAGGTTTTGTAACTAGATCATCTGTCTAGATCTCCCGTCTAGGTCTTTTGTCTAGGGATGCCCTCTAAGACTTTTTGAATAGCTTTTCTACCTAGGTCCTCTGTTGAGATATCCCATCTAGGTCTTTTGCCTAGGGCTGCCTTTAAGACTTTTGCCGCATTTTTTCGTGTCTTCTTCCTAGTTCCTTTTAGATATTTTCCTCAGATTCTCCTCATAGGATTTTTGCTTAGACATCCCGTTTAGGTCCTTTTATGTCTTTGGCTAGTGTGGCCCTCTAGGACTTTTTGAATAGGTTTTGTAACTAGATCATCTGTCTAGGTCTCCCGTCTAGGTCTTTTGCCTAGGGATGCCCTCTAAGACTTTTTGAATAGCTTTTCTACCTAGGTCCTCTGTCTAGATCTCCCATCTAGGTCTTTTGCCTAGGGCTGCCTTTTAGACTTTTGCCGCATTTTTTCATGTCTTCTTTCTAGTTCCTTTTATATATTTTCCTTAGGTTCTCCTCTTAGGATTTTTGCTTAGACATCCCGTCTAGGTCCTTTACTTAGATCCTCTACCTAGGTTCTCTGACTAGGTTCTCCTTCTAGTTCTTTTCCTTTGGTTAGGTTTCTCACATCGTTCGTTTACTTAGCTTTTTCCCTCCAGGTCCTTTGCCAAGGGTTTTCTTCCCCGTCTATTTTCTAATTTTTACGATTAAATCTTCCATCGAGGTGTTCAATCAATACGTCCTCTTTCGTCTATTTCTCCTGTGTCACTCCAGTTGACTTCCGTTGAGGTCTCGTGTCCGGATCCTCCGCTTAGGTCTTCGGGATCTTCTCTCGATGTCCTCCGATGAGGCAGACGTGACTTCGTGAGAGCCTTCCGCCTGACCACCGGGCTGAGCATCATAGATGACCATTGACTCGAGGTTTCCGTCTTGCCCGTCCTAGTTAATGGACTCCTCCTCTTCCTCCTTTTCCTCCTCCTCCTCCTCCTCCTCCTTGTTAATTAAAGGAAAACCACACATGAAGATTAATCTGACCTTGGAAAGAATAATGAGTCATCTATCCCATCCAGAGGTGAAGCCCCGAGGGTCTGGCATTCGGTCTACGGAACGAAACTAAGACTAATTTCCTCCTTATTTTCTTATATAGAAAGAGGGCTTGCAGCCAACAATTACTCTCCTCCTCCTCCGCTGCTAATTAAAGCGTTTCTGTGTGTGTGTGTGTGTGTGTGTGTGTGTGTGTGTGTGTGTGTGTGTGTGTGTGTGTGTGTGTGTGTGTGTGCGTGTGTGTGTGTGTGTGTGTGTGTGTGTGTGTGTGTTTGTATCTTCTATCCCTCTCATTACTGTAGCATGTGACACACTGGTAGAAGCTCTTTGTCACAGTCTTAGATGAACTCAAATACAATCGTCATGTAATCTCCTCTTCTTTGTACTCACTGCGAACGATTTATTTATTTATGAGATATTTATGAAAAGAAAGTCACTCTCTGTCTCCATCAGTGAACCAAGAGTATGGTAATGGTTGCATTTTCCTTTCGAAAATTGAAGGAATTTAGACATTAGAAACGAAATATTCTTACTATTTTCAATGAAGTGGTTGGAATGTTATGGAAATGGTAGTATATTTATTTTACAAATTCAACGAAGAATGAACTAATTTATTTATACATTTTTAAAGCGACTCGAACGATATGATAATGGTGTTTTTTCAACTTTAACGGCGTATATATTTATAATATTTTTATTATTATTATATGCGATAATCGAGTTCACATAATTTACTTTTTTTTAATGGTCAAGATAATCATCATCATCATCATCATCATCATCATCATCATCATCATCATCATCATCATCATCATCATCATCATCATCATCATCATCATCATCATCATCATCATCATCATCATCATCATCATCATCATCATCATCATCATCATCATCATCATCATCATCATCATCATCATCATCATCATCATCATCATCATCATCATCACCTTTGAATATATTGATGATGAAACTGTCCCACATTTTCTAGGCCGTTTTGAATGGCATGATTACACAGAACAACAATTTTTTTTACTGGAGATGTGTAAAGTGATTTAGACTAATTTGGGTACGCTGATTTAAAAAATCATAACCGTTTTGCTGTATCACGTCAGGATTTTCAGTGACAGAAATATTCCCATTGCCTAGAAGTCAGGATTTCAATGAAATTTACAAAAATTCATTTATTCATTTATTTCATCATGAATGCTTCAAAATTATAGAAATTACAAAAAAACTCCACTAGAATGTAATTTAAAATGCTTTAGGCATTTGGCTTTGCGTTTGTGCTGCTCTGTGTCAGTTTCACGATGCAGGAACCAGCAGAAGTCGCCCATCATGTTCGGGTTGTGCCGCCCTTGGTAACGCGTCTCCATGAGTGAAATCTCTTGGTGGAATCGCTCGCCGTGCTCGTCCGAGACAGCTCCCAAGTTGTCAGGGAAGAAGTTCAGGTGCTGGTGTAGGAAATGAATTTTCAGGGACATCCTGGAGCCAAGTTTCCTGAAGGACTCCAGCAGCTGCTGCACTATTTCTTCATAGTTGTCCGCGCGCTCGTTCCCCAAGAAGTTGTCCGTCACAGCTTTGAAGCTCCTCCACGCTGCCAGCTCTTTGGGGTTTAGAGTTGTCGGAAAAGTTTCGTCCTTCATAATCTGTCGGATTTGCGGTCCAACAAAGACACCAGCCTTGATCTTGGCCTCCTACAAGGTGTTGCCAAACTTCTCCTTGAGGTATAAAAACCCACGCCCATTCAGATCCATTGCCCGTACAAAACTTTTCATCAAGCCGAGCTTTATGTGGAGTGGTGGAAGGAAAATCTTGGCTGGGTCGACAAGGGCGACATGCTTCACGTTGTGTCGACCAGGTACATGCTCCTTTCGCTCTTCCCAATCTTTCTTCGTCCAGTGATTCTTGTCGTCTCTGCTATCCCAGAGACAAAGGAACCACATGTATTTCGTGTAGACTGACAACAGCCCAAACAACAGCTCAACAACTTTAAATTATCCGCAGATGTGCAAGTATAATTCATTGTACAAGATGTAATCAATCAGCTGCCGCATAGTCTCATAGGTCTCTGTCATGCCGAACTCGTGATCCAGTGGGACTGATGGATTCTCGTTTCCATTGTGGATCAAAACAGCCTTCAAGCTGTAATTCCCCGAGTCGATGAAGAGGCGCCAGTCTGCAGGATCGTGATCACACCCAAGTTCTTCCAACAGACCGTTGATGTCACTGCAGAATGTCATCGTGTCTTCCATCTCAAAGAACTCAGCCATGTCTCTGTGACGTGCTCTGAACAAGGATATCTTGGTGTTAGGTTCAAGTAGATTCCACTGCTGCAG
>NC_134786.1:27673155-27690655 GCF_046742065.1 Oratosquilla oratoria | reverse complement strand
GTTATTATTAGTCATTACTCAAAAACTCTTAACTTTTCCTTATTAGTACACATTAAAGTTTCAATTAATTGTACCTTTTAAATATGACATTATGACACATTAAACTTGTCATTATTAGTATATTCTAAACTTTCTTTAATAGTACTCGTTAAAGATATTGCTATGAGAATCTTAATCTTGTCAGTATACATTAAAGTTATTATTACTATTATAGTCTAATCTTGACATTATTACAACACAATAAATTGATCAAAAGTACCGATTATTACCACATTCTAAATTAATTGTACCTTTTAAATATGACATTATGACACATTAAACTTGTCATTATTAGTATATTCTAAACTTTCTTTAATAGTACTCGTTAAAGATATTGCTAAGAGAATCTTAATCTTGTCAGTATACATTAAAGTTATTATTACTATTATAGTCTAATCTTGACATTATTACAACACAATAAATTGATCAAAAGTACCGATTATTACCACATTCTAAATTTGACATTATTTGTGCAAATAAGATTTATCATTAATCGCACACTTCTTATTATCAGTATATTCTAAATTTGTTATTAGTAAACATTGAAGTTATCATAAATATTACCTTCTAAACTTGTCATCATTATTCTAAATAGTATTCTAAATAGTATCTTCTAAATTTGTCATTATTAGAATGTTCTAAACTTGTCATTAAAAGATATCATTAATAGCACCTTTTAAACCTGTCACCATTAGAGTGTTCTATACTTTTCATTATTTAGAATATACTATTAATGGTAACTTTTAGAATATTCTATTAATGGTAACTTTAAAGTATACCAATTGTAGCAACCTTAGAATATGTAAGTACATGTTGAGGAAGTACTATTAATGATAACTCTTATATGTACTCATAACCACATGTTTAGAATATACTAATAACGACAAGTTTAGAGGGTACTATTAATTATAACTTTAATATGCACTAATGATGGCAATTGTAGAAGATAATGATAATAACAAATATTAGAAAATATTATGAAAGTTGAAAATATACTGTTATGGGTAAGTTTATAATATAATATTAATGACAAGTTTAGAAAGTACTATTAATGGTAAGTTTAATGAATAGTAATAATGATACGTTAAGAATATACTTATAAGAACAAGTTGAGAACATACTAATAATGAGAGGTTTACAATACAAATAATGATCAGATTAAAGATACTATTAATGATAACTTTAATGAGTACTATTAATGACAATTTCAGAATATACTAATAATAAAATTTTAGAACATTCTACTAATGATAACTTTAAAGTGCACCAATAGCTTAGAATATGAAAGATAATTACATGTTTAGAAAGCACTATTAATGATAATTCTAATATGTACTCAAGTGTACTAATAATCACATAATTTGTACTAATAAGGGCAAGTTTAGAAGGTACTATTAATGATAACTTTAATATGCACTAATAGTGGCAATTGTAGAGGATATTCTTAGTATATTCTAAATTTGTTACTATCAGTGCATATTAAAGTTATCATTAAAAGTATATTCTAAACATGCCATTACTAGTATTTTGTAAATTTTTCACTATTAGTGCTCATCAAAGTAATTATCAGTACATAATAAAAATTTAATAATAGTACATGCTAAACGCTATACGTTTTCTTTCTAAATTTCCCATTTTATTTTAAATTGAATTATACTTTGTCACATCCTAAACTTTTCATTGTCATTTCGCATAGATTTTATCTTTGATAGTGCTTTCCAAACTTGTCATTATTATTATATTCTAAACTTCTCATTAATAGTATATACTAAACTAATCACTATTAATAGACATTAAAGTTATCCTTAATAGTACCTTCTAAACTTGGCATTATTAGTATATTCCAAGCTTGTCGTTATTAATACAAGTTAACGTTATCGATTATAGTACCTTCTAAACTTACCCTTATTAGTATATAGTGCTTTGTTTATATTAGTACACATTAAAGTTATCATTAATTGTACCTTCTAAAAGTTGTCATTAAGATACAGTCTGAACTTATCTTTTCTTGTATATTACAAAAATGCTATTTAACTTGTCAATATTACCACATTACCACATATTAGCACCTTCTAAAATCGCCATTATTATTATATTAAACTTGTTATTATCAGTATATTCTAAATTTAACTTCTAAAGTTTTTTTCTAAACATGCCATTATCGGCTGAAAGAAACCTGCACAGCGAAGCCATAGCGATAATCCCATACCACACTCCTGGTCATATGGCCATTTCCCGAAGGTTGAGTGTGGTTTGAATTTTCCGCCAAAATCATCGGAAATTTAAAATTCCCGGCTCTGTGCAGGCATGCGCATTGTCGACCCCCCCCCCTCCCTATCCCCTCCCTTCCTACCCGGCTAGCTCGAGCCGGGCGTCGCGTCACTTAGATCGTGGAAACGGAACAGAGTGCTTAACCCGCTGCTCACATGGGAGCCGGCGATCGATCCCGTTTCCTGCTGGTTAAGCATCTGTTAGTTTCTACGCTTCCGCTTGGCTGCTGGTTTGTCCCATTCTTCGACTACCCTATTAGTGATCCGAATGTTGCCTTCTTATATTTTGTGCTCCGGTTTGTGCCCGTTACTGCGAGTCTGGTTGTGCGGAAGGGGGCTTCTGGTCTCGGCGGCCCCTTACCTAAGTTCTATGGTCCTCTACGCCCCACAGCTTGGATTTTCAGGTCCTAGGCGTAGACTTTGATTTTATACGAGCACAATCCGTCCCCATCTTCGAGCCGTCCCTGGTAAACAACCCGGGACCTCTCGGAGGACAGGGGACGTGTCTTATGGTACGGAGTGTGGCGCCCCCCACGGTCATCAGGCCTCTCGGCAGCGCCATACCTCCGACCATCATCGGTCCTCTATTGCCTCACGGTTTGTATCAGGCCCTAGGCGTAGACTTACACCATATACGATCGCAATACGTCCCCGTCTCCAGACCGTCCGTGGTAAGAACCCGGGCCTCTTTGAAGACAGGGGGACGTGTCTTGTGGTACGGAGTGGGGCGCCCCCCAGGGTCATCAGGCCTCTCGGCACCGCCATACCTCCGACCATCATCGGTCCTCTATTGCCTCACGGTTTGTATCAGGCCCTAGGCGTAGACTTTGACCATATACGATCGCAATACGTCCCCGTCTCCAGGCCGTCCGTGGTAAGAACCCGGGCCTCTTTGAAGACAGGGGGACGTGTCTTGTGGTACGGAGTGTGGCGCCCCCCAGGGTCATCAGGCCTCTCGGCAGCCCCATACCTCCGGTCATCAATGGTCCTCTAACAGCCTCATAGCTTGCTTCGTCAGGCCCTAGGCGTAGATTTTGACCTTATACGATCGTAATCCGTTCCCCATACGTCTTCGGGTCGTCCGCGGTAAGAACCCGGGCCTCTCGGAAGACAGGGGGACGTGTCCTATGGTATGGAGGGGGTGCCCCCGAGGGTCATCAGGCCTCTCGGCAGCCCCATACATCCGACCAATAATGGTCCTCTAACGCCTTAAAGGCTCCCTTTGTCAGGCCCTAGGCGTAGACTTTGACCTTTTACACTCGTAATCCGTTCCCCATACGTCTTCGAGTCGTCCGTGGTAAGAATCCGGGCCTCTCGGAGGACAAGGGGACGTGTCCTATGATACGGAGGGTGACGCCCCGAGGATCATTAGGCCTCGGCAGCCCCATACCTTAGACCAATAATGGTCCTTTAACGCCTTATAACTTGCTTTGTCAGGCCCTAGGCGTAGACTTTGACCTTTTCCACTCGTAATCCGTTCCCCATACGTCCTCAAGTCGTCCGTGGTAAGAACCCGGGCCTCTTGGAGGACAAGGGGACGTGTCTTATGATACGGAGGGTGGCTCCCCGAGGGTCATCAGGCCTCGGCAGCCCCATACCTCCGAGCTTCGATGGTCTTCTAACGCCTCACGGCACCACCCTCCTTCCAGGCTTCTTGAGCAAAAAAAAAAAAAAAAAAAAAAAAACCAAAAAAAAAAAAAAAAAAAAAAAACGCCGCCCAGCCCTTCTCATGAGCCACAGCCAACCTCTTATCAACTTCACTTGGCTTGAGTTTAAAGATGACTTGCCTGATGTTCCACCCCCAAGTAAAACACAAAAGAACTTTAGACTTAGGGAGTCTAGTGTTAGTTAAAATTAAAATAAATTAGTTCAAATAAACTACAATCATTTTGTTTAATGAGAATAGGAAAATCATTTTTAAATACTTCTTTGTCGCGGCTAGTGCCGCTTAAATTGTTTTTATCGGCTTAAGAAACCTGCACAGCGAAGCTATAGCGGTAATCCCCTACCACACTCCTGGCCAAATGGCCACTTCCGGAAGGGAGTGTGTGGTTGGACATTCCGCATAAATCATCGGAAATTTAAAATTCCCGGCTCTGTGCAGGTGGCGCAAGCGTCTACAACCCCACCTCCCCCTCCCTATCCCCTCCCTTCTTACTCGGCTGCACGGATTGAGCCGTCACTTCAATGAGAAATGAAGGCTTCGCCTGTGGGAGGAGGGAGGGACCCTAAATCTGTGCAGGTTTCTTAAGCCGATAAAAACAATTTAAGCGGCACTAGCCGCGACAAAGAAGTATTATCGGCTGAGAAGAAACCTGCACAGCGAAGCTAAGCATGAGACGAGGATAGGTGGGAGGAGAAGGTGAAGCCCAAATTGTAGTCGAGGACAGGGCTCAAGCCGTTATTACGTGTGTCTCGTATGGGAGACTATTCATCTTATCATTCAGTAGAGGGGAGACAAAAAGCATCAAGTACTTATATCGATATCAATATCAATATATATATATATTCATTTGTTTATTTTTTATAAAAATAATATTGTACAATTTACATAGTGCATAAATTCTATGTAGAATATTGTATCTTGCTCAGCGGTTCCTGGGCCTTCCCCTACCCCTCGGTTGCCCTTTGCCCCCCTTCTTTTGCGAAGAGAGGGGTGGAGCCGTTCCCATGGCGACATATGGGACAGGGGTGATCGAGTGGTAGAGATACCGTGTCTTGAAGGAAGTTGCTGATGCCCAGCCCCCGAGGTCCTGCACCCGTTCCACAGAGTGGGTGCGGAGAAATGCCAGCGATGCCGCGAGGCCTCTGATGTTGTGGGCGTGGGGGGCATGGCCCGGGTCGGCCTTCTCTATAATGCGGCAAAGTAGACGCGCCAGGGACCTCGGGGTTAGGGGGTTCCGAGATTTCGAATTGTAGAAGAGATGATCCTCGGACACCCCTTCCGTGCGTTCCACGTAGTCTTTAAACGCACGGACCGGGCACAGCGGGTGTGGGTTTCCTTCCTCCAGGAAGGATGGTATTCTGATAGGGCCAATCATGTCGTCCGCCTGCTCATTCTTGGCTAGGAATGTAGGTGATGGAGCGAGAGTTAGGGCAGAGCAGTCCTCCTCCAGGTTGGAGAAGGACTGGTGGCGGGTGATCGCCGCCAGCTGTGACGCCCTGTAACCCGTAGCCAGGGCGAGCAGAAAGACGGCACGTTGAAGGAAGTGTTCCCCCTCCATGATGGTCCCTTCGAACGTCAGGTACTGCAGAACACGATGCAAGGACCAGGCTAGGACCGGCTGACGTCTCGGCTCTCTCGAGGCGCGGATCCCCTTCATTAGAAGGTTTCGCTCCCTTTGTGGCACTCTGATGTTCATGCCGAAGCAGAGTGGATCAGCGAGGGCTGCGGAGTGAGCCGAGATCGTCGCCGGTGCCCTGTTGGTGGTGTCAGCTAGCCAAGACAGGAAGTCCAGAACTGTGCTAGCGGAGATGGTCACTATCGCGTGTCTCCGAAGGTTGGGAGGGTTGTTGGATCTGGATGACGGTCGGGACCGTAGCGAAGACGCGGTCTGTCGCTTCCTGGTCGAACAGACCACGGGAAAGGGGAGCTGCTCTCACCACGCCCCGGCGAGCTATCTCCGGGGCCGACCGCGTTGCAGACTGACGAGCTGCCAAACGAGCCGCGGTGAAGGCCCTCGCTGCTGGGGGTAGGGCTGATGACGCCATGTTGGCTGTACCCTCTGCCACGGTAGAGAGTGCCGCCAGGGTGTGTCTGCATACAGAAAACACGCGAATCAAATTAGTAGGGCGAGAAGGATCCCGATCCCCGGAGGGTGTAATAAAGTCACATCGCTCAATTGTAGAACGTATAACATATGCGAGGCCGAGGTCGTTTCCGAACGACCTCGTCCTCGGGCGCTAGTCAAGAGGCTCCGTCCTGGGTGAAGACGCTACCTGAGCGTCTCTCGCCAGGACAGGTCTGGACCCTCTGTATAGATTGAAATATCCCACTCACCTCAATTCTTCCCGCGGGAAGTCCTCAAAGCTCGTGGCGAGCGTCGTCAGCCAGTTCCTCATCATCGCGATTGCCGTGACGGTCGAGATGGTAGAGGCAAGGTCTTGTCTGGTCGAGGCCTCCGTCGTCAGCAACTTAGCCTCCGGTTCACTAAGTTGATGGGGGAGGGCGGGGTCCCTGCCCGAGTGCCATAAGCAATCGCGCAGGCCCTCCGGCGCGAAGGGTGGTGGCAGGACGACGGGGAATGATGAAGGGATATGCCGTCGAGGAGGAACCGTCTTGGGTTGGTCTTGGGCCCGCTCGAAGAGAGCAGGGATGTCTAAGGCCTTCTCCCCTTTCTCCTGCGGGAACCAGGCGTTTGGGGAGAGTGCTACCGCCGGCGAGTCCCCCGACCTGTCGACAAACATATGCCCATCAGGGTTTAAACGAGGGTTCTCCAGGAGAGCACCTAATGCGTCCAGAGTGTTAGAGGTGGAAATCCTGGAGGGCGTGGAGGCCGGGGCGGAGAGGGGTCGAATCTTATATAGAACCTTAGCCCCCTCCTCGTCGTTGGCCCACTTTAGGATAACGTCATCTCGCCTCCTCCAGCCCTCCGGTAGCGAGTAGTCGGGAGACCAGGCCACTAGCTTGTGGCCTTCTCCAAACGAGTACTCCCAGGACCGGGGAAGGTCACACCATGAGAAGGGGCGGAACTCAAAAGAGTCCGTCATGGTAGGAGGATAAGGTAAAGAAGAACTGTAGTGGTCCTCCACCCCGTCCAACCCGACGGACGTCTGATTGGGGGGTTCCTCCTGAGAGGGGCCTTCTAGTCCTATACCTGTCGCCGGCACGGAGGGGCGGAGGGAAGGACCAGGAGGGAGAGTGGGAGGGGGGGCTAGAGCCGTAGGTTCAATAGGAGGTTGCTCTGGAGAGGGGTGCGTTATGATTTGCGCAGCCTGAAAGGCCGGATAATGTGATAGGGCCGATTCAAGGACGGGGCCTATCAGGGACGGAAGGAGGGCAGCCACTTGGGCAGCCAGAGTTCCCTCTCCCCTCGTTTCGTCCTCCGGCTCCCTGCCCTTGTGGGATTTACGGCGAGGAAAAGGAGAGCGAGGAAGGGAGGGTGAGTTGGGGGGAGAGGCTGTGGAGGGTGGGGACAAGCTGAGCGTCCTGGACCTCGGTGAGGCAGACCTCTTTTTCGAGCGAGATTTCCTGCCGGGTTCACGCGAGTGAACTAGGGAGGAAGACGAGTTCGTGGGGGTGCTTGACAAAGCAAGCCGTAAGGGTTTTAAGGACCCTTGATGGTCGGATGTATGGGGCTGCCGAGAGGCCTGAGGACGCTCGGGGACACCATACTCCGCAACATCAGACTCGTCCCCTTGTACTCCGAGAGGCCCAGGTTGTGCACCAACGGAAGTCTCGGAGACATAGGGAGACGGATGGCGAGGGCGAACGAGGCCCAATTCCACGCCTAACGCCGGATCCGCCCACACTAGGGGGGGGGGGTCGTCAGCGGATTTCAATTTCCGAGCTCTGCGCCATGCCTCCCGAAGGAGTTCGAGGGCAGCTAGCTTGGAACGGGTTTTGGGAGGAGCAGCACGAATCTCCTCAACCCGCGCTTTGCACACAACGCCAGCTTGTGAGAAACAAGGGGTATGGCGGGAGCAGAGGTCGTGGGGGTGCTTGACAAAGCAAGCCGTAAGGGTTTTAAGGACCCTTGATGGTCGGATGTATGGGGCTGCCGAGAGGCCTGAGGACGCTCGGGGACACCATACTCCGCAACATCAGACTCGTCCCCTTGTACTCCGAGAGGCCCAGGTTGTGCACCAACGGAAGTCTCGGAGACATAGGGAGACGGATGGCGAGGGCGAACGAGGCCCAATTCCACGCCTAACGCCGGATCCGCCCACACTAGGGGGGGGGGGTCGTCAGCGGATTTCAATTTCCGAGCTCTGCGCCATGCCTCCCGAAGGAGTTCGAGGGCAGCTAGCTTGGAACGGGTTTTGGGAGGAGCAGCACGAATCTCCTCAACCCGCGCTTTGCACACAACGCCAGCTTGTGAGAAACAAGGGGTATGGCGGGAGCAGAGGTCGTGGTGGCCGTCTGACGAGATCCTGGCTGTGCAGCCGGATTCCACACACAAGCGTTTGGTCTGAAAATAGAATAATGGTAATCATAGACGGGGTGTCCCAAAGGTGTCTGGACACAACACCGAAGGGGAAAAACTGCAGGAGAACAGGTAGGGCTCCCTACGAGAACACGAGCACGAGCAGGAACCAGACTTACCTGCATGAAAAGAAGGTGGGTTGTTGAGTGACCGACTCGTCTGGTTCCGCGATGCTAAGTGACGGCTCAATCCGTGCAGCCGAGTAAGAAGGGAGGGGATAGGGAGGGGGAGGTGGGGTTGTAGACGCTTGCGCCACCTGCACAGAGCCGGGAATTTTAAATTTCCGATGATTTATGCGGAATGTCCAACCACACACTCCCTTCCGGAAGTGGCCATTTGGCCAGGAGTGTGGTAGGGGATTACCGCTATAGCTTCGCTGTGCAGGTTTCTTCTCAGCCGATAATAGTACATTTTAAGTTGGCGCAAAGTGCTAGGTATTACATAGATAAAATGCCTTGACCTTGAAAAAAAAAACACAGGTCGAAATGGACATGACTTCTCCTATTCAACTTAAGCTAATATATAGTCATGATGGTCAAGAATTTTACCATGTTGAAATTAATATCAACGCTCACTGTAACTCAGATTGAAATGACCATGACTTTTCCTATTCAACTTAAGCTAATCTACAGTCATGATGGTCGATAATTTTACCATGTTAAAATTAATTTCGACGCGCACTGTGACTCAGGTCGAAATGGAGATGACTTTTCCTATTCAACTTAAGCTAATCTATAGTCATGATGGTCAAGAACTTTACCATGTTAAAATTAATTTCAACGCTCAGTGTGACTCAGGTCGAAATGACCATGACTTTTCCTATTCAACTTGAGCTAATCTACAGTCATGATGGTCGAGAATTTTACCATGTTAAAATTAATTTCGACGCTCACCGTGACTCAGGTCGAAATGGACATGACTTTCCCTATTCAACTTGAGCTAATCTACAGTCATGATGGTCGAGAATTTTACCATGTTAAAATTGATTTCGACGCTCACTGTGACTTAGGTCGAAATGAACATGACTTTTCCTATTCAACATAAGCTAATCTGTAGTCATGATGGTCAAGAATTTTACCATGTTAAATTAATTCAACGCCCACTGACTCAGGTCGACATGAACATGACTTTTCCTATTCAACTTAATTTAATCTACAGTCATGATGGTCGAGAATTTTACCATGTTAAAATTAATTTCGACGCTCACTGTGACTTGGGTCGAAATGAACATGACTTTTCCTATTCAACATAAGCTAATCTGTAGTCATGATGGTCAAGAATTTTACCATGTTAAACTAATTCAACGCCCACTGTGACTCAGGTCGACATGAACATGACTTTTCCTATTCAACTTAATTTAATCTACAGTCATGATGGTCGAGAATTTTACCATGTTAAAATTAATTTCGACGCTCACTGTGACTTAGGTCGAAATGAACATGACTTTTCCTATTCAACTTAATTTAATCTACAGTCATGATGGTCCAGAATTTTACCATGTCAAAATTCGTTTCAACGCTCACTGTGACTCAGTGATGTCACGGTATGATAAGATGACGTCATTATGTGATAAATTGACGTCACCATGTAGTCCTATGACGTCAATTTGTGTCCCTGTGACGTCACGAGACGATCCTATGGCGCCATGATCAATCCGGTGACGTCACAGTATAATCACATGATGTCACTAGGTATTAAACATATAGAAGTCCGCTTGTGGGTGATGAGACGTCACAAATTGCCATAGCACACTATTGGATGAAGACGCTCGCCACGGGCTTCGAGGACTTCCCGCGGGAAGACTTGGGGTGAGTTGGATACATACCGAGGGTCCAGGCCCGTCTTCGTGGGAGACGCTCAGGGAACGTCTTCACCCAGGACGAAGCCTCTTGACTAACGCCCACGGACGAGGTCGCTAGGAAACAAACTCGGCCTCGCATACTCCCTTTCGGTTTCTCGCTTACCCCGAGGATCTTCACGAAACTAGTGAGAGTGGAAGGCGTACGTTGGACGGAAGCAAGCGTCTCCACACTCGTGTTCCTAGACGGCTAGTTGATGCATTTGCCCACCGGGGAGGGTCCATCGGCCGACATCTCAGTGGCTCTGAGAGTATTGGCGGACGTGGAGTTCGGGGTGGACTGGGACGGGTCTGCCCTTGCTCCCACACAGAGACTTTATTGGCTCGGGATTGAGTGGGACACAGTCAGCGCCCTTCGGGGGCTCCCCTGCGCCAAAAGAGCGTGCTTCTCTCAAACGTCCTCCCTCCTTCGGTGGCGGGGGGGGGGGGGTGTTGCCTCAACTTCGCGACTCCGGCCCTTCCACTGAGCCGCTTGGGGCGCCGACGGCTGGTACGGGAGGTCGACAGGAGCATACTGCTTCTCCCGCGTGACCTGCCCGGGCCGACACCCTCAGCACTCCACAGGTTGTTGCGTCCCTGGCTTCGGTCGGGGGCCCTACGCCGGTCGCTCTATCCAGGTTTCAAGAGACCTACGTAGTGTAGCAACTACGCCCACAAGTGTTCGAGTCGCTCTCCCTCCGCTACGTCACCCCAGAGGTGGACCTGTTCGCCTCCCCAAACACGACCTAGCTCCCCCTTTACCTCACCTGCATCCAAAGGACACGCACAGGAGGCCCAGACGCCTTCACGGAGGACTGGAACAGCTGGAGGTACGTATTCATTTTCCTCCTCCAGCGACACTAGTCCTCCTGAAGGTGATGCAGACCCTCAGATCCTTCAAGGGTCAGGTCCTCCTGATAGCTCCCTACTGGCCAACCCAGCCGTGGTTCGGGGAGCTAATGAGATGGGGCCCTTCTCCCCTTCCACTGGGGTCAGCCTGCCTAGCCAACAGCTTTACCGTGCCTCTCCAAGCGTCACTCCAACTTGATAATTGGAGTTTCTAATGGGAGCTCTCAGCCAACTCTTCTCTACAGAGGCAGCAGACAAGATGCTCAGAGCTCACCTTCCGTCCTCAGTGCGGCAGTGTGGGTCCTGCTGACGGAGATTCCGGAACTGCCTTCGGAGACGCGCGATGGTGACCATCTCCGCCAGCATGGTCCCGGACTTCCTGACTTGGCTGGCTACCTCCACCAACAGGGCACCGGCGACTATCTTGCCTCACTATACAGCCCTCACTGATCCGCTACGCTTTGGCATGAACATCTGAGTGCCACAGAGGGCGTGAACCCTCCTAATGAAGGGGATCAGCGCCTCGAGAGAGCCGAGACATCATCCGGTCCTGGCCTGGTCCTTGCATCGTGTTCTGCAGTACCTGGCGTTCGAAAGGGCCATTATGGAGGAAGAACACTTCCCTCAACGTGTCGTCTTTCTGCTCGCCTTGACTACGGACTACAGGGTTTCACAGCGGGTGGCAATCACCCGCCACCCGTTCGTCTCCAAATTGGAGGACGACAGCTCGGCCCTAACCCTCTCTCCATCACCAACATTCCTGGCCAGGAACGGCCGAGCGGACGACATGATCGGCCCTCTCAGAATACAATCCTTCCAGGAGGGAGGACGCCCACATCCACTGCGCCCGGTCCGTGTGTTCGAAGACTACGTGGACCACACGGAAGAGATTTCTGAGGATCATCTCTTCTACAACTCGAAATTTAGGATTCCCCTAACCCCGAGGTCCCGGGCGCACCTGCTCTTCCGCTTTTTGGGAGAGAGCCGACCCGGGCCATGCCCCGCACGCCCACAGCATCAGGGACTTTGTGGCATCGCTGGCGTTTCTCCGCACCCACTCTGTGGAGCGGGTGCGGGACCTAGGGGCTGGACATCGACGACTCCCTTGGGGACACGGTGTCTCTATCACTCGGTCGCCCCTGTCCCATGTGTCGCCATGGAAACGGCTCCACCCCTCTCATCAGGATACAAATTTCGTATAATTTACGCATTGTGTGAACAGTGCAATGTTGTGCATGTCACATTCTTCGGCGTGGGTACTTGACGTTTCTTTCTCCCTTCTACTGAGTGATAAAATGAATAAGTCACCCATAGGAAAGACACACGTAATAACGGTTTGATTAAGGCTTCACCTCTCCTCCCACCTGTCCTCGTCTCATGCATAGCTTCGCTGTGCAGGTTTCTTTCAGCCGATAATATTTCTTTGTCGCGGCTCGTGCCGCTTAAATTCTTCTTATCGGCTTAAGAAACCTGCACAGATTTAGGGTCCCTCCCTCCTCCCACAGGCGAAGCCTTCATTTCTCATAGTGGTGCGTAATCAGGCCGACTGGTGTTGATGGGGATGCCTACGGTGCTGTCATCCACGTACTTCCATCTGTGAGGAGTGTCCATGAGGGCGTCGTTGATAAGAATGAGGAAGCATAGGGGACCCATTTTGGTACCCTAGGGGACCCCACAAGTTAAAGGGAGGAGGGGGGAAGTTGACCCTTGGTACCTGACCGTGTGTGTGCACGTGTGTGTGTGTGCGCGTGTGTGTGCGCGAGCGTGTGTGTGCGCGTGTTTGTGGGCCTGTGTGTGTGCACGTGTGTATGTGCGTGTGTTTGTGTGCGTGTGTGTGTGTGCGTGTGTTTTTTGTGCGTGTTTGTTTGTGCGTGAGTGTGTTTTTGTGTGTGTGCGTGTGTGTGTGTGCGTGTATGCGTGTGCGTGTGCGTGTGTGTGTGTGTGTGTGTGTGTGTGTGTGTGTGTGTGTGCGTGTGTGTGTCTGTGCGTGTGCGTGTGTGTCACTGCGTGTGTGTGTCTGCGTGTGTGTGTGTACGTGTGTTTGTGCGTGCGTGTGTGTCCGTGTATGTGTGTGTGCGTGTATGCGTGTTTGTGTGCGTGTGTGTGTGCGTGTGTGTGTTTACGTGTTGTGTGTGCGTGTGTGTGCGAGTGTGTTTGTGTATGTGTGTGAGCGTTTGTGTGTGCGTGTGTGTGTGTATCAGTGTGTGTGTGCGTGTGTGTGTGTGCGCGAGTGTGTGTGTGTGCGTGTGTGTCTGTGCGTAGAGGTGGGGGCCCCCGCCGATCCTCCTCTGGGGGCCCCAGCCGATCTTCCACTGGGGGCCCCCGCCGATTCTCCTCTGGGGACCCCCGCCGATCTTCTTCTGGGGGCCCTGCCGATCCTCCTGGAGGGGACCCCGCCAATCCTCCCCTGAGGGCCCCCGCCGATCCACTTCTGGGGGTCTCCGCCGATCCTCTTCTGGGGGCCCCTGACGATCCTCCTCTTAGGGCCCCCGCCGATCCTCCTCTGGGGGTCCCCGCGCCGATCATCCTCTGGGGGCCCCCACCGATCCTCCTCTTGGGGGCCCCCGGCGATCCTCCTCCTCACATGATATCATTTTATACCATTTTATGTCATATTACCTCATATTACGTCATATCATGGATTCTGATACAGCGAAACCTCCTGATCAGATCGTGATCACAAAGAAATGATCGACTACATGTGCACACACACACACACACACACACACACACACACACACACACACACACACACACACACACACACACACACACACACACACACACACACACACACACACACACACACACACACACACACACATACACACACACACACACACACATACACACCTCACTCCCCATTTCCATTTTCTTTTCTTCTTATTGTTCCCTTGTCCTTCAACTTCTCTTCTCCTTCTTTCTCTTCCCGGCTTCACCCACTTCGTACCACTTTTCCAGTTCCATTTCTCTTTCCCTTCTGTCCCTCTTGCTTATGTTTTCACAAACCTTCATCACCCTTTCTCTTGTTTTTCCTCACCCCATTTTCCCTATCTCCTTCCATCTCCTATACTCGTACATTCCGTTATCCACATCTTTTTCACCCTTCCATATCCTTCTCCCTCTCCATCTCCCTCTCCCGTCCTCCTTCTCACCGCTCTTCTTGATATCTCCCTCCCAACCTTTTTTACTTCCCCAAACCTTCTATATTATCCTCCCTGTTCCTCCCTAGCCTCATTTCCTTCCCTAACCTCCTCTCATTCTCTTGTGAGATTTTAAAAATTTGATCGAGAGTTCTTGTGAAAGCTCCTACTTGAGCTTTATTTATATATGCTATTTCAACCATACATTGGTTGTATTTAAGTTATATTTTATTGAAAAGGTCGTATATCCCCACCCTACCCCCACCCCTCCAGCTGTAGAAGAACTGGTCATGTTCAATTCTTGGAGATACGCATGAATGGCAAATAGTATAGTTACCCCTATAAAATTTATTATTATTATTATCATTTTTTAATTCTAAAAATCCAAAGAAAGCAAAGTATGATAGGAATGACTTTAGTGTTTAACAACCATTCCTGTCGTAATAAGTCTACGAGATTACTGACATGACTATTATTCCAACAATACACTTGGGTGCTATGAAAGGGCAAATGTCAAATATAAGAATATTATTGGTCCGGATAGGAATAGAAGCTTGTGATCTGTCAGCTTCCAACTTTGCGTCTTCCAAATACTGTTTTCGTCCTCATGATAAAAATCCATTAGTTACAAATGCTGAGAGTAATGACATTTATTTTTCATTCTCTCTGCCTAGCTTTAGTACACTTTTCTCAACCTTCTATTCTCTTCGTGCTCATCCATTTCCAGATTTTTGTACCTTCTTTTTGACAGCTTCTTTCCTATTTTCGATCTACTACAGTGTTTATTTTTTCTTCCAACTGTATAGGTATTGCATAACTTCCTTGTCAAGTCTTGTGATCGCCGAATGGAAGGCGACCTACCAAACCTTCTCTTCCAGCATCTTCGGCTCTATTTTCTCTCAATCTGCATTGGAATGTTTCTTTATAGCCTTCATCTCTCGTATATTTATTTAAAAAAATGTTTTATGGCTATACTCTTTAGACGAGGTTTTGGTTTGGCAAGTTTTAGTTTGCCCACAAATACCCTGTGATCTGAATCGAATGACATCAATGTAAAAATTTTAAATCCCTGAAAAATCTTGTTGTTTTAACGCTCAAGAAACGCATACCGACTGACAGTTGAAATCAACTACCTGGCGTCTGGTGAGAAGAATTTTTAACATAAGATGAATTATGGGCTTGTCAGTGTATTTTCCTCTAGGTATTCCTACATTTAATGTAGCCATTATCAAAAAAATCCTGGAGAAGGTTCTAGAATTATTCAATCGTCAGGGTCCATTTTCGTGATCAAAGTTGACGTCAGAGTTGTGAGGCAAAACGTGAGTTTCTTAAAGCACTATTTGCCGGCTCACTAGGCCTATTTCAGCTACTTTTGTGATTTTTTTTTTGTCCATTGCATAAGTATAGAAAAAAAAATAAATTCACATTTTTTGAAATATGAGTATATATATATCAGCCTCTTGCATACCGGATAGCACTTTCCGCATTATATTGTCTCTGCCGCTATTGAGGGACCTAGTGACACTCTACGGATCAAATTTTCACAGCGTTCTTTTTGATCTCCGCTCAAGAAGAATTCTTGTTATCTTTTATTTATCTATATTTCTTTATCATCATTTTACTTATTTGCTTATCTTATTTATTTGTTTATTTTTTGCTTCAACCACCTTAGTGGTCATTGCCAGCGAAATGCAGATGACGTCTCCTCCTTCTTGATCCCCTTCCGTTCCGGGTGGCATTGTTTCTTATACTATGGCTGCCGTCAGGTGGTTTTATTCCCTTTTCCGTGGCGACCCCTTCATGAGGTCGAGTAGTTATAACATTATCATGCCATTCAAAACGGCCTAGAAAATGTGGGACAGTTTCAAAGGTCATGATGATGATGATGATGATGATGATGATGATGATGATGATGATGATGATGATTATTGTGATGATGATGATGATGATGATGATGATGATGATGATGATGATGATGATGATGATGATGATGATGATGATGATGATGATGATGATGATGATGATGATGATGATGATGATGATGATGATGATGATGATGATGATGATGATGATGATGATGATGATGATGATGATGATGATGATGATGATGATGATGATGATGATGATGATGATGATGATGATGATGATGATGATGATGATGATGATGATGATGATGATGATGATGATGATGATGATGATGATGATGATGATGATGATGATGATGATGATGATGATGATGATGATGATGATGATGATGATGATGATGATGATGATGATGATGATGATGATGATGATGATGATGATGCCTAGGTTTACTCTCTCGGACTTTTTTCGTATCTTTTGTACCTAGGTCTTCTCCCTAGGTCTACCTTCAAGGTCTTTTGCCTAGGGTTAACCTCTATAACATTTTTTTCCCAGGTTTTGTATCTATATCTTCTGCCTAGGTCTCCCGACAAGATCTTTTGCCTAGGGTTACCCTCTAAGACTTTTTGTCTAGGTTTTGTACCTAGATCTGTTGCCTAGCTCTCCCGTCTAGGTTTTTTGCCTAGGGTTGCCCTCTAGGACTTTTTGTCTAGGTTTTATACCTAGATCATCTGCCTAGGTCTCCCGTCTAGGTCTTTTGCCTAGGGTGGCTCTCTAGGACTTTTTGTCAAGGTTCTGTTCCTAGATCATCTGCCTACGTCTCCCGTCTAGGTCTTTAGCCTAGGGTTCCCCTCCATGACCTTTTGTCTAGATTTTTTACCTAGATCTGCTGCCTAGGTCTCCCGTCTAGGTGTATTGCTATCTAATACCTAGATTTACTGCCTAGGCCTCCCGACTAGAGTTTTTGCCTAGGGTTGCCCTCTAGGACCTTTTTTCTAGGGTTTGTATATAGATCTTCTGCCTAGGTGTCCCGTCTAGGTCTTTTCCCTAGGGTTGCCCTCTAGGATTTTTTTCCTAGGGTTTGAGTATAGATCTTTTGCCTAGGTCTCCCGTCTATGGCTTTTGCCTAGGGTGGCCCTTTAGGACTTTTTGTCTATGTTTTGTACGTAGATCTTCTGCCTATGTTTCCTATCTAAGTCTTTTGCCTAGGGTTGCCCTCTAGGACTTTTTGTAAAGGTTTTGTACCTAGATCTACTGTCTAGATCTCACGTCTAGGTCTTTTGCCTAGAATTGCCATCTAGGACTTTTTGTTCAGGTTTTGTACCTAGATAATCTGTCTAGGTCTCCCGTCTA
>NC_134786.1:27658155-27660655 GCF_046742065.1 Oratosquilla oratoria | reverse complement strand
AAGTTTATGGTGTGCAACGTTCACAAGGAGGAAGATAAAGACGGTCTGATTGACACTTTGATTGAAAGAAATGCATTCCTGCAGTCAATAGATAATACCAAAGATAAGATGAAGTTAGTGTTTGACAAGCCTGCTGCCGGGGGAACAATCCATTACATTATAAAATGTGACCCACAAGTTAGAGAACTCATTCATAGAAATGGTGATCAATTGAAACTGCGTTGGGGAATATACGGTGTGAGGGACAGATATCATGCTTTGTTGTGTTATCACTGTCTGAAGTTCGGTCATGTGCGGTCTGACTGTCCGGCCAAAAATAAGGGGGACGCACCTATCTGCTATAAATGTGCTGGTAATCACGAGGGAAAGGATTGTACAGAAGCAAACAAAAAATGTGTAAATTGTGTTAGGATAAATAAGCAAGAGGTCGACCACTGGGTAACCCATAATCTATGCCCTATTTTTGCCGCTGAACTGCTGAGGATTAAAGAAAATACTGATCATGGATACCCCAAATAACTCCTCGAGTGTTAAATGTGGACTTTTAAACGTTCAGTCAGTTAGGAATAAAACACTAGATATTCACGATACAATTAAGGATGAATACTTAGATATATTTGCTATAACTGAAACTTGGTTAAAGGACTATGACAGTGCAGTTATTAAGGAAATGACACCGGTTTCACATACTTTTGTACACAGTGCGAGACAAAATAGGCGTGGGGGTGGTGTGGGTCTTTTTCTCACTAATTCCTTTAAGAAAATAAAGCGATGCAATGTTGCAAATCGTGAAACTTTCGAACTACTGCAAGTAGAGTGTGAGATTGGTGGCAGTAAGATAACCCTTGTGGTTGTGTACAGACCACCGATTACCAGTGTGAATCAGTTCATAGACGAATTCAGAACATATTTGGAGACGATTGATATGGTGAGTGCTAATGTTATTGTCTGTGGTGATTTTAACTTGTGGGTTGAGGACATAGAAGAGCGACATATCCCGCAATTCATTGATATAATGGAAACTTTTAATCTTATTAATATGGTTGACAAACCTACTTCGCTAAGAGGGCATACAATAGACTTGGTGTTTGCAGATAGGTCACGTGATCTTATTCATAATCTGAGAGTTGAGAGTGAGTGCAATCTTTCACCAGTGCACAAGATGGTAACTTTTATGATGCCATACACAAAAATACAAAGACAGAAAAGAAAGATAAAATTTAGGTCAAAGAGGAACTTGGACACTGCTTTATTAGCTTCCATATTTGAAGATGTGACTTCGAAACGCTATGAAGCCTGTGTGAATAGATCTATAGAGAAGCGAGAATGTGTTACATGTTTTTATAAACTTTATAATACTATTACAAGTGAGAAATATGAAGAGATGTGTCCGATTGTTGAGAAAGAAATTATTGTTAAAGACAATACACCTTGGTATAATGGTGAAATACATCGAGCTAAAATCGAGAAAAGGAAAAAAGAGGGACGTTGGCGCGGACACAGGTCTGATGAAACTAGAAGTGAATACATTGAAGCAAGGAACTACGTGAACAAACTGATTCGGAAAAGAAAGCGTGAATTTTATAGGGAGAAAACATTGCAAGCGGGGACTAACATATACAAGGTGCTTGATAATTTAACTGGTAACAAGAAAATGAATAAGCTACCAGAAGGTTACTCTGATAGTGATTTAGCAACCAAGTTTTTGGAATTTTTTGATAACAAGATTAGTGGAATAATTGAAAGTTTTTGTGACAATGATTTACATAATGTTGATGAAAATATACAAGAACCCGTGGTGAAACTGTCATCCTTTCATGCAGTGGACAAATCAGTAGTTAAGGGTGTCATGACTAAGGCCAAGCTAACCCACTGTGCTAATGATCCAATACCAATAAACTTGATAGTGTCAAGCAAGAACTATGACTTGATGCTTGATATTACAACTGACTTAGTGAATAAAAGTATTGAGGAAGGTGTATTTTCGATTTCTGAAAAACAAGCGATTGTTAAGCCCATAGTGAAAGGGAAACTAGACCCGCAGTGTTTCAGTTCATTCCGTCCAGTATCTAATTTAACATTTCGATCAAAGATTCTAGAAAGTGTAATTTTGATACAGTTGAATGAACATTTACAGACAGTGGGAGCATTACCTGACAGTCAGTCGGCGTATCGGAGATATTATTCAACTGAAACAGCATTGTGCTCAATAGTGAGTGATATGCGGGGACTGTTGGATGATGGAAAGTGTGGAATTTTGGTACTGCTGGACTTAAGTGCCGCATTTGACACTGTCGCGCACAGTATTTTGTTGGAAGATTGTAAAAAATTTCGGAATTGAGGGGGCTGCTTTGGCATATATTGAGGGTTACTTGGAGGACAGAACGTATTGTGTACAAGTTGGAGAATGTTTCTCGGATATGAAATCGCTGAAAAGAGGAGTACCGCAGGGGAGTGTATTGGGGCCAATACTGTTCTGTATATATACTGCTGATTTGGC
>NC_134786.1:27643155-27653155 GCF_046742065.1 Oratosquilla oratoria | reverse complement strand
GAGCGTTGAAATTGATTTTAACATGGTAAAATTCTCGACCATCATGACTGTAGATTAGCTCAAGTTGAATAAGAAAAGTCATGTTCATTTCGACCCGAGTCACAGTGAGCGTCAAAATTGATTTTAACATGGTAAAATTCTCGACCATTATGACTGTAGATTAGCTCAAGTTAAATAGGAAAAGTCATGTCCATTTTGACCTGAGTCACAGTGAGCGTCGAAATTGATTTTAACAAGGTAAAATTCACGACCATCATGACTGTAGATTAGCTCAAGTTGAATAGGAAAAGTCATGTCCATTTCGACCTGAGTCACAGTGAGCGTCGAAATTAACTTTAACATGGTAAAATTCTCGACCATCATGACTGTAGATTAGCTTAAGTTGAATAGGAAAAGTCATGTCCATTTCGACCTGAGTTTTTTTTTTTTATGGTCAAGGCATTTTATCTACACAATACCTAGCACTTTGCGTCAACTTAAACTGTACTATTTAAATAATTTTCCTCTTCTCATTACGCTAAATGTTTGTAGTTTATCTTTGAACCGATTTATACTAATTCTAACACTAGACTCCCTAAGCCTAAAGTTCTTTTGTGTTTTACTTGGTGGTGGAACATCAGGTAAATCATCTTTAAACTCAAGCCAGGTGAAGTTGACAAGAGGTTGGCTGTGGCTCAAGAGAAGAGCTGTGTGGTAACATGGTATTTATTTATTTATTTATTATTATTATTATTATTTTTATTTATTTTTTATTTTATGTTTTTGCTTAAGAAACATGGAAGGAGGGTGGTGCCGTGAGGCGTTAGACCATTGAAGGTCGGAGGTATGGTGCTGCCGAGGCCTGATGATCCTCGGGGCGCCACCCTCCGTATCATAAGACACGTCCCCTTGTCTTCCGGGAAGCCCGGGTTCTTACCACGGACGACTCGAAGACGTATGGGGAACGGATTACGAGTGGAAATGTCAGACTACGCCTAGGGCCTGACAGAGCAAGCCATAAGGCGTTAGAGGGTCATTACTGGTCGGAGGTATGGGGCTGCCAAGAGGCCTGATGATCCTCGGGAGCACCCCCCTCCGTACCATAGGACACGTTCCCACGTCTTCCGAGAGGCCCGGGTTCTTACTACGGAAGGCCTGAAGACGGGGACGGATTGCGATCGTATATGGTCAAAGTCTACGCCCAGGTCCTGATACAAACCGTGAGGCAATAGAGGACCGATGATAGTCGGAGGTATGGGGCTGCCGAGAGGCCTGAGGACCTTGGGGGGCGCCACCCTCCGTACCATAAGACACGTTCCCACGTCTTCCGAGAGGCCCGGGTTCTTACCACGGACGGCCTGAAGACGGGGACGGATTGCGATCGTATATGGTAAAAGTCTACGCCTAGGGCTTGATACAAACCGTGAGGCAATAGAGGACCGATGATGGTCGGAGGTATGGGGCTGCCGAGAGGCCTGAGGACCTTGGGGGGCGCCACCCTCCGTACCATAAGACACGTTCCCACGTCTTCCGAGAAGCCCGGGTTCTTACCACGGACGGCCTGAAGACGGGGACGGATTGCGATCGTATATGGTCAAAGTCTACGCCTAGGGCTTGAAACAAACCGTGAGGCAATAGAGGACCGATAATGGTCGGAGGTATGGGGCTGCCGAGAGGCCAGAGGACCTTGGGGGGCGCCACCCTCCGTACCATAAGACACGTTCCCACGTCTTCCGAGAGGCCCGGGTTTTTACCACGGACGGCCTGAAGACGGGGACGGATTGCGATCGTATATGGTGTAAGTCTACGCCTAGGGCTTGATACAAACCGTGAGGCAATAGAGGACCGATGATGGTCGGAGGTATGGGGCTGCCGAGAGGCCTGATGACCTTGGGGGGCGCCACCCTCCGTACCATAAGACATGTTCCCACGTCTTCCGAGAGGCCCGGGTTCTTACCACGGACGGCTCGAAGACGGGAACGGATTGTGCTCGTATAATATCAAAGTCTACGCCTAGGTCCTGACAATCCAAGCTGTGGGACCGTAGAACTTAGGTAAGGGGCCGCCGACACTAGAAGCCCCCCTCCGCACTACCAGACTCGCAGCAACGGACACAAGCCGGAGCACAAGAAATAAGAAGGTAACATTTGGATCACTAAAAGGGTAGTCGAAGAATGGGACAAACCAGCAGCCAAGCGGAAAGCGATAAAACTAACAGACGATTAACCAGCAGGAAACGGGACCGCCTGCTCCCATGTGGGCAGCAAGTTGACCACTCTGTCCCGTTTCCGCGATGTGAGCTCAGCAAGCCGGGCAGCCGGGTAAGAAGGGAGGGGTAGGGAGGGGGAGGTGGGGTCGACAATGCGCATGCCTGCACAGAGCCGGGAATTTTAAATTTCCGATGATTTTGGCGGAAAATTCAACCACACTCAACCTTCGGGAATTGGCCATATGACCAGGAGTGTGGTATAGGATTATCGCTATAGCTTCGCTGTGCAGGTTTCTTTCAGCCGATAATGTAAAGTTTTTTACATCCCTGAAAAATCTTGTTGTTTTAACGCTCAAGAAACGTATACCGACTGACAGTTGAAATCAACTACCTGGCGTCTGGTGAGAAGAATTTTTAACATAAGATGAATTATGGGCTTGTCAGTGTATTTTCCTCTAAGTATTCCTACATTTAATGTAACCATTATCAAAAAAATCCTGGAGAAGGTTCTAGAATTATTCAATCGTCAGGGTCCATTTCCGTGAGGTCGTTGATCAAAGTTGACGTCAGAGTTGTGAGGCAAAACGTGAGTTTCTTAAGCACTATTTGCTGACTCACTAGGCCTATTCCAAACCATTCGAGACTGTTAATTGGTACCACGGGGCGTCCACTCCCTTTCGGTTACAGGTCCAGGTCCACATGATGAGGGTCTCCTTCGGTCGATGTCAACCATGGATGTTGCGCTCCTCCAGGTCGCGAGCCACGGCCAGGAGTCATCAGGGCTTCAGGAACCCCGCTCTCCACGTCGATGATGGATCCAAAGGAACAGCAAGGTTGTTGCAATTTGGAACCAGTGCCGTCGCAGAAGTTGCCGGAGAGATGTTGTTATGCAAATCCAAGTAAAGACACCAGTAGGAATAAACCGTCGGACTTTGTCGAAGTTAAGCAGTCTCTTGTCCAATCGAGTGCAAATTCTTGCACTAAGCAACACTCAACTGACGATGCTTCAACTATGGGTCGAGGTTCTCCTTGGAGCTCTTCGCCTCTCGACTCTGAGGCTGTCTCGACCGTGAAGAACCGATATGATTGATCTATTCAGTTACGTTATTATTTTTGTGTGTGTTTATTCTATTTTGTTGTTTAGTTTAATTTCGTTTCGTTTCATTTCATTTGGTTTCATTTCATTTCGTCTCGTTTCATTTAGTTTCATTTCGTTATATTTCGTTTCGTTTCATTTCATATTGTTTCATTTCATTTTGTCTCGTTTCGTGTAGTCTTAATTCGTTTCATTTCGTTTTCGTTTAGTTTTCCAACAATGGCCTTGTGCTCGAGTTCTGTTTTTTTTTTTTTTTTTTTTTTTTCCTGAGACCTTTTTGGGCTCTGGGTCTCAGCGCTGGAGAAGATCCTCTCAAAGGGTTTTTCTTCTTCTCTTTTCGTTTTTAGTTTTTTATTTGATTTGTTTATTTTATTTTTTCTTTCTTCCTTTTTTGCCTTTCTGCCATGGAGGTAGAGACTTCCAGGACCTTGGTCCTCGCAGCCTACCGCCACTGCGAGTAAAGGTGTCGGTCACGGGGATCTCTCGTAACGATAACATTCGCTTGGCTCGTCGACTCGGGTCCTCGAGGTCCGCTTCCCGAACTCCCCGAGGTAGGATCCTCTTCGGAGGTCCTGCGCGGCTGCCCAGTTCGCGCGACACAGATGATGCAACGTGCGGGCTGATGTGTGGCGATGGATTTGGGCACCGCTCTCGGTGGAATCTTTTTTCTTTTACATGATATATACACGAGCGCGCGCACACATATACAAGGACACTTACAGACACATACTCGCTCCTCCTTCCTCCTCCCTCCTCCTCCTCCCTCCTCCCTCCTCCTCTCTTCTTCCTCCTCCTCCCTCCTCCTCCCTCCTCCCTCCTCCTCCTCCCTCCTCCTCCTCACTCTTCCCTTCTCCTCCCTCCTCCTCCCTCTTCCCTCCTCCTCCCTCTTCCCTCCTCTTCCCTCCTCCCTAGTCCTCCCTCCTCCTCCCTCTTCCCTCTTTCCTCCTCCTCCTTCTTCCTCCTTCCTCCTCCCTCCTCCTTCCTCCTCCCTCCTCTCTCCTCCTTTCTTCTTCTCCCTTCTCCCTCCTCCTTCCTCCTCCATCCTCCCTCCTCCTTCCTCCTCCATCCTCCCTCCACCTACCTACTCCCTCCTCCTCCCTCCTTCTCCCTCCTCCTCCCTCCTGCTCCCTCCTCCTCCCTCCTTCTCCCTTCTCTTCCCTCCTCCTCTCTCCTCCTCCTCCTCCCTTCCTCCCTTCTCCCTCCGTCCTCCTCCCTCCCTCCTCCCTCCTTCCTCCTCCCTGCTTCCTCCTTCCTTCCTCCTCCCTCCTCCCTTCTCTTCCCTCCTTCCTACTCCTCCCTCTTCCTCCCTCCTCTTCCCTCCTCCCTCCTCCTCCCTCCCCTCCCTCCTCCCTCCTCCCTCCTCCCTCCTCCTCCCTCACACACACACACACACACACACACACACACACACACACACACACACACACACACACACACACACACACACACACACACACACACACACACACACACACACACACACACACACACACACACACACACACACACACACACACACATATATAAACACACACATATACAAACACACACACACACACACAAACACACAAACACACACAAACACACACACAAACACAAACACAAACACAAACACACACACACACACACACACACACACACACACACACACACACACACACACACACACACACACACACACACACACACACACACACACACACTGTTACGCCTCCCATTAAAGCCCAATCTTAATTGGAGAAACAATTCTACCTCCAATCATTGACGAACCAGATTGAGACTAAATGGCAGGGTAACAATATACTGCATATCAATTATAAATCTGTGCAGTACTTTCAATGGAACAGCTGGAGGTACGTATTCATTTTCCTCCTCCAGCGACACTAGTCCTCCTGAAGGTGATGCAGACCCTCAGATCCTTCAAGGGTCAGGTCCTCCTGATAGCTCCCTACTGGCCAACCCAGCCGTGGTTCGGGGAGCTAATGAGATGGGGCCCTTCTCCCTTTCTACTGGGGTCAGCCTGCCTAGCCAACAGCCTTACCGCGCCTCTCCAAGCGTCACTCCAACTTGATAATTGGAGTTTCTACGGGGAGCTCTCAGCCAACTCTTCTCTACAGAGGCAGCAGACAAGATGCTCAGAGCTCACCTTCCGTCCTCAGTGCGGCAGTGTGGGTCCTGCTGACGGAGATTCCGGAACTGCCTTCGGAGACGCGCGATGGTGACCATCTCCGCCAGCATGGTCCCGGACTTCCTGACTTGGCTGGCTACCTCCACCAACAGGGCACCGGCGATTATCTTGCCTCACTATACAGCCCTCACTGATCCGCTACGCTTTGGCATGAACATCCGAGTGCCACAGAGGGCGTGAACCCTCCTAATGAAGGGGATCAGCGCCTCGAGAGAGCCGAGACATCAACCGGTCCTGGCCTGGTCCTTGCATCGTGTTCCGCAGTACCTGGCGTTCGAAAGGGCCATTATGGAGGAAGAACACTTCCCTCGACGTGTCGCCTTTCTGCTCGCCTTGACTACGGACTACAGGGCTTCACAGCTGGCGGCAATCACCCGCCACCCGTCCGTCTCCAAACTGGAGGAGGACAGCTCGGCCCTAACCCTCTCTCCATCATCAACATTCCTGGCCAGGAACGGCCGAGCGGACGACATGATCGGCCCTCTCAGAATACAATCCTTCCGGGAAGGAGGACGCCCACATCCACTGCGCCCGGTCCGTGCGTTCGAAGACTACGTGGACCACACGGAAGAGATTTCTGAGGATCATCTCTTCTACAACTCGAAATTTAGGATTCCCCTAACCCCGAGGTCCCGGGCGCACCTGCTCTTCCGCTTTTTGGGAGAGAGCCGACCCGGGCCATGCCCCGCACGCCCACAGCATCAGGGACTTTGTGGCATCGCTGGAGTTTCTCCGGCGGGACCTAGGGACTGGACATCGACGACTCCCTTGGGGACACGGTGTCTCTACCACTCGGTCACCCCTGTCCCATGTGTCGCCATGGAAACGGCCCCACCCCTCTCATCTCAAAAAAGTGGAGGGGCCAAAGGGCGACCGAGGAGTGGGGAGGGGCCAGGAACCGTTGAACAGGATACAAATTTCGTATAATTTACGCATTGTGTGAAGAGTGCAATGTTGTGCATGTCACATTCTTCGGCGTGGGTACTTGACGTTTCTTTCTCCCCTCTACTGAGTGATAAAATGAATAAGTCTCCCATAGGAAAGACACACGTAATAACGGTTTGAATCAGGCTTCACCTCTCCTCCCACCTGTCCTCTTCTCATGCATAGCTTCGCTGTGCAGGTTTCTTTCAGCCGATAATATTTCTTTGTCGCGGCTCGTGCCGCTTAAATTCTTCTTATCGGCTTAAGAAACCTGCACAGATTTAGGGTCCCTCCCTCCTCCCACAGGCGAAGCCTTCATTTCTCATTGAAGTGACGCGACGCCCGGCTTGAGCTAGCCGGGTAAGAAGGGAGGGGATAGGGAGGGGGAGGTGGGGTCGACAATGCGCATGCCTGCACAGAGCCGGGAATTTTAAATTTCCGATGATTTTGGCGGAAAATTCAAACCACACTCAACCTTCGGGAAATGGCCATATGACCAGGAGTGTGGTATGGGATTATCGCTATAGCTTCGCTGTGCAGGTTTCTTAAGCCGATAAGAAGAATTTAAGCGGCACGAGCCGCGACAAAGAAATATTTTCAGAAGCTCAATAATGAGAAGCAGAGACAGAGAATGTGTCTGACTTGAGGGGGCTGTGGAAGAGGTTTCTGACGGAAATAACGCATTGAAACCAAACAGATTTCACTTCACTCTCGGTGAAGGAGAGAACCTGTTCGGCCATCCGTTTGACGGTGTCCTCGAGGCTAAGATCCATGATGTCCAGAACGAAGTAGACCTGGTGGTTCTCCTCCTCTCTGATGACCTCTTGCAAACAAATAACGTTTGGGTGTCTACCGAGGGTCCTGAATGAGGCGATCTCTGTGTTCAGCCGGTCATACATCAAGTCAGACAGCCTGCGATACTGCCAGCCAGCCAACCGGCCATACTGCCAGCCAGCAAGCCATACAGCCATACAGCCAACCAGCCAGCCAGCCATACAGCCAGTCAGCCTGCCATACAGCTAGCCAGATAGCCAGTCAGCCAGTAATACAGCCAGCCAGCCAGCCATACAGCCAGCCATCATACCGACTGTATAGGCAACCAACTGCCCATACAGCGAGGCATCCAGCCAGCCGGCCATACAGCCCGCTAGCCGGTCATAAAGCCAGCCAGTTAGCCAGTTGCCCATGCAACCAACCAGTTGGCCATACAGCTAGCTAGCCAGCTACTTTTGTGATTTTTTTTGTCCATTGCATAAGTATAGAAAAAAAAATTCAATTCACATTTTTTGAAATATGAGTATATATATATCAGCCTCTTGCATACCGGATAGCACTTTCCGCCTTATATTGTCTCTGCCGCTATTGAGGGACCTAGTGACACCCTACGGATCAAATTTTCACAGCGTTCTTTTTTATCTCCGCTCAAGAAGACTTCTTGTTATCTTTTATTTATCTATATTTCTTTATCATCATTTTACTTATTTGCTTATCTTATTTATTTGTTTATTTTTTGCTTCAACCACCTTAGTGGTCATTGCCAGCGAAATGCAGATGACGTCTCCTCCTTCTTGATCCCCTTCCGTTCCGGGTGGCATTGTTTCTTATACTATGGCTGCCGTCAGGTGGTTTTATTCACTTCTCCGTGGCGACCCCTTCATGAGGTCGAGTAGTTATAACATTATCATGCCATTCAAAACGGCCTAGAAAATGTGGGACAGTTTCAAAGGTCATGATGATGATGATGATGATGATGATGATGATGATGATGATGATGATGATGATGATGATGATGATGATGATGATGTGATGATGATGATGATGATGATGATGATGATGATGATGATGATGATGATGATAATGATGATGATGATGATGATGATGATGATGATGATGATGATGATGATGATGATGATGATGATGATGATGATGATGATGATGATGGTGATGATGATGATGATGATGATGATGATGATGATGATGATGATGATGATGATGATGATGATGATGATGATGATGATGATGATGATGATGATGATGATGATGATGATGATGATGATGATGATGATGATGATGATGATGATGATGATGATGATGATGATGATGATGATGATGATGATGATGATGATGATGATGATGATGATGATGATGATGCCTAGGTTTACTCTCTCGGACTTTTTTCCTATCTTTTGTACCTAGGTCTTCTCCCTAGGTCTACCTTCAAGGTCTTTTGCCTAGGGTTAACCTCTAGGACTTTTTTCCTAGCTTTTGTACCTAGGTCTTCTGCCTAGGTCTACCGTCTAGGTCTTTTGCCTAGCGTTACCCTCTGGGACTTTTTTCCTAGCTTTTGTATCTAGACCCTTCTGCCTAGGTCTCCCGTCTAGTTCTTTGGCCTAGGGTTGCCCTCTAGCACTTTTTGTCTAGGTTTTGTTCCTAGATCATCTGCCTAGGTCTCCCGTCTAGGTCATTTGCCTAGGGTTGCCCTCTAGGAGTTTTTGTCTAGGTTTTGTACCTAGATCATCTGTCTAGGTCTCCCGTCTAGGTCTTTTGCCTAGGGTGGCCCTCCAGGACTTTTTGTCTAGGTTCTGTTCCTAGATCATCTGCCTAGGTCTCCCGTCTAGGTCTTTTGCCTTGGGTTCACCTCCAGGACTTTTTTCTAGGTTTTTTACCTAGATCTGTTGCCTAGGTCTCCCGTCTAGGTCTATTGCCTAGTGTTACCCTCTAGGACTTTTTTCCTTGTTTTTGTCTCTAGATCTTCTGCCTAAGTCTGCCGTCTAGGTCTTTTGCCTAGGGTTGCCGTCAAGGACTTTTTTGCTATGTTTTGTACCTAGATCTTCTGCCTAGGTCTGTCGTCTAGGTCTTTATCCTAGGGTTGCCTTCTAGGACTTTTTTGGTAGGTTTTGTACCTAGATTTAGTGCCTGGGTCTCCCGTCTAGATTTTTTGCCTAGGGTTGCCCTGTATGACCTTTTTCCTAGGGTTTGTATTTAGATCTTACTCTCAAAGGATTTTTTTCTTCTCTTTTCGTTTTTAGTTTTTTATTTGATTTGTTTTATTTTTTCTTTCTTCCTTTTTTGCCTTTCTGCCATGGAGGTAGAGACTTCCAGGACCTTGAACCTCGCAGCCTACCGCCACTGCGAGTAAAGGTGTCGGTCACGGGGATCTCTCGTAACGATAACATTCGCTTGGCTCGTCGACTTGGGTCCTCGAGGTCCGCTTCCCGAACTCCCCGAGGTAGGATCCTCTTCGGAGGTCCTGCGCGGCTGCCCAGATCGCGCGACACAGATGATGCAACGTGCGGGCTGATGTGTGGCGATGGATTTGGACACCGCTCGGTGGTATCTTTTTTTTCTTTTGCATGATATATACACGAGCGCGCACACATATACAAGGACACTTACACACACATACTCGCTCCTCCTTCCTCCTCCCTCCTCCTCCTCCTCCCTCCTCCTCCCTCCTCCCTCCTCCTCTCTTCTTCCTCCTCCTCCCTCCTCCTCCCTCCTCCCTCCTCCTCCTCCCTCCTCCCTCCTCCTCCTCACTCTTCCCTTCTCCTCCCTCCTCCTCCCTCTTCCCTCCTCCTCCCTCTTCCCTCCTCTTCCCTCCTCC
>NC_134786.1:27610655-27613155 GCF_046742065.1 Oratosquilla oratoria | reverse complement strand
CAACCGCTCCATGCCACAAGGCATTTAGCTGCCTGCTACAGACTTATGCTTTGCAGAGCTGTAAAAATGAGCAGCGGCAGAAACTTTGCACAGAAGAGGGGGGGGGGGTTTACGAGTGGATCACACTCCTAAGAAATATGTATATACAACAACCATTATTTACATGAAATATTTCAGAACGAGGGGGAAAATGTGCACCTGATCGCTGCCAAATGACGGCAGGTGTGAAGAGAAAGTCTCTACCATGATGGTAGGTTGGAATCCTTCTCACGAGTGATTACTCGGAGGGGTCAGACTCGCTACTCTGGAGTAGGTCTGTAACCTCTTGCTCATGTGTGGGGAAAGCTCGTCGTACGTTTTTATTCTCACACACAGAGAGATTGCCCTCGAGTTTGATCCGGTCCGTGTGGACACAGAACTCACGTCCCGACTTGATATGCTTGATGGCATAAATGACATCGCTCACCCTTCTGATTACTCTATAGGGGCCTTGGTATAATGGCTGCAGTTTCTTTGACACCCCCTGTCTAGGTTTTGTGGTTACGCACACTCTATCACCAAGGGCGAGCTGCTTTACTCTAGCCCTGGGCCGTTTCGTGTGCCTGTCAATAGTGGCAGCCTCTATGAACTTTTGGCACCTATCGAAACATGCATTTGCTAACGCCATTGTTTCGGCTGCAAGGTTTTCGGCGTTGTACCAAGGGGCACTTGGCCTGGTAAACTCAGTTATAGGTAGGACGGGGTCTCTGTGAAAAAGGAGGAAATGAGGGGAATCTCTGAGGACTCTATGGTACGCGGAATTGTACGCCAACACCGCCAGAGGAAGCATCTGGTCCCAGCCGGTTTGATTATCCTGTACTAGGGACCGTAATATCTTTATAATTGTACCATTTACCCTTTCCACTATGCCATTACTCGAGGGATGCATAGGGGTGATTTTGTGGTGGCTGATGTTTGCCATCGCCATCACCTCTTTGAACGTCTCGTTCATGAATTCACCACCGCCATCTGAGATTACCTGCCTTGGAGCGCCATGTATGGCCAGGACGTTTTGTAGAAAAGGCACGGGCTACTGTCCTCGCTTCCTTTGAATTAATAGGTACAGCGACCAGGAAGCGGGTTAGTACATCGACTACGGTCAGGATGTACTTCGCACCAGTTAGCGTGGTGGTTAGTGGACCAATGAGGTCAACGTGCACTCTCTCAAATGGAGCTTTCACGTCAGGAAACTGTCTAAGTGGAGCTGGGAGGTCATAGGAAGGTTTGCAAGTAATGCAGATTTTGCATTTTTTGATAAAATCCTTCACATCCTCCGACATCTTAGGCCAGAATGCAAACTTCTGTAGGCGTTCCAGAGTAACTTGGATTCCGCCATGGCCGGCCATCGGAAGGGAATGGGCGATGCGTAACGCTGCCGCCTTTGCTCCATCAGGGCATACCAGGCGAAGCTCTTCCAACTGGTATGCATTCCTACGCGCATGATATAGGAGTCCGTCGGGGAGGAGTCGGAACTCCCCGATTGGCACTCTTAGGCGCGGGATCTTTGGCACTTCTGACGTCACTCCTTTTAGGTATTGTTTTACACGACCCCAATCAGGGTGTGTATCCTGATCCTTTCGGATCTCAACCTGGTTCCAGGTGATGGTATCCTCCTCAGTAGTTGTGCATGAGTTCCCTCGGCCATCCGTGGTTACGGCCGAAACTATGAAGTCATCTATAGGGTGGTCAACCCCCCGTATCCGAGAGAGTGCGTCCGCAACAATGTTGAGTCTCCCAGGTATGTACTCGACCTGGATGTCAAAGTCGGCGATGGCCATCTGCCACCGGAGGATCCGAGTGTTTGTGCCCTTAACAGTGAAGAGCCAGACCAATGGCCTGTGATCACTCATCAACCGGACAGGATAGCCCATGATTAGTGGGCGGTTAACCGTGAGACCGTACACTGCCGCTAACGCTTCTCTCTCCACGGTGCTGTACCGTTTCTCATGCGTGTTCAGCGTGCGACTGAAGTACGAGAGTGGACGTCTCGCACCTCCTTCGCCCTCCTGCTGAAGGGAACGGATTACGATCGTATAAGGTCAAAGTCTACGCCTAGGGCCTGACGAAGCAAGCTATGAGGCTGTTAGAGGACCATTGATGACCGGAGGTATGGGGCTGCCGAGAGGCCTGATGACCCTGGGGGGCGCCACACTCCGTACCATAAGACACGTCCCCCTGTCTTCAAAGAGGCCCGGGTTCTTACCACGGACGGCCTGGAGACGGACGTATTGCGATCGTATATGGTCAAAGTCTACGCCTAGGGCCTGATACAAACCGTGAGGCAATAGAGGACCGATGATGGTCGGAGGTATGGCGCTGCCGAGAGGCCTGATGACCCTGGGGGATGCCACACTCCGTACCATAAGACACGTCCCCGTCTTCAAAGAGGCCCGGGTTCTTACCGCGGACGGCCTGGAGACGGGGATGTATTGCGATCGTATATGGTCAAAGTCTACGCCTA
>NC_134786.1:27598155-27603155 GCF_046742065.1 Oratosquilla oratoria | reverse complement strand
ATATAGATCTTCTGCCTAGGTCTCCCTTCTAGGTCTTTTGCCTAGGGTTTCCCTCCAAGACTTTTTGTCTAGATTATGTACCTAGATCTTCTGTCTTGGTCTCCCGTCTAGGTCTTTTGCCTAAAGTTACCCTCTAAGACTTTTTTCCTAGGTTTTGTATCTAGATCTTCCGCCTAGGTCTCCCGTCTAGAACTTTTGCCTAGGGTTGCCCTCTAGGACCTTTTGTCTAGCTTTGGTACCTAGATATGCTGCCTAGGTCTCCCGTCTAGGTCTTTTGCCTAGAATTGCCCTCTAGGACTTTTTGTCTAGGTTTTGTACCTAGATCATCTGTTTGGGTCTCCCGTCTAGGTCTTTTGCCTAGGGTGGCCCTCTAGGACTTTTTGTCTAGGTTTTGTACCTAGATCTTCTGTCTAGGTCTCCCGTGTAGGTCTTTTCCCTAGGGTGGCCCTCTAGGAGTTTTTGTCTAGGTTTTGTACCTACATCTACTTTCTAGGTCTCCCGTCTAGGTCTTTTGCCTAGGGTTCCCCTCTAGGGCTTTTGGCTAGGTTTTGTACCTAGACCTGCTGCCTAGGTCTCCCGTCTAGGTCTTTTGCCTAGGTTTACTCTTTAGGACTTTTTTCCTATCTTTTGTACCTAGGTCTTCTCCCTAGGTCTACCTTCAAGGTCGTTTGCCTAGGGTTAATCTCTATAACATTTTTTTCCCAGGTCTTGTATATCTTCTGCCTAGGTCTCCCGACAAGATCTTTTGCCTAGGGTTACCCTCTAAGACTTTTTGTCTAGGTTTTGTACCTAGATCTGTTGCCTAGCTCTCCCGTCTAGGTTTTTTGCCTAGGGTTGCCCTCTAGGACTTTTTGTCTAGGTTTTATACCTAGATCATCTGCCTAGGTCTCCCGTCTAGGTCTTTTGCCTAGGGTGGCCCTCTAGGACTTTTTGTCAAGGTTCTGTTCCTAGATCATCTGCCTACGTCTCCCGTCTAGGTCTTTTGCCTAGGGTTACCCTCTAGGACTTTTTTCCTTGGTTATGTATCTAGATCTTCTGCCTAGGTGTCCCGTCTAGGTCATTTGCCTAGTGTTGCTTTCTAGGACTTTTTTGCTTGGTTTTGTACCTAGATCTTCTGCCTTGGTCTGCCGTCTAGGTCTTTTGCCTAGGGTGGCCCTCTAGGACTTTTTTGCTATCTAATACCTAGATTTACTGCCTAGGCCTCCCGACTAGATTTTTTGCCTAGGGTTGCCCTCTAGGACCTTTTTTCTAGGGTTTGTATATAGATCTTCTGCCTAGGTGTCCCGTCTAGGTCTTTTCCCTAGGGTTGCCCTTTAGGATTTTTTTCCTAGGGTTTGAGTATAGATCTTCTCCCTAGGTCTCCCGTCTATGGCTTTTGCCTATGGTGGCCCTTTAGGACTTTTTGTCTATGTCTTGTACGTAGATCTTCTACCTATGTTTCCCATCTAAGTCTTTTGCCTAGGGTTGCCCTCTAGGACTTTTTGTAAAGGTTTTGTACCTAGATCTACTGTCTAGATCTCACGTCTAGGTCTTTTGCCTAGAATTGCCATCTAGGACTTTTTGTTCAGGTTTTGTACCTAGATCATCTGTCTAGGTCTCCCGTCTAGGTCTTTTGCCTTGGGTTGCCCTATAGGACGCTTTGTCTAGGCTTTGTACTTAGATCATCTGCCTAGGTCTCCCGTCTAGGTCTTTTGCCTAGGGTGGCCCTCTAGGATTTTTTGTCTAGGTTTTGTACCTACATCTACTGTCTAGGTCTCCCGTCTAGGTCTTTTGCCTAGGGTTGGCCTCTAAGACTTTTTGCTAGGTTTTGTAATTAGATCTCCTGCCTTGTCTCCCGTCTTTTGCCTAGGGTTACCCTCTAGGACTTTTTTCCTAGTTTTTGTACCTAGGTCTTCTGCCTAGGTCTACCGTCTAGGTCTTTTGCCTAGCGTTACCCTCTAAGACTTTTTTCCTAGCTTTTGTATCTAGATCTTCTGCCTAGGTCTCCCGTCTAGTTCTTTGGCCTAGGGTTGCCCTCTAGCACTTTTTGTCTAGGTTTTGTTCCTAGATCATCTGCCTAGGTCTCCCGTCTAGGTCATTTGCCTAGGGTTGCCCTCTAGGAGTTTTTGTCTAGGTTTTGTACCTAGATCATCTGTCTAGGTCTCCCGTCTAGGTCTTTTGCCTAGGGTGGCCCTCCAGGACTTTTTGTCTAGGTTCTGTTCCTAGATCATCTGCCTAGGTCTCCCGTCTAGGTCTTTTGCCTTGGGTTCACCTCCAGGACTTTTTGTCTAGGTTTTTTACCTAGATCTGTTGCCTAGGTCTCCCGTCTAGGTCTATTGCCTAGTGTTACCCTCTAAGACTTTTTTCCTTGTTTTTGTCTCTAGATCTTCTGCCTAAGTCTGCCGTCTAGGTCTTTTGCCTAGGGTTGCCGTCAAGGACTTTTTTGCTATGCTTTGTACCTAGATCTTCTGCCTAGGTCTGTCGTCTAGGTCTTTATCCTAGGGTTGCCTTCTAGGAGTTTTTTGGTAGGTTTTGTACCTAGATTTAGTGCCTAGGTCTCCCTTCTAGATTTTTTGCCTAGGGTTGCCCTGTAGGACCTTTTTCCTAGGGTTTGTATATAGATCTTATGCCTAGGTGTCCCGTCTACGTCTTTTCCCTAGGGTTGCCCTCTAGGATTTTTTTTCCTAGGGTTTGTATATAGATCCTCTGCCTAGGTCTCCCGTCTAGGTCTTTTGCCTAGGGTTACCCTCTAGGACTTTTTGTCAATGTTTTGTATGTAGATCTTCTGCCTATGTTTCCCGTCTAGATCTTTTGCCTAGGGCTGCCCTCTAGGACCTTTTGTCTAGGTTTTGTATGTACCTAGATCATCTGCCTAGGTCTCCCGTCTACGTTTTTTGTCTAGGGTTGTCCTCTAGGAATTTTTGTCTAGGTTTTGTACCTAGATCATCTGTCTAGATCTCCCGTCTAGGTCTATTGCCTTGGGTTGCCCTCTAGGGCTCTTTGTCTAGGTTTTGTACCTAGATCATCTGCCTAGGTCCCCCGTCTAGGTCTTTTGCCTACGGTTACCCTCTAGGACTTTTTTCCAAAGTTCTGTATCTAGATCTTCTGCCTAGGTCTCCCGTCTAGGTCTTTTGCCTAGCGTTACCCTCTAGGACTTATTTCCTAGGTTTTGTATGTAGATCTTCTGCGTAGGTCTCCCGTCTAGGTCTTTTGCCTAGGGTTGCCCTCTTGGACGTTTTTTTTTTTTTTTTTTTACCTAGATCTGCTGCCTAAGTCTGCCGTCTAGGTCTTTTGCCTAAGGTTACCCTTTAGAGCTTTTTTCCTAGGTTTTGTATCTAGATATTCTGTCTGGGTCTATGTCCTTTGCCTAGGGTTGCCCTCTAGGACTTTTTTTTTTTGCTAGGTTTTGTTTCTAGATCTTCTGCCTAGGTCTCCCGTCTAGGTCTTTTGCCTAGGGTGGCCCTTTAGGATTTTTTTTTCTAGGCTTTGTACCTAGAATTACTGCCTAGATCTCCCGTCTAGGTCTTTTGCCTAGGGATGACCTCTAGGACTTTTTGAATAGCCTTTCTACCTAGGTCTTCTGCCTAGGTCTCACGTCTAGGTCTTTTGCCTAGGGATGCCCTCTAGGACTTTTTGAATAGGTTTTATAACTAGATCTTCTGTCTAGGTCTCACGTCTATGTCTTTGGCTAGTGTGGCCCTCTAGGACTTTTGAATAGGTTTTGTAACTAGATCATCTGTCTAGATCTCCCGTCTAGGTCTTTTGCCTAGGGATGCCCTCTAAGACTTTTTGAATAGCTTTTCTACCTAGGGTTACCCTCTAGGACTTTTTTCCAAGGTTCTGTATCTAGATCTTCTGCCTAGGTCTCCCGTCTAGGTCTTTGCCTAGCGTTACCCTCTAGGGCTTTTTTCCTAGGTTTTATATGTAGATCTTCTGCCTAGGTCTCCCGTCTAGGTCTTTTGCCTAGGGTTGCCCTCTAGGACGTTTTTTCTAGTTTTTTCTTACCTAGATCTGCTGCCTAAGTCTGCCGTCTAGGTCTTTTGCCTATGGTTACCCTTTAGAACTTTTTTCCCTAGGTTTTGTATCTAGATATTCCGCCTGGGTCTCCCGTCTATGTCTTTTGCCTAGGGATGCCCCCTAGGACTTTTTTTTGCTAGGTTTTATTTCTAGATCTTCTGCCTAGGTCTCCCGTCTAGGTCTTTTGCCTAGGGTGGCCCTTTATGACTATTTTTTCTTCTAGGTTTTGTACCTAGAATTTCTGCCTAGATCTCCCGTCTAGGTCTTTTGCCTAGGGATGCCCTCTAGGACTTTTTGAATAGCTTTTCTAACTAGGTCTTCTGCCTAGGTCTCCCGTCTATGTCTTTTGCCTAGGGATGCCCCCTAGGACTTTTTAAATAGCTTTTCTAACTAGATCTTCTGTCTAGGTCTTACGTCTATGTCTTTGGCTAGTGTGTCCCTCTTGGACTTTTGAATAGGTTTTGTAACTAGATCATCTGTCTAGATCTCCCGTCTAGGTCTTTTGTCTAGGGATGCCCTCTAAGACTTTTTGAATAGCTTTTCTACCTAGGTCCTCTGTTGAGATATCCCATCTAGGTCTTTTGCCTAGGGCTGCCTTTAAGACTTTTGCCGCATTTTTTCGTGTCTTCTTCCTAGTTCCTTTTAGATATTTTCCTCAGATTCTCCTCATAGGATTTTTGCTTAGACATCTCGTTTAGGTCCTTTTATGTCTTTGGCTAGTGTGGCCCTCTAGGACTTTTTGAATAGGTTTTGTAACTAGATCATCTGTCTAGGTCTCCCGTCTAGGTCTTTTGCCTAGGGATGCCCTCTAAGACTTTTTGAATAGCTTTTCTACCTAGGTCCTCTGTCTAGATCTCCCATCTAGGTCTTTTGCCTAGGGCTGCCTTTTAGACTTTTGCCGCATTTTTTCATGTCTTCTTTCTAGTTCCTTTTATATATTTTCCTTAGGTTCTCCTCTTAGGATTTTTGCTTAGACATCCCGTCTAGGTCCTTTACTTAGATCC
>NC_134786.1:27588155-27593155 GCF_046742065.1 Oratosquilla oratoria | reverse complement strand
TCTGGTTTTGAGGCAATTGCAAAGTATTTTTATTAGTATGTCTAGGAGGTGTATTTGGTGTATTTTATGTCCTGTGTGCCATATTTTGTCAAATGCTTTTGCTATGTCTCGTGATATTATGTTACAACCGCGTTTGTGTTGCTGGTTTATGGCTATTGTTTCGTAAGTTGTAGCCATGGCTATGTGTGTTCATCTTCTTCTTGTGAATCCATGTTTATTTTTGTTTATTAGGTTGTTGCTATACAAGTGTTTGAGGAGTCTTTGTAGTATGAGTTTTTCTAGTATTTTTCCTGGGACTTCAAGTAGTGATATTGGTCTGCAGTTATTTATGTCTGTGAAGTTTTTTCCGTGTTTGGGTATGAATGTTAGCATAGCTGTTTTGAATGTGTCGGGGAAGTATCCCATGCTGAATGTTCCATTGAAGATTTTTGTGAGTAATTGTAGTGTTGAGTCTGGAATGTTAGTTAATGTTATTTTGTTTATTTGTGATTGTCCGGGTGTTTTGTGTTTGATTTTTTATTTTTATTATTTGTTTGGTGTCATTGAGCATAAAAGGTTTTGTAAGTGTGTTATCTGGGTTGAGTCGTCTCATGTCAGCTAAGTTGTTAGGGGTAATGTCTTCTAGTATATCGTGTACTTGTGCTGTGGTTGTTTTTTAGTGTTCCATGTCAAATATTGCATTTTCTTCAGGGGTGATCCTAAATATGTTTTTTCCAGTGTTGTCTGAATATGTGTTCTTTGTCTTTGTGTATCTTGCGGTTATTGTGTATGATGTAAGGGGTGGTGTTAGCAGGTGTTCAGGTCAGTCTTTTTATCTATGTCCAAAAAATTTTGGTGTCATTGTATTGTAGATTCAATTTTCGTATTTCATTGTTCCAGTGTTCGTCGTATAGTTGTCTGTTTTCTTCTAATAGTTGGCTCTGTATGTTGCGTAGTGCTTGTTTTGCTTGTGGTGTCCATGTACCGTTATTGTGTGTTTGTGTTTGTAATTGTTGGTATTGCCATTGTAGTAGTTTCAATGTATCTGATTGTATCATATTGTACCATGTGTTGAGTTTGTCGTCTATGTATTGTTTTTTCCGTGTTGTTCTTTGTCTTTGTTTGTCATATTTTGTTCTTTCCATGTTCAATGTGGTTTGGAATCCTATCCAGTCTGCTTTGTGGAATGAGTATCTTTCTGATGTAGGTATTGTTATTAGTTTTGTTGCTAATGTTAAATTTATTGGGATGTGATCTGAGGTAATTAATTGTCCTGGTGTGATTCTGTAGTTTAAGTGATGATATCTGTTTGTTAAGATTATGTCTGGTGTTCCTTGTCCGTTATGTGTAATGAAAGTGGGAAAGTCTGCCCTAAGTGTGTTAAGTGACCTCTTTGAATTAGTTGTGCTATTTGTCTTCCTGTGGTATTTGTGCTGTTGTGTCCTAATGTTGGATGTTTGGTGTTCATGTCTCCTATTATGTATACAGGTAGTTTTTTTTCTTGTTAGTCTTAATATGCCATCTGTGGGGAAGAGAGGGCGTCTGGGGGGGTAAGTGTACTGTTGCAATAATTATGGGTCCTTGATTTGTGTCTACTTTTATTCATAGTATTTCGTCTTGAAAGTCATCTAGTATTTTGTATTTGATGTTATGTTTAATGGCTATTGCTATGCCTGCTTGTGGTTGGTTGATGTCATTTCGTCTGTGTACTGTTTAATTGTGTATTTTTAGTCTGTCGGGTGTACCTATCGAGTTTAGAAGTACGATGTCTCGTGTTGTTATGTTGTTTATGTTACATAGCTCGTTTCTTCTGTCAAATGTCCACAGTATTATGTTGTGTTGTGTAATGTGTGTTTGTTCCATTTTGTTGAGGTTTGGAAGTGTGTGGTTGTTGTTTAATCGGCGTTGTGTGTCCAGTGTAGTTCGTATTCTGTGCTCTTGTTCTGGAGGTCGAAGTATCCTTGTTTTAGATTGATGAATTTGGTTTCGTTTATTCTTGTTATGATATAGTTGGTTAGGTCTATTATGTCTTTGGCTATTTTTTCAATGATGTCTTTTTCTTGTTGTGTATATTACTTTTATTTTGTGGTTGTTAATTAGTGTTTTGAGAGTGTCGTGTGTGGGGTTTGGTGGTATTTGTTCTGTTTCTGGTGTTACTAGCTGAAGTCCCAGGTTCTTTGTTCATTGTTTGGTTGTTCGTTATTTCTGTGGGGGGTTAGTTTCATCGGTGTTTGATGCAGGTCTTTTTAGAGTTTGTTGTGTGGCGTCCATGGGTTCCGTGGTTTGTGTGGTATTAGGTGTGATGAAGGGTTGGATTTGGTTTTTAAGTGCATTGGTAAGCAGAGCTGAATTAATGACTTTGGGAGAGATTATGACTGTGGGGACTCCGTTGGCTTAGTATATGGCATTTAGTGTGTCTTCCGACCGAATATATTTTATTTCCAAAGGGCGTCTCCCTCCTCATTTTTTTTTCTTATTTTCTTAACATTTTGTTTGTGTTACCTTTTCCATTGAGTTATATTGGTACGTGTAACTTTTCTCCACAAACTCTATCAAAATTAAAATGAACATCATTTGCCCACAGCAACGCGCGGGTAATTTGGCTAGTTTATATATATATATGTGTATGTTTGTGTGTGTGTATGTGTGTATATATGTGTGTGTGTGTGTGCGTGTGTATGTGTGTGTGTGTGTGTGTGTGTGTGTGTGTGTGTGTGTGTGTGTGTGTGTGTGTGTGTGTGTGTGTGTGTGTGTGTGTGTAATAGTAAAAATAATAATGATAATAATGATAGTAAAAATAATAAAAATAATAATAATAATAATAGTGATAATATTAATAGTAATGATAATGATAATAGTAATAATGGTATAATAGAAATAATAATAATGATAACAATAATGATAACAACAACAATAATAATAATAATAATAATAATAATAATAGTAATAATAATAACAATAACAATAGCAATAGTAATAATATTAATAAAAACAATGACAATAATGACAATAATAGTAATAATGATAATAACAATAACAATAATAAAAACAACAATAATAATGATAATACACACACACGCATACAAACACATTGCACACACACACATATATGGCATTGTGCTACGCTCTCTCTCTTTCACTTACACACAACTTGGCATTGTAACACACACACACACACACACACACACACACACACACACACACACACACACACACACACACACACACACACACACACACACACACACACACACACACACACACACACACACACACACACACACACACACACACACACTCGAGTGTGTCTCGTCGACACGATGGAAGAGTTAGTGCCGAGCTCCGCGAGCTCAAGACCCGGACCGGGTTCATGACCCCGAGGTCATCCGAAACCGACCCCGACTCCCAAAGACCCGATCGAGGACCCGGGATCCCGTCAATTCCGAGAGAGATTCGACCTCACTCGCAAACCTGAACTCGAATCATCAGGTTCCGAACCCGAGTCTCCGGGTCGAGTTGGGTCGGATTCTCCATGCGGCGGCTCCTGGCGTGAGGAGTCCCTGGCAGTCGGAAACGAGCCTCGGACCCCCAGCCAACCTCCGCCCGGCCGAGTCCCCCGAAGGCCTCATACCACCGGTCACCTAAAACTATTGACATACGTGCTTGAAAGCACTGCACAGATTTATAATTGATATGCAGTATATTGTTACCCTGCCATTTAGTCTCAATCTGGTTCGTCAATGATTGGAGGTAGAATTGTTTCTCCAATTAAGATTGGGCTTTAATGGGAGGCGTAACAGTGTGTGTGTGTGTGTGTGTGTCGTGTGTGTGTGTGTGTGTGTGTGTGTGTGTGTGTGTGTGTGTGTGTGTGTGTGTGTGTGTGTGCGTGCGTGTGTGTGTGTGTGTGTGTGTGTGTGTGTGTGTGTGTGTGTAATAAAAAAAAAATAATAATAATAGGTTTATTGAGATAGCAGTGATACACTGACAATAATACAATTGGGCACTTTTATGAGTAATATAGTAATTATTAGAGTGATATGCTTAGTCTAAAATTTATAATGAGTTTATTGTGCGGACAATGGATGGAATGGCACTGTTCTTGTATCGGTCAGTTCTCGGCGCTCTGATGGGCTTGATTTTGTTTGAATGCCGAGTTGCATGGCGGGTGGGTGTGGTGTTAGGTGGGAGGAAGTGACGGTGACGTGGGTGTAGCATTAGGTCCTGTCCAAACTTATTCAGTGCCTCACTGTGTTTGTCGGACAATCTTGGCAAGCTGAGGGTGGTGAGGGCGTGTTCGTATCCCTCATACTGATTACCCAAGATAATTCTGCACGCTCTTTTTTGTACTTTCTCTAATTTGCTCCTCTGTGTGATGTTAAGTGATGATGACCAGGCTGGGGAGGCGTACATGAGGGTGGGGAGTACGAAGGTGGTGTAGACTCCCTTTAGATCTGGTGATGGGGTACCAAGGGACTTCAATCTGCGCAGCATGAAGAGTTTGTAAGAGGCTGTCCTGATGATGTTGTTGATGTGCTGGTTCCAGTTAAGGTGGTCGTCTATTGTGATGCCTAGTAGCTTGGCGGACTGGACCACCTGAAGGGAATGGGTTCCTAATGACAGTTGAGGTGGTGCCACCGCCTGTTTGGATGTACAAACATGCATGACCACGGTCTTGTTGTGGTTAACTGTCACATTCCTGCTCTCAGTCCACGTTTTGAGGTTGTCTAGGATGTTTTGTAGTGAAGAAAAGTCAGGCTGCCTGGTGTTGATGGGAATGCCAACTGTACAGTCATCGACGTATTTCCATCTATGTTGGGTGTCCATTAATGCGTCATTTATGAGGATGAGGAAGCACAGTGGTCCCATCTTGGTCCCTTGAGGGACCCCACAGGTTAGAGGGTGGAGGGAGGATGTCGTTCCCTGGTACCTCACTACCTGTTGACGTCCGGTCAGGAAGTCGGCTAGCCATGCTACCAAGTGTGGTTGGATCCCCAGTTGTATGGCTTTGGAGATGATAATGT
>NC_134786.1:27570655-27583155 GCF_046742065.1 Oratosquilla oratoria | reverse complement strand
CGGGAGTATACGCGAGTTCCTGCAAGGTGTGAGGAAAACTCCTGTATGTTGGGAACTGGGTACCTATCCATCACAGTTCGTGAGTTGAGGGCGCGGTAGTCACCGCATGGCCTGATGTCGCCGTTGCTTTTGGGGACGATGTGGAGAGCTGACGACCAGTTGCTTGAGCTTGGGCGAATGATACCTTGACGCATGAGGGCTTCCAGTTCTGCCTTGGCTAGCTTGAGGCGTTCCGGAGCCAGACGACGGGCTTTGGCGTAGACTGGAGGTCCCGTAGTCTCTATGTGGTGCACTACGTGATGTTTCACAGTCGTGGTCGTGGAGTAAGGTTGTGTCAAGGCAGGAAAGTTCCTGAGGAGAGAAGCAAACTTGTTATCAGCACTGATGGTTGAAAGTTGGCTACTTACTCCGGTTGTTGGCCTGGCGTTGGATGACATCGATGTAAGGGGGTCGTGGAGCTTGCGATTTTTAATATCGATCAGGAGATCGAAGTGGGTCAAAAAATCGGCGCCAAGGATGGGTTGGGAAACTGATGCAACGTAGAAGGTCCACTCAAAGGATCGGCGGAGGTTGAGTTCTAGCTGAAGTGTCTTCCTCTTGAAAACGGGTATCTTGGTGCCGTTGGCTGCGTAGAGGGAAGACATCGGCGGCAGTGATTGCTGGCTTGCTGTGGCAGGCAGGACACTGACTTCAGCTCCGGTATCGATGAGGTATGTGGTGTTGGAGAGTGGATCAAATACGAAGAAGAGTTTCGATGTATGTTGGCGAACGCTGTGCGCCGTTAGCGTTCGCCCATCGTGTTTAAAGGTGACGGTGAGAAGGTGCACGGCTGTGTACATTTCCTCGCATCTTGTCCAAAGCGACGATGGTAGTAGCAGACGCCTGATGTGTGCTTGGGTCTCCCTCTGGACGTAGACCTGGAGCGGTTGCGGTAGTATCTTGGTGACGGGGGTCGTTGTTGAAGATTGGCAACCTGCTCTTGGAGGGCGCTAACCTGGAGGGTGAGTTTGGAGATTAGCTCGGTTAACGTCATGCTTACGTGATTAGTATGCAGCGATGTTCGTGGGCAGCTGGGTTGGCGGGGCTGGGCAGGCTGGGTCAACGGGCAGGACAACCCGGGACGGCGGGGCTGGGCACGGCAGGGCGGCGGGCGGGGCTGGGCACGGCAGGGCGGCGGGCGGGGCTGGGCACGGCAGGGCGGCGGGCGGGGCTGGGCACGGCAGGGCGGCGGGCGGGGCTGGGCACGGCAGGGCGGCGGGCGGGGCTGGGCACGGCATGGCGCCGGGCGGGGCTGGTCACGGCAGGGCGGCGGGCGGGGCTGGTCACGGCAGGGCGGCGGGCGGGGCTGGGCACGGCAGGGCGGCGGGCGGGGCTGGTCACGGCAGGGCGGCGGGCGGGGCTGGTCACGGCAGGGCGGCGGGCGGGGCTGGCGGGGCTGGCGGCGGGCGGGGCTGGCGGGGCTGGCGGCGGTCACTCCAGGGTCACCAAATGTAGTGGTTACTACAATTGTCCTATTTGGAGGAAGCTAGGATATTTAAAGTCAATCCCATGACTGATCTGTTTATTGGAAATGGTGATGATGGTATTTACAATATTTGTAGCGAAATTCTGGATTCTTGGTCTTTGGTATACAATTATTTAAAATCTATTTACAATACATAAATATGCTTCTTACAGTATGTAGAAGGATATGTTTCCATTTATTTACAAAATATATTAAGTTATTATAATGAACATTGTTATTATATTAATTAAAATTAGTCGAATGTATGTTTAGTCGGACGCATGTTCTAAGGGGTGACTATTGTTTATCCCGTACTCTGCGATCACGGGTCCTGAAGGGGTAATTATACGTGTTGGCTACAGAACACTACAGTAGTATACTTCGTGACTGCGGTCACCATGGGGGACCGCAGTTGCCAACTCACAAACCGTTATCATTTATTTTATTACAGGCAGGGTGAGCGGAATAACATACTACACATACAGAGATCATTAACATAATAAGGTACAATATACAATATGAACAATATCCTAGCTAACTAAAATAAAAGGATAACAAAGGAATAATACACACGGAACATAGAAAATTGTATTTCATATGATCTGTAATTCAGGAAGACGAAATAATTAGGGCGTGGATACAACTACCCAAAACAGGTGGTAACATGGAAAGTACATCTATTACAAAGGAATACAGACTTGCGGCCACGCGACAACAACAACACACACACACATACACACACACAAACACACACACACACACACACACACACACACACACACACACACACACACACACACACACACACACACACACACACACACACACACACACACACACACACACACACACACACACAAGGAGAGGTCAGAGTTCTCATGACCGAACTATGTGTAATACTGTGACCTCATACGGACACACACGCACAACACCCCTCCCACGAGAGCTGGAGTTACGACTCAAAGCTCAGCGATAATGATATTATTAAAGCCCTGGGCAGAATTCGAACCCGCATCGCCAAAGCCACAGTCGAGTTCTCCACCAAAAGCGCCACCGAGTCGTGTGTGTGTGAAGGAGAACGTGAAGAATATGAAGTAGAAGAAAACGAACAAGAAGAAGAAGGAGAAGAATAAGAAAAGAAGAAGAAGAAGAAGAAGAAGAAGAAAAAGAAGAAGAAGAAGAAGAAGAAGAAGGAGAACAAAAACACGAAATAGAACAAGAAAAAGAACAAGAACAAAAACAAGAAAAAGAGGAAGAAGAAAAAGAAGTAGAAACAGAAAAAGAAAAAGGAGAAGAAGAAGAAGAAAAAGAAAAAGAATAAGAAGAATAAGAAGAAGAAGAAGAGGAAAAAGAAGAAGAAGAAGAGGAAAAAGAAGAAGAAGAAGAGGAAAAAGAAGAAGAAGAAGCAAAAGAAAAAGAAGAAGAAAAAGAAGAAAAAGAAGACGAAGAAGAAGAAGAAGAAGAAGAAGAAGAAGAAGAAGAAGAAGAAGAAGAAGAAGAAGAACGCGAATAAAAATAAGAAGAAGAGGAAGAAGAAGAAGAAGAAGAAGAAGAAGAAGAACGCGAATAAAAATAAGAAGAAGAGAAAGAAGAAGAAGAAGAAGAAGAAAAAAAAATAATAAGAAGAAGAAGAACAAAAATAAGCACACGAGTACACACACAAACACATGTACGTACACACATGGATACACATTTGTATACACACACATGTACATGAACATATCCAAACACCCAGATGAACACACACACAAGTACACATACATTTACACAGACACACATGTACATACATACACATGTACACACACACACGTCCACAAACACACCTGTACACACACACACACACACACACACACACACACACACACACACACACACACACACACACACACACACACACACACACACACACACACACACACACTGTTATGCCTTCCGCAAGGATATAAGGAAATATGTCTAGGAGGGGTTCGTACTTAGTGGCCTTGATGTGGGTAAGGCAAATCCAAACGGAAGTTAACATAAATAACTAATTTAATGAATAACAAAATGCCAACAAAACAAATATAAGAACTTTACAACAACAAAATTAAACAATTGACAATTAATTCCTCCACCGAAAACCAAGTCATGAGAATATAGATTACGTGGTGACGCCACGGTACTAGAGCAAAAGCAATATGGGAGAGATAAAGTTACGCGTCGCTTCAGCCAACGAAAGTCTGCCCTAGGAGCCGGTAGATGCATTATATATACAGTTGGCGAGGACGGGAGGAAGGCGAAGGATGAGCCGGACATAACCAGTTCACGTCTGTCGGCCTAGAGAGAGTAGATCCCATAAAGTATACAAGCAGTTTTTACCGTACATACGTAATTACCCAACAAGTACAGGATAACACAGATACAGATATTTTTAGATACATGGAGGATGGTGGGCCATCACAACGTATACAAGCAATTTACAGTACATACATAATTATCTTACAATTAAAGATTGACATACAGATACAGACATTTTATATACATGGAGGATGGTGGGCCATCACACCCCCCCCCTAGAACTCATCAACTCAGGAGAACAGACGAGTTGGGAGTTCTAATCAGGACGGCTAAGGGCATCAGCAAGGAGGTTTTCAGATCCCTTGATAAATTTTATTTCGAGGAGGTATTGTTGGAGGAACAAGGACCAACGTAATAGCCTCCTATTATTGTTCTTGTTCCGTTCAAGGAATATTAACGGATTGTGGTCCGTGAATATCCGTAAGGGGGTCGAGCTGGGTGTTACGTAGCATTCGAACTTCCGCAGGGCAGAGATGATTGTCGGCGGTAGTCCGTGCACAGTCGAGTTTGTCCGTTTTCTTTAGGGACCAGAACGCACGGAGCGGCCCATGGGGAATTACTGGGAACTGCCAAACCGTGCTGCACTAGATAGTCGACTTCTCTCTTCATGATCAGCTTCTTCTGGGGATGCAGTCGGTACGGGTGCTGGTGGCTAGGAGAAGTTCCTGGATACAGTTGAATCTCATGGGACGTCAGGTTACAACGGCCAGGATTATCTCGGAACAAGGATCTGTGTCTAGAAATAATTTCAGAAATTTCCTTAGCTTGATCAGGATTCAAGTGGTTAAGGTACGAAAGTAGGTTGTTCAAGATGTCGCTGTTGTTGCCGACTGTGGGAGGATCAAAATGTGGCAACGTCGGTTCGTGGACTCGTGGACGGTCGGTTGACATAGGTATTTTACTGGGACCATGATTTAGCGAAAGCAATGGTTTGACTGAACTGTCTAGTGGTATTTTGGCAAGGTATGGCTTAAGCAAGTTAACATGAACAAGTTGAGTAGTTTTACGTCTGTCAGGGGTTTCTAGTACGTAATTATATTCTGACATCTTTTTCTGAATTTTATAAGGACCATGGTATTTAGCTTGAAGAGGCTGTCCAGAGATAGGAATGTATGCAAGAACCATATCTCCCTCCTTGAATTCTCTTTTACGAGATTTCTGATCAAAATTAACCTTCATTTTACTTTGTGAATGTTCAAGGTTCTTTAAGGCAAAGGAATGAATTCTGGCTAGGTTATCCTTAAGGGAAACAATATACTGGTTAATAGACTGTAAAGGTGAGGTAGAAGAAGATATGATATGGTCCTTGATTACCTTGAGGGGTCCCCTTACCTTCCTTCCATATAACAATTCAAAGGGAGAAACACCCAGAGCTTCGGATGGTGTTTCACGGAGCGTAAAGAGGAGGAAAGGCAATCCCTCATCCCAGTCACGGTCTTCCTCGTAACAGAATTTACGTATCATATTCTTTAACGTTTGATGACATCGTTCTAGAACTCCCTGACTGGCGGGGTGGTACGCTGTAGACAGAGACTGTTTAACATTTAATTCCTTGAGGACTTGGGTAAAGAGTTTGCTAGTGAAATTAGAACCTCTATCTGACTGTATTTCCTGAGGAATACCAAAGGAAGTAAACATGTGAGTTAAACACTTAATTACACTCTTAGCAGAAATATTCTTTAAAGGAAAAGCTTCAGGGTACCTGGTAGTGGGACAAAGAACTGTTAAAATGTACTGGTTACCCTTCTTGGTTTTAGGCAACGGGCCTACTATGTCAATCACTAGTTTCTGAAAGGGTTCACTAGGTACTTTAATGGGTTGAAGGGGATACGGAAGAATAGACTCGTTTGACTTGCCTACTATTTGGCAAGTGTGGCAACATTTAACGAATCTACTTACCTCTGCTTTCATGCCAGGCCAAAAGAATTCTGACAAGAGTCGTAAATAAGTTTTCTTAATACCTAAGTGTCCTGAGTGTCCAGCATGAGCAATCTCTATTACCTGAGTCCTCAAGTTAACAGGTAAAACAATTTGGTGACATTCTGCCCAGGTATCATCATCAGAAAGATGACGAGGTTTATATAGTCTCATCAGTATTCCTTCGTGCAAATAAAAGGAAGGAGTATGTAGGATATCCTCCTTGGGAATGGTTTTATTGAACAAGGGAACTAGTGAAGTGTCGTTCTGTTGAGCCTCTTTGATGCTCAGCTCGGAGGGTAGTGTAAGCGGGGTGGTTGGGGTGGTTGGAGAGGTAAGAGTTGGTTGGTTAGCTGGCGCTTGGGATCGTGTAATAGCACAGGTTGGAAATAGGTTGGGTTGGGTTTGCTCTATGGTAGAAGTTGGGTTATATGGTAGGGGAGAAGTAGAAACAATTAAAGGAGGATGTACTAGTTCTCCTGCTAGATCGTTACCTAACATAAAATCTGCTTCAGGAACAGGTAGGGTTGCCGTTTCACTTACTCCTACGGAGACAGTATCCTTGATGAGTCCACAGTTCAGGTGCACCTTTGCCAGAGGTACGGAGAAGGGATTGTGGAAGTCCTGCAAGTATACACGTTCTCCTGTATAATTACGTTGGACTCCCGGCAGTGCTGACTGAAGTAGCAGGGACTGTGCTGCTCCTGTGTCCCGTACTATTCGGATGTTGTGTTGTACGTGGTCTGTACCAAGTGATACTGTTCCCGTTGAACGGAAGGGCTGAAAAGGATCTACAGAATTGGCAGTAGAATGGTTAAAGGAAGCTACAGATTTTATATTCTTTTGAGCTACTTTACATTTTGGGTCTGGGCAATTTGCAATTACATGTCCTGGTTTCTTACAGAAGAAACAAAGAGGGAAACTAGGGCTATCAATTTTCCCATCTTTACTACCACTAGTTGGTTTTACATGAGGTTGTTGGCGGTTACTGTCCTTTCCAACATTTTTGTGAATCAATGAGAGGGTATCAGTCAATTTGGCTGCTTTCATAAGGTCAAATTCCTCCTTGTCAACAATGTGAATTTTCAAGTAGTGAGGAATTTTACGCACGAATTCCTCTAACGCGATCAAGTTCACTACTTTCTCAAGATTATCGGCTGATGCCGATTTAATCCACTTTCTTAACGCTCGTAGTTTGTCTGACGCGAATTCCATGTATGTCTGATGGCTAAGTTTGTTTGAATTTCGAAATGTTTGTCGATAACCTTCGGTGGAAATTTCATAAGCGGAAAGAATTGTCTGTTTGACCGTTTCGTAATCAGTGTTATTTTCCAGATTGTTACATACTTGTAACGCTTTTGTGGACAACTTTGGTTTAACTAACCATATCCAATCTGCTTGGGGAATTTCAAAATGTTTACTTACATCTTCAAATTCTCGAAAAAATAAGGTTGGATTCTCGTCTGAGAAAGAGGGAATAAGTTTGGTGTACCGCAAAATATCTAACTTACTTGAATTTGAAACCACTTGTTGACTTGGGGTCGATAGTTCGAGTCGTTTCATTTCAAGTTCGTGTTGTCTTTGCTCTCTTTTTTGCTCTTTATCATGCTCTCTTTGCTCTTTATCATGCTCTCTTTGCTCTTTATCATACTCTCTTTGCTCTCTTTCACGCTGCACTTCGAGTTCCTTAATTTGCAGTTCATGTTTCATCTTCCTTTCAAGTATCTGATACTCTAGAGGGTCTAATTGAGTCTCTTTCGTAGGGCTAATGTCTAATTTGGCTGCAACTATTTGTTCTAAGCGTTCAAATTCTCCGTCTTCGTCTTCCGTTTTCTTCAACTGATCTATGTGACTCAATATTAGTTGAACTAATTCAGTTCTACTAATGTTCGCTGGATACGTTAATTCCCATCTTGTTGCTATTTCTTTCAGACATTCTTTATTTGGGTTCTGAATTATCAGTTCTTCCACCGAGGGGTTCTCAACAAAGTTTTCGATATTCAGTTCTGACATCGCGAAATTTTTACTCGCTAACAGTTGCTACTCAGCAAGGTAGAACGCTTGGTTCGCTTACGTGGTATACCGGACAAGAGATACAAGTAGAATTATAATACTCGACTCCCACGAATATTATAAATCTTTGGGACAGAATACATTAACCAAAACTACATGCCGTAAGTAGGATAGAATACACGTATCCTAAACGGATCCTACTTCAGTACTCTTACGAAATTTACAGCTGCAAGAGTTTAACGTGGTCATGTGCAATGGCGTATTTACGATTAACTGAATTACGGTACTGGGGTACTGAGTTGCAAGTTTACCGGACAGATGGACAATTTCGATGGTTGTGGGAATGCAAGTGTAACTTCTGTATTACGTTTCGCTCGTATATCTCACACCTTCTTAGTTTTTGTTCGGGTAAGAGGATCCCGGACGGGCCCCCATTATATGTTATGCCTTCCGCAAGGATATAAGGAAATATGTCTAGGAGGGGTTCGTACTTAGTGGCCTTGATGTGGGTAAGGCAAATCCAAACGGAAGTTAACATAAATAACTAATTTAATGAATAACAAAAAGCCAACAAAACAAATATAAGAACTTTACAACAACAAAATTAAACAATTGACAATTAATTCCTCCACCGAAAACCAAGTCATGAAAATATAGATTACGTGGTGACGCCACGGTACTAGAGCAAAAGCAATATGGGAGAGATAAAGTTACGCGTCGCTTCAGCCAACGAAAGTCTGCCCTAGGAGCCGGCAGATGCATTATATATACAGTTGGCGAGGACGGGAGGAAGGCGAAGGATGAGCCGGACATAACCAGTTCACGTCTGTCGGCCTAGAGAGAGTAGATCCCATAAAGTATACAAGCAGTTTTTACCGTACATACGTAATTACACAACAAGTACAGGATAACACAGATACAGATATTTTTAGATACATGGAGGATGGTGGGCCATCACAACGTATACAAGCAATTTACAGTACATACATAATTATCTTACAATTAAAGATTGACATACAGATACAGACATTTTATATACATGGAGGATGGTGGGCCATCACAACACACACACACACACACACACACACGAACAAACAAACACACCTAGGACCTTTTGTCTAGGTTTTGTATGTACCTAGATCATCTGCCTATGTCTCCCGTCTAGGTCTTTTGTCTAGGGTTGCCCTCTAGGACTTTTTTCTAGGTTTTGTACCTAGGTCATCTGTCTAGGTCTCCCGTCTAGATCTTTTGCCTAGGGTTGCCCTCTAGGACTCTTTGTCAAGGTTTTGTACCTAGATCATCTGCCTAGGTCTCCCGTCTAGGTCTTTTGTCTAGGGTTACCCTCTAGGACTTTTTTCCAAGGTTTTGTATCTACATCTTCTGCCTAGGTCTCCTGTCTAGGTCGTTTGCCTGGCGTTACCCTCTAGGACTTTTTTCCTAGGTTTTGTATGTAGATCTTCTGCCTAGGTCTCCCGTTTAGGTTTTTTGCCTAGGGTTGCCCTGTAGGACGTTTTTTCTAGTTTTTTTTTTTTTACCTAGATCTGCTGCCTAAGTCTGCCGTCTAGGTCTTTTCCTAGGGTTACCCTTTAGAACTTTTTCCTAGGTTTTGTATCTAGATATTCCGCCTGGGTCTCCCGTCTATGTCTTTTGCCTAGGGTTGCCCTCTATGACTTTTTTTTGCTAGGTTTTATTTCTAGATCTTCTGCCTAGGTCTCCCGTCTAGGTCTTTTGCCTAGGGTGTCCCTTTAGGACTTCTTTTTCTAGGTTTTGTTCCTAGAATTACTGCCTAGATCTCCCGTCTAGGTGTTTTGCCTAGGGATGACCTCTAGGACTTTTTGAATAGCCTTTCTACCTAGGTCTTCTGCCTAGGTCTCCCGTCTAGGTCTTTTGCCTAGGGTGTCCCTTTAGGAGTTCTTTTTCTAGGTTTTGTACCTAGAATTACTGCCTAGATCTCCCGTCTAGGTCTTTTGCCTAGGGATGACCTCTAGGACTTTTTGAATAGCCTTTCTACCTAGGTCTTCTTCCTAGGTCTCCCGTCTAGGTCTTTTGCCTAGGGATGCCCTCTAGGAATTTTTGAATAGCTTTTCTAACTAGATCTTCTGTCTAGGTCTCACGTCTATGTCTTTGGCTAGTGTGGCCCTCTAGGATTTTTGAATAGGTTTTGTAACTAGATCATCTGTCTAGGTCTCCCGTCTAGGTCTTTTGCCTAGGGATGCCCTAAGACTTTTTGAATAGCTTTTCTACCTAGGGTTACCCTGTAGGACTTTTTTCCAAGGTTCTGTATCTAGATCTTCTGCCTAGGTATGCCTTCTAGGTCTTTTCCCTAGAGTTGCCCTCTAGGACTTTTTTGCTAGGTTTAGTACCTAGATTTACTGCCTAGGTCTCCCGTCTAGATTTTTTGCCTAGAGTTGCCCTTTAGGACCTTTTTTCTAAAGTTTGTATATATTTCTTCTGCCTAGGTGTCTCGTCTAGGTCTTTTCCCTAGGGTTGCCCTCTAGGATTTTTTTCCTAGGGTTTGTATATAGATCTTCTGCCTAGGTCTCCCGTCTAGGTCTTTTGCCTAGGGTTACCCTCTAGGACTTTTTGTCTATGTTTTGTACGTAGATCTTCTGCCTATGTTTCCCGTCTAAGTCTTTTGCCTAGGGTTGCCCTCTAGGACTTTTTGTCTAGGTTTTGTACCTAGATCTGCTGCCTAGATCTCACGTCTAGGTCTTTTGCCTAGAATTGCCATCTAGGACTTTTTGTTTAGGTATTGTACCTAGATCATTTGTCTAGGTCTCTTGTTTAGGTCTTTTGCCTAGGGTGGCCCTCTAGGACTTTTTGTCTAGGTTGTGTACCTAGATCTTCTGCCTAGGTCCCTCGTCTACGTCTTTTGCCTAGGATGTCCCTCTAGGACTTTTTGTCTAGGTTTTGTACCTACATCTACTTTCTAGGTCTCCCGTCTAGGTCTTTTGACTAGGGTTGGCCTTTAAGACTTTTTGCTAGGTTTTGTATTTAGATCTCCTGCCTTTATCTCCCGTCTAGGTCTTTTGCCTAGGGTTACCCTCTAGGACTTTTTTCCTAGGTTTTGTACCTAGGTCTTCTGCCTAGGTCTAACGTCTAGGTCTTTTGCCTAGCGCTAACCTCTAGGACTTTTTTCCTAGGTTTTGTATCTTGATCTTCTGCCTAGGTCTCCCGTCTAGATCTTTTGCCTAGGGTTGCCCTCTAGGAGCTTTTGTCTAGGTTTTGTACCTAGATCTGCTGCCTAGGTGTCCCGTTTAGGTCTTTTGTCTAGGGTTGCCCTCTAGGACTTTTTGTCTAGGTTTTGTACCTAGATCATCTGTCTTGGTCTCCCGTCTAGGTCTTTTGCCTAGGGTTGCCCTCTAGGACTTATTGTCTAGGTTCTGTACCTAGATTATCTGCCTAGGTCTCCCGTCTAGATCTTTTGCCTAGGGTTACCCTCTAGGACTTTTTTCCTAGGTTCTGTATCTAGATCTTCTTTTTAGGTCTCCCGTCTAGGTCTTTTACCTAGCGTTACCCTTTAGGACTTTTTTTACTAGGTTTTGAATGTAGATCTTCTGCCTAGGTCTCCCGTCTAGGTCTTTTGCCTAGGGTTGCCCTCTAGGACGTTTTTTCTAGCTTTCTTTTACCTAGATCTGTTGCCTTAGTCTGTCGTCTACGTCTTTTGCCTAGGGTTACCCTTTAGGACTTTTTTCCTATGTTTTGTATCTAGATCTTCCGCTTAGGTCTCCCGGCTAGGTCTTTTGCCTAGGGTTGCCCTCTAGGACTTTTTTGCTAGCTTTTCTTTCTAGATCTTCTGCCTAGGTCTCCCGTCTAGGTCTTTTGCCTAGGGTGGCCCTTTAGGATTTTTTTTCTAGTTTTTTTCCTAGATTTACTGCCTAGATCTCCCGTCTAGGTCTTTTGCCTAGGGATGACCTCTAGGACTTTTTGAATAGCCTTTCTACCTAGGTCTTCTGCCTAGACCTCCCGTCTAGGTCTTTTGCCTAGGGATGCCCTCTAAGACTTTTTGAATAGTTTTTCTACCTAGGTCTTCTGCCTAGGTCTCCCGTCTAGGTCGATTGCCTAGGGCTGCCCTCTAGGACTTTTTGAATAGCTTTTTTACCTAGATTATCTGCCTAGGTCTTACGTCTATGTCTTTTGCCTATTTTGGTCCTCTAGGACTTTTTGAATAGGTTTTGTAACTAGATCATCTGTCTAGGTCTCCCCGTCTAGGTCTTTTGCCTAGGGATGCCCTGTAGGACTTTTTGAACAGCTTTTCTACCAGGTCCTCTATCTAGATCTCCCATCTAGGTCTTTTGCCTAGGGCTGCCTTTTAGACTTTTGCCGCATTTTTTCATGTCTTCTTCCTAGTTCCGTTTATATATTTTCCTCAGGTTGTCCTCTTATGATTTTTGCTTAGACATCCCGTCTAGGTCCTTTACTTAGATCCTCTACCTAGGTTCTCTGACTAGGTTCTCCTTCTAGTTCTTTTCTTGCGTCGTTCGTTTACTTAGCTTTTTCCCTCCAGGTCCTTTGCCAAGTGTTTTCTTCCCCGTCTATTTTCTAATTTTTACGATTAGATCTTCCATCGAGGTGTTCAATCAATACGTCCTCTTTCGTCTATTTCTCCTGTGTCACTCCAGTTGACTTCCGTTGAGGTCTCGTGTCCGGATCCTCCGCTTAGGTCTTCGGGATCTTCTCTCGATGTCCTCCGGTGAGGCAAACGTGACTTCGTGAGAGCCTTCCGCCT
>NC_134786.1:27555655-27558155 GCF_046742065.1 Oratosquilla oratoria | reverse complement strand
GAGCCGTGGAGCCGTGGACCCGTGGACCCGTGGACCCGTGGACCCGTGCACCCGTGCACCCGTGGACCCGTTGAAAAGTGGAGCCGTGGAGCTGTGGAGAAGTGGAGCCGTGGTGTCGTGGAGCCTTGGAGCCGTGGAGCCGTGGAGCCGTGGAGCCGTGGAGCCGTGGAGCCGTGGAGCCGTGGAGCCGTGGAGCCGTGGAGCCGTGGAGCCGTGGAGCCGTGGAGCCGTGGAGCCGTGGAGCCGTGGAGCCGTGGAGAAGTGGAGCCATGGAGCCCTGGAGCCGTTGAGAAGTGGAGAAGTGGAGCCCTGGAGCCGTTGAGAAGTGGAGAAGTGGAGCCGTGGAGCCTTGCAGCCGTGGAGCTTTGGAGTCGTGGAGCTGTGGAGCCGTGGAGCCGTGGAGTCATGGAGCCGTGGAGCCGTGGTCCCGTGGACCCAAGGACCCGTGGAGCCGTTGAGAAGTGGAGCCGTCGAGCCGTGGAGCCGTGGAGCCGTGGAGCCGTGGAGCCTTGGAGTCGTACAGTCCGGGAGTGAGACGCAGCTGGAGAAAAAAAAAAAAAAAGGCATTCTCTCTCCTTTCTATCTCTCTCTTTTAGTGTCTCTATGTATGTATCTATGCATCTCCATCTTGCCTATTTGCATCTCTTTCACTCTCTCCCGTCCTCCCTTTTCTTATATTTTCTTTATGTAAATATGCTTGTATAGTTATATACATATATATATATATATATATATATATATATATATATATATATATATATCAAGGTGGACCTTGAAAATGTCTGAATAGACGAAAGCGCTCGGTCTCATCTTTTTCATTTTCCCAGTGGTTTGTCTGCACACTAGTATCACGCGTTCAAGTGATTTCTTCTGCATATATATATATATATATATATATATATATATATATATATGAACATTTTTAGAAGCTCCGCTCTGTCTTAAACATACCCAACATATATATATATATATATGTGTGTGTGTGTGTGTGTGTGTGTGTGTGTGTGTGTGTGTGTGTGTGTGTGTGTGTGTGTGTGTGTGTGTGTGTAAAGAAATTGGCTATATTACCTTATACGAAAAGGAATTGGAGATTTTACTGAAGAACCTGAAGAACACTTGGTTCGATTGCCTTCAAATTCTAACAAGAAAGAACATTGTAGATGTTGTTTTTAGATGTAAATATAACACAATCCTAATTGTAACTAAAATGTTGATGATGAGACTTGCAAAAAGAAATTGACAATGTTACCTTATACATATACACGTAAAGAATTTGGAGAACCTGGATATCGATCGATTGGCGTTTTTTTTTTTTTTTATACAACCATTAGTAATTATTAGTCAAATCCCATTATGAAACCTGCCGAAATAAAATGACTATATCACCTTGTTCGTATCCACACAAAGGACTTGAAAAAAACTTTTACAGAAAGAAGCTGGAGAATACTAGGTGCGTTCTCACCTTGTCAGTGGATCAGTATTTTCCAAATTTCTCTATTTACGCAATTTTCTTGTAAGAGGACATCACCAAGGAAAGAATTCTTGCTATGGCATGTGTGTCAAATTCTTAAAAAAAAATGATTAGAATCCGTCACCAATGAACATGAATTAATGCAAATGCAAAGAAATATTGAACTAGAAAGTTCAGGTCAATTCAATTATAATAGATGATGATAATTTTGAAGAAATAGAAAGGTGGAGGTATTTAGGCCAGATCTTAAAAGTGGTTTAAAAACAGTCATAGTTGAATTAGAGAACAAAAAACAAAAAACAAAAAAACGATCATATTTGATTGCATTTCGTCGCATTCTTCGCGTTCTTTACTTTCATGGCGTCCTTGGCGTTCTGGGTACTCGGCGCGTTCTTCTTTTTCTTCTTTTCTTTTTCTTTTTCAGCTTTTTGCGTTCTTTTCTTCTTCTTCTTCTTCTTCTTCTTCTTCTCCTCCTTCTTCTTCTTCTTTTTCTTCTTCTTCTTCTTCAGGTGGAGCCGTGGAGCCGTGGAGCCGTGGAGCCGTGGAGCCGTGGAGCCGTGGAGCCGTGGAGCCGTGGAGCCGTGGAGCCGTGGAGCCGTGGAGCCGTGGAGCCGTGGAGCCGTGGAGCCGTGGAGAAGTGGAGAAGTGGAGCCGTGGAGCCTTGCAGCCGTGGAGCTTTGGAGTCGTGGAGCTGTGGAGCCGTGGAGCCGTGGAGTCATGGAGCCGTGGAGCCGTGGTCCCGTGGACCCAAGGACCCGTGGAGCCGTTGAGAAGTGGAGCCGTCGAGCCGTCCAGCCGTCGAGCCGTGGAGCCGTGGAGCCTTGGAGTCGTACAGTCCGGGAGTGAGACGCAGCTGGAACCACAAAAAAAAAAAAAAATCCACTCTCTCTCCTTTCTATCTCTCTCTTTTAGTGTCTCTATGTATGTATCTATGCATCTCCATCTTGCCTATTTGCATCTCTTTCACTCTCTCCCGTCCTCCCTTTTCTTATATTTTCTTTATGTAAATATGCTTGTATAGTTATATAC
>NC_134786.1:27545655-27548155 GCF_046742065.1 Oratosquilla oratoria | reverse complement strand
AAGTCACGTCTGCCTCACCGGAGGACATCGAGAGAAGATCCCGAAGACCTAAGCGGAGGATCCGGACACGAGACCTCAACGGAAGTCAACTGGAGTGACACAGGAGAAATAGACGAAAGAGGACGTATTGATTGAACACCTCGATGGAAGATCTAATCGTAAAAATTAGAAAATAGACGGGGAAGAAAACACTTGGCAAAGGGCCTGGAGGGAAAAAGCTAAGTAAACGAACGACGCAAGAAACCTAACCAAAGGAAAAGAACTAGAAGGAGAACCTAGTCAGAGAACCTAGGTAGAGGATCTAAGTAAAGGACCTAGACGGGATGTCTAAGGAAAAATCATAAGAGGAGAACCTGAGGAAAATATATAAAAGGAACTAGGAAGAAGACATGAAAAAATGCGGCAAAAGTCTAAAAGGCAGCCCTAGGCAAAAGACCTAGATGGGAGATCTAGACAGAGGACCTGGTAGAAAAACTGTTCAAAAAGTCCTAGAAGGCATCCCTAGGCAAAAGACCTAGACGGGAGACCTAGACAGATGATCTAGTTACAAAATCTATTCAAAAAGTCCTAGAGGGCCACACTAGGCAAAAGACATAGACGTAAGACCTAGGCAGAAAATCTAGGTAGAAAAGCTATTCAAAAAGTCCTAGAGGGCAGCCCTAGGCAAACGACCTAGACGGGAGACCTAGGCAGAAGACCTAAGTAGAAAAACTATTCAAAAAGTCCTAGAGGGCATCCCTAGGCAAAAGACCTAGACGGGAGGCCTAGGCAGAAGACCTAGGTAGAAAGGCTATTCAAGAAGTCCTAGAGGTCATCCCTAGGCAAAAGACCTAGACGGGCGATCTAGGCAGTAAATCTAGGGAAACAAAATCATAAAGGGCCACCCTAGGCAAAAGACCTAGACGGGAGACCTAGGCAGAAGATCTAGAAACAAAACCTAGCAAAAAAGTCCTAGAGGGCAACCCTAGGCAAAAGACCTAGCCGGGAGACCTAAGCGGAAGATCTAGATACAAAACATAGGAAAAAAGTCCTAAAGGGTAACCCTAGGCAAAAGACGTAGACGACAGACTAAGGCAACAGATCTAGGTAAAAGAAAACTAGAAAAAACGTCCTAGAGGGCAACCCTAGGCAAAAGACCTAGACGGGAGACCAAGGCAGAAGATCTACATTCAAAACCTAGTAAAAAAAGTCCTAAAGGGTAACGCTAGGTAAAAGACCTGGACGGGAGACCTAAAAAGAAGATCTAAATACAGAACCTAGAAAAAAAGTCCTAGAGGGTAACCCTAGGCAAAAGATCTAGACTGGAGACCTAGGCAGATAATCTAGGTACATAACCTAGACAATAAGTCCTAGAGGGCAACCCTGGGCAAAAGACCTAGACGGGAGACCTAGGCAGATGATCTAGGTACAGAACCTAGACAATAAGTCCTAGAGGGCAACCCTAGGCAAAAGATCTAGACGGGAGACCTAGGCAGCAGATCTAGGTACAAAACCTAGACAAAAGCTCCTAGAGGGCAACCCTAGGCAAAAGATCTAAACGGGAGACCTAGGCAGAAGATCAAGATACAAAACCTAGGAAAAAAGTCCTAGAGGTTAGCGCTAGGCAAAAGACCTAGACGGTAGACCTAGGCAGAAGACCTAGGTACAAAACCTAGGAAAAAAGTCCTAGAGGGTAACCCTAGGCAAAAGACCTAGACGGGAGACATAGGCAGGAGATCTAAATACAAAACCTAGCAAAAAGTCTTAAAGGCCAACCCTAGGCAAAAGACCTAGACGGGAGACCTAGAAAGTAGATGTAGGTACAAAACCTAGACAAAAAGTCCTAGAGGGACACCCTAGGCAAAAGACCTAGACGAGGGACCTAGGCAGAAGATCTAGGTACACAACCTAGACAAAAAGTCCTAGAGGGCCACCCTAGGCAAAAGACCTAAACGAGAGACCTAGACAAATGATCTAGGTACAATACCTAAACAAAAAGTCCTAGATGGCAATTCTAGGCAAAAGACCTAGACGTGAGATCTAGGCAGCAGATCTAGGTACAAAACCTAGACAAAAAGTCCTAGAGGGCAACCCTAGGCAAAAGACTTAGACGGGAAACATAGGCAGAAGATCTACGTACAAAACATAGACAAAAAGTCCTAGAGGGTAACCCTAGGCAAAAGACCTAGACGGGAGACCTAGGCAGAAGATCTATATACAAACCCTAGGAAAAAAATCCTAGAGGGCAACCCTAGGGAAAAGACCTAGACGAGACACCTAGGCAGAAGAAATATATACAAACTTTAGAAAAAAGGTCCTAAAGGGCAACCCTAGGCAAAAAATCTAGACGGGAGACCTAGGCAGTAAATCTAGGTACTAAACCTAGCAAAAAAGTCCTAGAGGGCCACTCTAGGGAAAAGACCTAGAAGGCATACCTAGGCAGAAGATCTAGGTACAAAGCCTAGCAAAAAAGTCCTAGAGGGCAACAATAGGCAAAACACCTAGACGGGACACCTATGCA
>NC_134786.1:27523155-27528155 GCF_046742065.1 Oratosquilla oratoria | reverse complement strand
GCCGTGGCTCGCGACCTGGAGGAGCGCAACATCCATGGTTGACATCGACCGAAGGAGACCCTCATCATGTGGACCTGGACCTGTAACCGAAAGGAAGTGGACGCCCCGTGGTACCAATTAACAGTCTCGAATAGTTTGGAATAGGCCTAGTGAGCCGGCAAATAGTGCTTTAAGAAACTCACGTTTTGCCTCACAACTCTGACGTCAACTTTGATCACGAAAATGGACCCTGACGATTGAATAATTCTAGAACCTTCTCCAGGATTTTTTTGATAATGGCTACATTAAATATAGGAATACCTAGAGGAAAATACACTGACAAGCCCATAATTCATCTTATGTTAAAAATTCTTCTCACCAGACGCCAGGTAGTTGATTTCAACTGTCAGTCGGTATGCGTTTCTTGAGCGTTAAAACAACAAGATTTTTCAGGGATTTAAAATTTTTACATTGATGTCATTCGATTCAGATCACAGGGTAGTTGTGGGCAAACTAAAACTTGCCAAACCAAAACCCTCGTCTAAAGAGTATAGCCCTAAAACATTTTTTTAAATAAATATACGAGAGATGAAGGCTATAAAGAAAAATTTCAATGCAGATTGAGAGAAAATAGAGCCGAAGATGCTGGAAGAGAAGGTTTGGTAGGTCGCCTTCCATTCGGCGATCACAAGACTTGACAAGGAAGTTATGCAATACCTATACAGTTGGAAGAAAAAATAAACACTGTAATAGATCGAAAATAGGAAAGAAGCTGTCAAAAAGAAGGTACAAAAATCTGGAAATGGATGAGCACGAAGAGAATAGAAGGTTGAGAAAAGTGTACTAAAGCTAGAAGATAGGCAGAGAGAATGAAAAATAAATGTCATTACTCTCAACATTTGTAACTAATGGATTTTTATCATGAGGACGAAAACAGTATTTGGAAGACGCAAAGTTGGAAGCTGACAGATCACAAGCTTCTATTCCTATCCGGACCAATAATATTCTTATATTTGACATTTGCCCTTTCATAGCACCCAAGTGTATTGTTGGAATCATAGTCATGTCAGTAATCTCGTAGACTTATTACGACAGGAATGGTTGTTAAACACTAAAGTCATTCCTATCATACTTTGCTTTCTTTGGATTTTTAGAATTAAAAAATAATAATAATAATAATAAATTTTATAGGGGTAACTATACTATTTGCCATTCATGCGTATCTCCAAGAATTGAACATGACCAGTTCTTCTACAGCTGGAGGGGTGGGGGTAGGGTGGGGATATACGACCTTTTCAATAAAATATAACTTAAATACAACCAATGTATGGTTGAAATAGCATATATAAATAAAGCTCAAGTAGGAGCTTTCACAAGAACTCTCGATCAAATTTTTAAAATCTCACAAGAGAATGAGAGGAGGTTAGGGAAGGAAATGAGGCTAGGGAGGAACAGGGAGGATAATATAGAAGGTTTGGGGAAGTAAAAAAGGTTGGGAGGGAGATATCAAGAAGAGCGGTGAGAAGGAGGACGGGAGAGGGAGATGGAGAGGGAGAAGGATATGGAAGGGTGAAAAAGATGTGGATAACGGAATGTACGAGTATAGGAGATGGAAGGAGATAGGGAAAATGGGGTGAGGAAAAACAAGAGAAAGGGTGATGAAGGTTTGTGAAAACATAAGCAAGAGGGACAGAAGGGAAAGAGAAATGGAACTGGAAAAGTGGTACGAAGTGGGTGAAGCCGGGAAGAGAAAGAAGGAGAAGAGATGTTACAAAGGATTACAAAGGATTACAAAGGCAAAGCATGCCGACAGGAGACCTTTTGATCCATATCTAGGTCGGATGCAAAAAAAAAAAAAAAAAAAAAAAAAAAAAAAAAAAAAAAAAAAAAAAAAAAAAAAAAAAAAAAAAAAAAAAAAAAAAAAAAAAAAAAAAAAAAAAAAATCATATTAATAATAAATTAAAACTATAACAATGTAAATAACAATTAAAATACATAAATAAATGCATTGGTATAGTTGAATAACAAACAAACAGGTAAATAGTAAATTATAATAAATTGACATATAACTAATAATAAATGAAAATCAGACAGACAAATTATAACAAAACAAAAACAAATAATATAACATAAATTATAATAATTACAGCATCTTACTTAGGTATTTATCTAAATGATTCTTAAAGCTTCGAACTGAACTACATTGCACTACCTGTGCAGGAAGTTTATTCCATTCATTAACTACACGGTTGGCAAAGTTGTTTCTACCTACTTCCAAATTGAATCTATTTCCGGACAGTTTGAGACCATTGTTTCTTGTCTGATTCTCATTCAATGTGAAAATTTGGTCACTTTTGATGTTGTCAATTCCCTTTAAAATCTTAAAGACCTGTATCAAGTCACCTCTGAGTCTACGCTTTTTTAGGAAAACAGATTCATGTGCTTAAGTCGATTTTCGTATGATTTATTTTTGATATTTGGAATCAGTTTTGTGGCTCGCCGTTGTACTTTTTCCAGTCTGTCAATGTCTTTAATGAGATTCGGTGACCATACGGAAACAGCATATTCCAAATGTGGACGAACTAACGATTTATATAGCTTGTTAATGAGTGATGGACTTTTGAAATCAAAAGATCGCGCAATCAATCCCAGAATCTTATTTGCTTTCTCAGAGGCTGAAATACACTGCTTGGATGATTTGAGGTCGTTACTGATAATTACGCCGAGATCTTTTTCACTATCCACTTTTGTTAACGAATTTCCAAATAACTTGTAATCGTACTTGCTGTTATTTTTACCTATGTGCATTACCTTGCATTTACTTGTGTTAAATTTCATTAGCCACTTTTCAGACCATTGCTGTAATTTATCTAAATCTTCTTGAATATCTAATTGGTTTGAGTGATCATTTGCCACTCCGCACAGTTTTGTATCATCAGCAAATTTGGAAACAGTAGATTTTAGTCCATGGTCTATATCATTTATATATACTATGAATAGAAGTGGCCCAAGAACGGAACCCTGAGGAACTCCACTTGCAACACTTTTCCATCCAGAAGTTTTTCCATTTAAAACAACTCTCTGTTTTCGACCTTTCAACCAATTACTAGTCCAACCTAATAGGCTACCACTTATTCCATGCAAAGCTAATTTAGTAAGAAGTCTTTCGTGTGGGACGGTATCAAAAGCTTTTGCAAAGTCTAGATATATTAAATCTATATTGTTTCTTTTGTCATAATTCGAGACAACTGTGTTGTAGAATTCGAGTAAGTTAGTCACGCAAGAACGTTTCCGTCTGAAACCATGTTGGCTATCATTTATCAAACGGTTACTTTCTAAATGATATTCGATAGCATCTCTGATGATAGTTTCCATTATTTTTCCTACGATCGAAGTCAAACTAATAGGCCTATAGTTATTTGGTTTCTTTTTGTCACCTTTTTTGAATATGGGAGTAACGTTAGCTAGCTTCCATTCTCTTGGGACATCTCCGGATATGATGGATTTCTTGAAAATAATTTCTAATGGAACAACAATCTCATTTTTCATTTCCTTTAAGATTCTTGGATGCCAACCGTCAGGCCCTGGTGTTTTATTAACTTTGAGTTTGTCTATACACCTTTTAATTGTTTCTTTTGTTATATTTACCGTAGTGAGTAAGTTTACCCCAGACTTTTCACAGGTTTCAGTTTGGAATTCACTTTGAGGTGTTTCGTTTACGAATACCGAGCTAAAATAATTGTTTAAGAGATTACACATTCCTTCATTTGAATATTCAAGTTGACCGTCAGCAGATAATAGTGGACCAATGTGATTCCTAACAACCTTTTTATCTCTAATGTAACTATAGAATTCTTTGGGATTCTCTTTGGATTTCTCAGCGATGTTCATTTCGTATTGTCGTTTTCTTTTTCTTATTGTCTTTTTTAAATCTCTCTGTATTGATACATAACTTTCATAGTCATTAGATGCACCCGAGCACTTATATTTCTTATAAGCCTGTCTCTTTTTAGCAATACTTTTTTCAGTTTCTTTGTCGAGCCACTTTGGGCGAGCCTGATTTGGGGGACGTCTGTCCTTAAAAGGAATGTAAGTTTGAATCATCTTAGTGAGCGTATTTTGAAATATTTCCCACATCTGATCTACAGGCCTTTCGTTTAATTTTTCCTCCCAATCTGTAAGCTGAAGCTCCTGACGTAGTTCTATGAACTGAGCTTTACTGAAATCGGGTATTTTAGAAGCACAAGTATCTATTCTAAAATTGTTTAGGAGTTTGAATCTGACTAAGTTGTGATCGCTATTTGCAACAGATTCACCGACTTCTACATCAGTTGCCATGCTTTCGCGGCTAGTGATCAATAAATCGAGTAAGTTTCCATATCTTGTGGGCTCTTTTACATGCTGAATTAAGTAATTGTCACCAAGAAAATCAATCAAGCGACTACCTATATGGCCATGTTCAAGGGTCATCCAATCAATGTCAGTAAAATTGAAATCACCCATTATCAATAAATCCCGGTTGCAGAAACTAGACAGTTCTTGTTGAAGGACAAGGGAACAATAAGAAGAAAAGAAAATGGAAATGGGGAGTGAGGTGTGTATGTGTGTGTGTGTGTGTGTGTGTATGTGTGTGTGTGTGTGTGTGTGTGTGTGTGTGTGTGTGTGTGTGTGTGTGTGTGTGTGTGTGTGTGTGTGTGTGTGTGTGTGTGCACATGTAGTCGATCATTTCTTTGTGATCACGATCTGATCAGGAGGTTTCGCTGTATCAGAATCCATGATATGACGTAATATGAGGTAATATGACATAAAATGGTATAAAATGATATCATGTGAGGAGGAGGATCGCCGGGGGCCCCCAAGAGGAGGATCGGTGGGGGCCCCCAGAGGATGATCGGCGCGGGGACCCCCAGAGGAGGATCGGCGGGGGCCCTAAGAGGAGGATCGTCAGGGGCCCCCAGACGAGGATCGGCGGAGACCCCCAGAAGTGGATGGACGGGGGCCCTCAGGGGAGGATTGGCGGG
>NC_134786.1:27500655-27520655 GCF_046742065.1 Oratosquilla oratoria | reverse complement strand
TGCCCTCTAGGTTTTTTTCCTAGGGTTTGTATATAGATCTTCTGCCTAGGTCTCTCGTCTAGGTCTTTTGCCTAGGGTTACCCTCTTGGACTTTTGCCTAGGGTTACCCTCTTGGACTTTTTGTCAATGTTTTGTATGTAGATCTTCTGCCTATTTTTCCCGTCTAGATCTTTTGGCTAGGGTTGACCTCTAGGACCTTTTGTCTAAGTTTTGTATGCACCTAGATCATCTGCCTAGGTCTCCAGTCTAGGTCTTTTGTCTAGGGTTGTCCTCTAGGACTTTTTTCCAGGTTTTGTACCTAGATCATCTGTCTAGGTCTTCCGTCTAGGTTTTTTATCCTAGGGTTGCCCTCTATGACTCTTTGTCTAGGTTTTGTACGTAGATCATCTGCCTAGGTCTCCCGTCTAGGTCTTTTGCCTAGGGTTACCCTCTAGGACTTTTTTCCAAGGTTCTGTATCTAGATCTTCTGCCTAGGTCTCCCGTCTAGGTCTTTTGCCTGGCGTTACCCTCTAGGACTTTTTCTAGGTTTTGTATGTAGATCTTCTGCCTAGGTCTCCCGTCTAGGTCTTTTGCCTAGGGTGGCCCTTTAGGACTTTTTTTCTAGGTTTTGTACCTAGAATTACTGCCTAGATCTCCCGTCTAGGTCTTTTGCCTAGGGATGACCCCTAGGACTTTTTGAATAGCCTTTCTAACTAGATCTTCTGTCTAGGTATAACGTCTATGTCTTTGGCTAATGTGTCCCTCTAGGACTTTTGAATAGGTTTTGTAACTAGATCATCTGTCTAGGTCTCCCGTCTAGGTCTTTTGCCTAGGGATGCCCTCAAAGACTTTTTGAATAGCTTTTCTACCTAGGTCCTCTGTCTACATCTCCCATATAGGTCTTTTGCCTAGGGCTGCCTTTTAGACTTTTGCAGCATTTTTTCATGTCTTCTTCCTAGTTCCTTTTAGATATTTTCCTCAGGTTCTCCTCTTAGGATTTTTGCTTAGCCATCCCGTCTAGGTCCTTTACTTAGATCCTCTACCTAGGTTCTCTGACTAGGTTCTCCTTCTAGTTCTCTTCCTTTGGTTAGGTTTCTCATATCATTCGTTTACTTAGCTTTTTCCTTCCAGGTCCTTTGCCAAGGGTTTTCTTCCCCGTCTATTTTCTAATTTTTACGATTAAATCTTCCATCGAGGTGTTCAATCAATACGTCCTCTTTCGTCTATTTCTCCTGTGTCACTCCAGTTGACTTCCGTTGAGGTCTCGTGTCCGTATCCTCCGCTTACGTCTTCGGGATCTTCTCTCGATGTCCTCCGATGAGGCAGACGTGACTTCGTGAGGGCCTTCCGCCTGACCACCGGGCTGTGCATCATAGATGACTCGAGGTTTCCGTCTTGCCCGTCCTAATTAATGGACTCCTCCTCTTCCTCTTTTTCCTCCTCGTCCTCCTCCTCCTTGTTAATTAAAGGAAAACCACACATGAAGATTAATCTGACCTTGAAAAGAATAATGAATCATCTATCCCATTCAGAGGTGAAGCCCCGAGGGTCTGGCATTCGGTCTACGAAACGAAACTAAGACTAATTTCCTCCTTATTTTCTTATATATAAAGAGGGCTTGCAGCCAACAATTACTCTCCTCCTCCTCCGCTGCTAATTAAGGCGTTTCTGTGTGTGTGTGTGTGTGTGTGTGTGTGTGTGTGTGTGTGTGTGTGTGTGTGCGTGTGTGTGTGTGCGTGCGCGTGTGTGTATGTGTGTGTGTGTGTGTGTGTGTGTGTATCTTCTATACCTCTCATTACTGTAGCATGTGACACAATGGTAGAAGCTCTTTGTCACAGTCTTAGAGGAACTCACTGCGAACGATTTATTTATTTATGAGACATTTATGAAACGAAAGTCACTTTCTGTTTCCATCAGTGGACCAAGAGTATGGTAATGGTCGCATTTTCCTTATGAAAATTGAAGGAATTTAGACATTAGAAACAAAATGTTTTTACTATTTTGAGGAAAATGGTTGGAATGTTATGGTAATGGTAGTATATTTATCTAAAAAATTCAACGAAGAATTAACTAATTTATTCATACATTTTTAAAGCGACTTATATTCTTTCTTAAGGCTTACTCTTCCGCAAGTATTTGAGGAACTATTGGGAAACTCGGTAAATTTGTAAAGCTGGATATTATGCTTTTCTCGTTCCCGGCTAGCAATACTATCCAAACGAGAGTACAATCACCTCATTCTGGCGTCGTAAGTTTAAAACCTACCACAATGAGCTCGCGAAGTTTGCATTACATTCTATCGCCTGATGATTTTATTCAGCTGAGGGAAGGGTTTCCCAAAACGACGAAAACGTTGTTTTTTTTCGCAATGAATTTTTTTTTCTTGAAAATGATCAAGAAGTTTACGAGAATTCAATTTTTTTTCCTCATTGTTTCTTTAGAAATTTAGCTACAATTTACATATTTTCAAAGCTAAGTGTTTTTCCTCAATGAAACGATATTCTTTCATAAACTTCTAAAACTGATTAGATTTCAAGTTTAGACTTTCGTGATTTAGTCTGTTTACAAGCTATGTTTAGCGTTCGATTTGGACTTGGTTCTAGCAGTGATACCGAGAGTTAGATTAGCCATATTATTGTACTGTACTTGTATAAAAAAATATTTTCATGGCTTTACCAGCCTATTACAAGTAGCAAATGCAGAATATGTGTATATTCAACGTAGAACATTTAATGTTCTATGATTGACAATTTTTAAAGACTCAGAAATGGGCGAAGAAACCTAAGTTATCCTTTGTAATGTCGTCATTTTCAGAAGCTCAATAATGAGAAGCAGAGACAGAGAGAATGTGTCTGATTTGAGGGGGCTGTGGGAGAGGTTTCTGACGGAAATAACGCGATTTGATCGCTCTAAGAAGTGAAACCTCTCCAGAGTACAATTGTTGAACAAGTTGTACTCCAGATGAACTATTTTTTCGTCCTCTTACAACTTACCATTAAAAGTACTTACTAAACTTGTTATTATTTGTAATATTATAAACCTAACCATAATAGTATATTTTCAACTTTCATAATATTTTCTAATATTTGTTATTATCAGTATCCTCTACAAATGCCATTGTTAGTGCATATTAAATGATACTGGAAAGTACCTTCTAAACTTGTCGTTATTAGTATATTCTAAACATGTGATTATGAGTACATATTAGAATTATCATTAATAGTACTTTCTCAACATGTGCTTTCATATTCTAAGGTTGACACTAAAATTTCATTATCAGTATATTCTAAACTTGTCATTAATAGTACAAAGTTCTCATTAATAGTATCTTTAATATGATCATTATTAGGATGGTCTATAATCATCATTATTAGTATTAGTTATTATTAATAGTATCTTGTAAACTTGTCATTATTAGTATCTTCTATACTTGTCATTATAAATATATTCTTAACGTATCATAATCACTATACATTAAACTTACCATTAATAGTACTTTCTAAACTTGTCATTATTAGTATGTTATAAACTTACCTATAATAGTATATTCTCATATAGTTAGTACACATTAATGTTATCATTAATAGTAGCCTCAAACTTGTATAACCTTGTATATTCTAAAGTTGTCATTATTAGTACATATTTAAGTTATTATTAATAGAATCTTCTGATTTTGTCGTTATTGGTATATCCTAAACTTGCACTCGTTAAAATTATCATTAATACCATCATTTTAATTTGTCATTATTAGTATACATTAAAGTTTTTATTAGAAGTACCTAAAAGTGTCATTAATCGTATATTTTAAACTTATCATTACTAGAACATATTAAAGTTATCATTGATAATTCCTTTTCAACTTGTCATTATTAGTATAATTCAAACATTAATTAGTAATCATTATTAGGGTATTCTAAATCTGTTATTGTTAGTCACTATTCAAAAACTCTAAACTTTTCATTATTAGTACACATTAAAGTTTCAATTAATTGTACCTTTTGAATGTGACATTATGACACATTAAACTTGTCATAATGTCATTATTCTAAACTTTCTTTAATCGTACATGTTAAAGATATTGCTAAGATAATCTTGTCATTAACAATATACATTAAAATTATTATTGCTATTATTCTAATCTTGACAACACAATAAAGTACCGATTTTTACCACATTCTAAATTTGTCATTATTTGTGCAAATAAAATTTATCATTAATCGCACACTTCTTACTATTAGTATATTCTAAATTTGTTATTATTAGTAAACTTTGAGGTTATCACAAATATTACCTTGTAAACTTGTAATAATTAGTATATTCTAAACATGCCATTATTAGTATATTCTAATCATTCTTAGTATATTCTAAACTCGTCAATATTAGTTAACATTAATAGTATCTTCTAAACCTGTCATTACGATAATATTCTATTTTTTCATTATTAGTACACATCAAAGATATCATTAATAGTACCTTTTAAACCTGTCACCATTAGTGTTCTATACTTTCCATATTAAAAGTTATCATTAATAGTACTTTCTAGACTTCTCATTATACGTATATTCTAAACATGTCAATATTGGTATATTCTAATTATGTCTTCATTGATGTCATTATTAGTATGTTCTAAACTTGTCATAATATATCATATGAAATTTATCATTGATAGGACGTTATCATTAGTTAACATTAATAGTATCTTCTAAACCTGTCATTACGAGAATATTCTATTTTTTCATTATTAGTATACATCAAAGATATCATTAATAGTACCTTTTAAACCTGTCACCATTAGAGTGTTCTATACTTTCCATATTAAAGTTATCATTAATAGTACTTTCTAGAATTCTCATTATACGTATATTCTAAACATGTCAATATTGGTATATTCTAATTATGTTTTCATTGATGTCATTATTAGTATGTTCTAAACTTGTCATAATATATCATATGAAATTTATCATTGATAGGACTTTATCATTAGTATATTCAAAGCCTGGCAATATGCTAAAGTTGCCATTATTCTAACTTTGTCATTATCATAATTTAAACTAGTACATTCTAACTTGGAATTATTAGTATGTTCTAAACTTATCATTAGTGAAAATTAAAGTAATTAATGTACCTTCTAAACTTATCATTAACAGTACCTTATAAATAGTATAGTATAGTAAATAGGATTTTCTAAACCTATCATTAACTTCTCATTATAAGTACACATCAACCTTGTCATCATTAGAATGTCTTATATTTTTCATTATTAGTACACATTAAAAGTTATCATTAATAGTACTATCTAAACTTCAGTATATTCTAAACATGTCTTCATTGGTATATTCTAAACTTGTCATCATTAGTATGTTCTAAACTTGTCATTAATACTTCATCTTAAATTCATCATTAATGGGACGTTCTAAACTTTTTATTAGTATATTCTAAACTTGGCAATATTAAGTTAAAGTTGGCTTTATTATTATCATTTAAACTAGAATATTCTAAACATTCTAAACTAATGATAAGTTTAGAACATACTCGTACATTAATAGTACCTTCAAAATTCATAATTAACAGTACCCTTTAAATTTGTAATTATTAGTATCTTCTATACTTGTCATTATCGGAATATTCTAAACTTTTCATTATTAGTACCCATCAAAGATATCATTAATGCCTTTTAAACTTGTCATCATTAGAATGTTCTATACCTTTCATTATTAGTACACATTAAAGTTATCATTAATTGTACTTTCCAAATTTCTCATTATACGTATATTCTAAACATGTCTACATTGGAATATTCTAAACTTGTCATTATTTGCATGGTCATATTAAATCTATCATTAGTATATTCTAAGCTTGGTAATATTATTAAAGTTTAAACTAGTATATTCTAAAGATGTCGTTATTAGTACATTCAAAACTCGTTATTATTAGTAAACTTATCACTAGTATCTTCTAATCTTCTCATTATTACTATATTCCAAGTTTGACATTATTAGTACACATTAAATCTATCATTAATAGTACCCACTAATCCTGTTTTTATTAGTATTTTCTAAACCCGGCATTATTAGTGTGTTCTAAACTTATTATTAGTGAAAATTAAAGTTATTAATAGTACCTTATACACTAATCATTAACAGTATCCTTTTAACTTGTAATTATTAGTATATTCTAAACTTATTATTATTATTACTTTATTATTATTATTATTACTTATTATTAGTATATTCTAAACTTATTACACATTAAAGTTATCATTATTAGTATTTTCTAAATCTGGCATTATTAGTGTGTTCTAAACTTATTATTAGTGAAGATTAAAGTTATAGTACTTTATACACTAATCATTAACAGTATCCTTTTTACTTGTAATTATTAGTATATTCTAAACTTATTACAAATTAAAGTTATCATTATCGTTAAAAACTTATCACTACTAAACTTTAATGTGTACTAATAAAAACAAGTTTAGAATATATATTCCAAACTTGTTTTTATTAGTACACATTAAAGTTATCATTAATAGTTCATTTTCAACATGTCGTTATAGGTATGTTCTATATTTGTTATTATTAGTACACAATAAATATATTAATTGTATTTTCACACTCTTCATTGTTAGTATATTTTAAAATTCTCATGATTAATACACATTAATGTTATCTTTAAAATACCTTCTAATCTTGTTTTTATTGTTATATTCTAAACTTGTCAGTATTAGTATATTCTAATTTTTTCATTATTACTTCATTAGTACCTGCTAAACTTATTATTAGTAGTATATTCTAAAGTCTAAATTCTTTCCATGAATAGTACTCATACATGTTCCTTCTAAGCCTCATTTTATTAGTATATTGTAAACTTCTGATTATTATTACACATTAAAGTTATTATCAATAATACCTTCTAAACTTGTCAAAGTTAAATGCATTATCAATATATCTTTTAAACTAGTCATTATTAGTATACTACAAACTTGCCATTATTAGTATATTTTAAGTTTTCATTATTAGTATACATTGGTATATTCTAGTCTTTCCATTATTAGTACACATAAAAGTTATCATTAACTGTGCCTTGCATTATCAGTATATTGTAAACTTGTCACATTAAAGCTATACCTTCTAAACTTGACATCATTTGTATATTACAAAATTGCTATTTCTAAATTTATCATTATTAGTGTATATTAAAGTTATCATGCAATAGTACCTTCCAAACTTGTTATTACTAGTACACATTAAAGCTATCATTAATAAATACCATCTAAACTTGTCATAATTAGAATATAATAAATTTGTCCCTATTAATAATTATGCTAATATTCTATGGTTGTCATTGTTAGTATATTCTAAACTTTTTATTATTAACACAGATCAAATTATTCAATATTAGTACATATCAAAGATATTTAATAGAACCTTCTAAAATTGTCATTATTAAAACATATTAAAGTTATTACAAATATAATTTTCTAAAATTTTGATTATTGGTTATTGTTGTATATATCATTAATAGTACTATCGACAATATTCATTATTAATATATTCTAAACTTTTGATATTAAAGTTATCATCAATACTTCCGACTGAATATGTTGTTCTTAGTATATTCTAAACTTGTTACTATCATTGCATATTAAAGTTATCATTTAAAGTATATTTTAAACATGTCATTACTAGTATTTTGTAAATGTTTCACTATTAGTACTCATTAAAGTAATTGTTAGTACACATTAAAGATTTTGATAATAGTACCTGCTAAACGCTATACTTTTTTTTATATCAATTTCCCATATCATGAATTAAATTTTTCATTATTTTTGAATATACTAACAATGACATGTTTAGAAGACACTACTAATGATAACTTTAATATGTACTAATACTCAAAAGTTTAGAATATCTACACATAATCACATGTTATCATATGTTATTATTCTCATGTTATCATAATACATGTATTATGTACACATAATCACATGTTTACAATAGTGTAATAAAGTTTAAAAGGTTACATTAATAATAATGTTAATGTGTAGCAATAATGACACGTTTTAATTATATTGATAATGTAAAGTTTAATAAATACTAATAATAACATAATTAGAAGTTGCTATCAATGATAACTATAATACGTACTTATAATGATTAGTTTTGAAAAAAGCTAACAATGTCATATTAAAAAGCCAGTAATAATGGCAACTTTAACATGTACTAATACTCACAATTTTAGAATATACTAATAATGACAAGTTTTAAATAATTATAAACTTTGGAATATATTAGTATTGCCAAGTTTAGAATATACTAATAATGGTCCTAATAATGATAACTTTAATATGTACTAATAATGACAACTCTAGAATAATAAAGAAGATATGTTAGTATTTACTAACACTGATATTTTTTCGAATATACGAACAATGGCAACTTTAGAAAGTATTGTTAATGATAACTTAAACGTGTACTAATAAAGAGAAGCTTTTAATGATAACTCAGATATGTGTTAATAATAACAAGTTTATAATATACAAACAATGACAAGTGTAGAGGGTACTATTGATAATGAATTAAATGTGTACTAAAATGACAAATTTAGAAAGATACTATTAATGATAACTTTAATGTGTAGTTACAAAGACAAGTTTATAAGGTTCTATTAATGATAACTTTAATGTGTACTAATAATGACAAGTTTAAAATGCAGTAACAATGACAAGTTCAGAAAGTTCTATTAACATAAACTTTAATAAATTCCAATATTGACAAATTTAAAAAACACCAATAATGAGAAGTTTAAATTATAATAAAAATGAGATGTTTAGAAGGTACTATTAATGATAACTTATATAGCAAATGGCAAATGACGACAAGTTTAGAACATACTAATGATATGCTAGTAATCACAAATTTGAAAGATACAGTAAAAAAAAAAATAAAAAAAATTATTTCTTTGTCGCGGCTCGTGCCGCTTAAATTGTTCTTATCGGCTTAAGAAACCTGCACAGCGAAGCCATAGTGATAATCCCATACCACACTTCTGGTCATATGGCCATTTCCCGAAGGTTGAGTGTGGTTTGAATTTTCCGCCAAAATCATCGGAAATTTAAAATTCCCGGGTCTGTGCAGGCATGCGCATTGTCGACCCCCCCCCCCTCCCTATCCCCTCCCTTCCTACCCGGCTAGCTCGAGCCGGGCGTCGCGTCACTTCAATGAGAAATGAAGGCTTCGCCTGTGGGAGGAGGGAGGGACCCTAACTCTGTGCAGGTTTCTTAAGCCGATAAGAAGAATTTAAGCGGCACGAGCCGCGACAAAGAAATATTATCGGCTGAAAGAAACCTGCACAGCGAAGCTATGCATGAGACGAGGACAGGTGGGAGGAGAGGTGAAGCCTTAATCAAACCGTTATTACGTGTGTCTTTCCTATGGGTGACTTATTCATTTTATCACTCAGTAGAAGGGAGAAAGAAACGTCAAGTACCCACGCCGAAGAATGTGACATGCACAACATTGCACTGTTCACACAATGCGTAAATTATACGAAATTTGTATCCTGATGAGAGGGGTGGAGCCGTTTCCATGGCGACACATGGGACAGGGGCGACCGAGTGATAGAGACACCGTGTCCCCAAGGGAGTCGTCGATGTCCAGCCCCTAGGTCCCGCACCCGCTCCACAGAGTGGGTGCGGAGAAACGCCAGCGATGCCACAAAGTCCCTGATGCTGTGGGCGTGCGGGGCATGGCCCGGGTCGGCTCTCTCCCAAAAAGCGGAAGGGCAGGTGCGCCCGGGACCTCGGGGTTAGGGGAATCCTAAATTTCGAGCTGTAGAAAAGATGATCCTCAGAAATCTCTTCCGTGTGGTCCACGTAGTCTTCGAACGCACGGACCGGGCGCAGTGGATGTGGGCGTCCTCCCTCCTGGAAGGATTGTATTCTGAGAGGGCCGATCATGTCGTCCGCTCGGCCGTTCCTGGCCAGGAATGTTGGTGATGGAGAGAGGGTTAGGGCCGAGCTGTCGTCCTCCAATTTGGAGACGAACGGGTGGCGGGTGATTGCCACCCGCTGTGAAACCCTGTAGTCCGTAGTCAAGGCGAGCAGAAAGACGACACGTTGAGGGAAGTGTTCTTCCTCCATAATGGCCCTTTCGAACGCCAGGTACTGCAGAACACGATGCAAGGACCAGGCCAGGACCGGATGATGTCTCGGCTCTCTCGAGGCGCTGATCCCCTTCATTAGGAGGGTTCACGCCCTCTGTGGCACTCAGATGTTCATGCCAAAGCGTAGCGGATCAGTGAGGGCTGTATAGTGAGGCAAGATAGTCGCCGGTGCCCTGTTGGTGGAGGTAGCCAGCCAAGTCAGGAAGTCCGGGACCATGCTGGCGGAGATGGTCACCATCGCGCGTCTCCGAAGGCAGTTCCGGAATCTCCGTCAGCAGGACCCACACTGCCGCACTGAGGACGGAAGGTGAGCTCTGAGCATCTTGTCTGCTGCCTCTGTAGAGAAGAGTTGGCTGAGAGCTCCCATTAGAAACTCCAATTATCAAGTTGGAGTGACGCTTGGAGAGGCACGGTAAGGCTGTTGGCTAGGCAGGCTGACCCCAGTAGAAGGGGAGAAGGGCCCCATCTCATTAGCTCCCCGAACCACGGCTGGGTTGGCCAGTAGGGAGCTATCAGGAGGACCTGACCCTTGAAGGATCTGAGGGTCTGCATCACCTTCAGGAGGACTAGTGTCGCTGGAGGAGGAAAATGAATACGTACCTCCAGCTGTTCCAGTCCTCCGTGAAGGCGTCTGGGCCTCCTGTGCGTGTCCTTTGGATGCAGGTGAGGTAAAGGGGGAGCTGGGTCGTGTTTGGGGAGGCGAACAGGTCCACCTCTGGGGTGCCGTAGCGGAGGGAGAGCGACTCGAACACTTGTGGGCGTAGTTGCTACACTACGTAGGTCTCTTGAAACCTGGATAGAGCGACCGGCGTAGGGCCCCCGACCGAAGCCAGGGACGCAACAACCTGTGGAGTGCTGAGGGTGTCGGCCCGGGCAGGTCACGCGGGAGAAGCAGTATGCTCCTGTCGACCTCCCGTACCAGCCGTCGGCGCCCCAAGCGGCTCAGTGGAAGGACCGGAGTCGCGAAGTTGAGGCAACACCCCCCCCCCCGCCACCGAAGGAGGGAGGACGTTTGAGAGAAGCACGCTCTTTTGGCGCAGGGGAGCCCCCGAAGGGCGCTGACTGTGTCCCACTCAATCCCGAGCCAATAAAGTCTCTGTGTGGGAGCAAGGGCAGACCCGTCCCAGTCCACCCCGAACTCCACGCCCGCCAATACTCTCAGAGCCACTAAGATGTCGGCCGATGGACCCTCCCCGGTGGGCAAATGCATCAACTAGCCGTCTAGGAACACGAGTGTGGAGATGCTTGCTTCCGTCCAACGTACGCCTTCCACTCTCACTAGTTTCTTGAAGATCCTCGGGGTAAGCGAGAAACCGAAAGGGAGTATGCGAGGCCGAGTTTGTTTCCTAGCGACCTCGTCCGTGGGCGTTAGTCAAGAGGCTTCGTCCTGGGTGAAGACGTTCCCTGAGCGTCTCCCACGAAGACGGGCCTGGACCCTCGGTATGTATCCAACTCACCCCAAGTCTTCCCGCGGGAAGTCCTCGAAGCCCGTGGCGAGCGTCTTCATCCAATAGTGTGCTATGGCAATTTGTGACGTCTCATCACCCACAAGCGGACTTCTATATGTTTAATACCTAGTGACATCATGTGATTATACTGTGACGTCACCGGATTGATCATGGCGCCATAGGATCGTCTCGTGACGTCACAGGGACACAAATTGACGTCATAGGACTACATGGTGACGTCAATTTATCACATAATGACGTCATCTTATCATACCTTGACATCACTGAGTCACAGTGAGCGTTGAAATAAATTTTGACATGGTAAAATTCTGGACCATCATGACTGTAGATTAAATTAAGTTGAATAGGAAAAGTCATGTTCATTTCGACCTAAGTCACAGTGAGCGTCGAAATTAATTTTAACATGGTAAAATTCTCGACCATCATGACTGTAGATTAAATTAAGTTGAATAGGAAAAGTCATGTTCATGTCGACCTGAGTCACAGTGGGCGTTGAATTAGTTTAACATGGTAAAATTCTTGACCATCATGACTACAGATTAGCTTATGTTGAATAGGAAAAGTCATGTTCATTTCGACCCAAGTCACAGTGAGCGTCGAAATTAATTTTAACATGGTAAAATTCTCGACCATCATGACTGTAGATTAAATTAAGTTGAATAGGAAAAGTCATGTTCATGTCGACCTGAGTCAGTGGGCGTTGAATTAATTTAACATGGTAAAATTCTTGACCATCATGACTACAGATTAGCTTAAGTTGAATAGGAAAAGTCATGTTCATTTCGACCTAAGTCACAGTGAGCGTCGAAATCAATTTTAACATGGTAAAATTCTCGACCATCATGACTGTAGATTAGCTCAAGTTGAATAGGGAAAGTCATGTCCATTTCGACCTGAGTCGCGGGGAGCGTCGAAATTAATTTTAACATGGTAAAATTCTCGACCATCATGACTGTAGATTAGCTCAAGTTGAATAGGAAAAGTCATGGTCATTTCGACCTGAGTCACAGTGAGCGTTGAAATTAATTTTAACATGGTAAAGTTCTTGACCATCATGACTATAGATTAGCTTAAGTTGAATAGGAAAAGTCATGTCCATTTCGACCTGAGTCACAGTGCGCGTCGAAATTAATTTTAACATGGTAAAATTATCGACCATCATGACTGTAGATTAGCTTAAGTTGAATAGGAAAAGTCATGGTCATTTCAATCTGAGTTACAGTGAGCGTTGATATTAATTTCAACATGGTAAAATTCTTGACCATCATGACTATATATTAGCTTAAGTTGAATAGGAGAAGTCATGTCCATTTCGACCTGTGTTTTTTTTTTCAAGGTCAAGGCATTTTATCTATGTAATACCTAGCACTTTGCGCCAACTTAAACTGTACTATTTAAAACCGATTTTCCTCTTCTCATTACACTAAATGATTGTAGTTTCTTTTAACTAATTTATATTAATTTTAACTAACACTAGACTCCCTAAGTCTAAAGTTCTTTTGTGTTTTACTTGGGGGTGGAACATCAGGCAAGTCATCTTTAAACTCAAGCCAAGTGAAGTTGATAAGAGGTTGGCTGTGGCTCATGAGAAGGGCTGGGCGGCGGTTTTTTTTTTTTTTTTTTCGTTTTTTTTTTTTTTTTTTTTTGCTCAAGAAACCTGGAAGGAGGGTGGTGCCGTGAGGCGTTAGAAGACCATCGAAGCTCGGAGGTATGGGGCTGCCGAGGCCTGATGACCCTCGGGGAGCCACCCTCCGTATCATAAGACACGTCCCCTTGTCCTCCAAGAGGCCCGGGTTCTTACCACGGACGACTTGAGGACGTATGGGGAACGGATTACGAGTGGAAAAGGTCAAAGTCTACGCCTAGGGCCTGACAAAGCAAGTTATAAGGCGTTAAAGGACCATTATTGGTCTAAGGTATGGGGCTGCCGAGGCCTAATGATCCTCGGGGCGTCACCCTCCGTATCATAGGACACGTCCCCTTGTCCTCCGAGAGGCCCGGATTCTTACCACGGACGACTCGAAGACGTATGGGGAACGGATTACGAGTGTAAAAGGTCAAAGTCTACGCCTAGGGCCTGACAAAGGGAGCCTTTAAGGCGTTAGAGGACCATTATTGGTCGGATGTATGGGGCTGCCGAGAGGCCTGATGACCCTCGGGGGCACCCCCTCCATACCATAGGACACGTCCCCCTGTCTTCCGAGAGGCCCGGGTTCTTACCGCGGACGACCCGAAGACGTATGAGGAACGGATTACGATCGTATAAGGTCAAAGTCTACGCCTAGGGCCTGACGAAGCAAGCTATGAGGCTGTTAGAGGACCATTGATGACCGGAGGTATGGGGCTGCCGAGAGGCCTGATGACCCTGGGGGGCGCCACACTCCGTACCACAAGACACGTCCCCCTGTCTTCAAAGAGGCCCGGGTTCTTACCACGGACGGCCTGGAGACGGGGACGTTTTGCGATCGTATATGGTCAAAGTCTACGCCTAGGGCCTGATACAAACCGTGAGGCAATAGAGGACCGATGATGGTCGGAGGTATGGCGGTGCCGAGAGGCCTGATGACCCTGGGGGGCGCCCCACTCCGTACCACAAGACACGTCCCCCTGTCTTCAAAGAGGCCCGGGTTCTTACCACGGACGGTCTGGAGACGGGGACGTATTGCGATCGTATATGGTGTAAGTCTACGCCTAGGGCCTGATACAAACCGTGAGGCAATAGAGGACCGATGATGGTCGGAGGTATGGCGCTGCCGAGAGGCCTGATGACCGTGGGGGGCGCCACACTCCGTACCATAAGACACGTCCCCTGTCCTCCGAGAGGTCCCGGGTTGTTTACCAGGGACGGCTCGAAGATGGGGACGGATTGTGCTCGTATAAAATCAAAGTCTACGCCTAGGACCTGAAAATCCAAGCTGTGGGGCGTAGAGGACCATAGAACTTAGGTAAGGGGCCGCCGAGACCAGAAGCCCCCTTCCGCACAACCAGACTCGCAGTAACGGGCACAAACCGGAGCACAAGATATAAGAAGGCAGCATTCGGATCACTAATAGGGTAGTCGAAGAATGGGACAAACCAGCAGCCAAGCGGAAGCGTAGAAACTAACAGATGCTTAACCAGCAGGAAACGGGATCGATCGCCGGCTCCCATGTGAGCAGCGGGTTAACCACTCTGTTCCGTTTCCACGATCTAAGTGACGCGACGCCCGGCTCGAGCTAGCCGGGTAGGAAGGGAGGGGATAGGGAGGGGGGGGGGGGTCGACAATGCGCATGCCTGCACAGAGCCGGGAATTTTAAATTTCCGATGATTTTGGCGGAAAATTCAAACCACACTCAACCTTCGGGAAATGGCCATATGACCAGGAGTGTGGTATGGGATTATCGCTATGGCTTCGCTGTGCAGGTTTCTTTCAGCCGATAATGGCATGTTTAGAAAAAAACTTTAGAAGTTAAATTTAGAATATACTGATAATAACAAGTTTAATATAATAATAATGGCGATTTATAAGGTGCTAATATGTGGTAATGTGGTAATATTGACAAGTTAAATAGCATTTTTGTAATATACAAGAAAAGATAAGTTCAGACTGTATCTTAATGACAACTTTTAGAAGGTACAATTAATGATAACTTTAATGTGTACTAATATAAACAAAGCACTATATACTAATAAGGGTAAGTTTAGAAGGTACTATAATCGATAACGTTAACTTGTATTAATAACGACAAGCTTGGAATATACTAATAATGCCAAGTTTAGAAGGTACTATTAAGGATAACTTTAATGTCTATTAATAGTGATTAGTTTAGAATATAATAATAATGACAAGTTTGGAAAGCACTATCAAAGATAAAATCTATGCGAAATGACAATGAAAAGTTTAGGATGTGACAAAGTATAATTCAATTTAAAATAAAATGGGAAATTTAGAAAGAAAACGTATAGCGTTTAGCATGTACTATTATTAAATTTTTATTATGTACTGATAATTACTTTGATGAGCACTAATAGTGAAAAATTTACAAAATACTAGTAATGGCATGTTTAGAATATACTTTTAATGATAACTTTAATATGCACTGATAGTAACAAATTTAGAATATACTAAGAATATCCTCTACAATTGCCACTATTAGTGCATATTAAAGTTATCATTAATAGTACCTTCTAAACTTGCCCTTATTAGTACAAATTATGTGATTATTAGTACACTTGAGTACATATTAGAATTATCATTAATAGTGCTTTCTAAACATGTAATTATCTTTCATATTCTAAGCTATTGGTGCACTTTAAAGTTATCATTAGTAGAATGTTCTAAAATTTTATTATTAGTATATTCTGAAATTGTCATTAATAGTACTCATTAAAGTTATCATTAATAGTATCTTTAATCTGATCATTATTTGTATTGTAAACCTCTCATTATTAGTATGTTCTCAACTTGTTCTTATAATTCTTAACGTATCATTATTACTATTCATTAAACTTACCATTAATAGTACTTTCTAAACTTGTCATTAATATTATATTATAAACTTACCCATAACAGTATATTTTCAACTTTCATAATTTCTTCTACAATTGCCATCATTAGTGCATATTAAAGTTATAATTAATAGTACCCTCTAAACTTGTCGTTATTAGTATATTCTAAACATGTGGTTATGAGTACATATAAGAGTTATCATTAATAGTACTTCCTCAACATGTACTTACATATTCTAAGGTTGCTACAATTGGTATACTTTAAAGTTACCATTAATAGAATATTCTAAAAGTTACCATTAATAGTATATTCTAAATAATGAAAAGTATAGAACACTCTAATGGTGACAGGTTTAAAAGGTACTATTAATATCTTTTAATGACAAGTTTAGAACATTCTAATAATGACAAATTTAGAAGATACTATTTAGAATACTATTTAGAATAATGATGACAAGTTTAGAAGGTAATATTTATGATAACTTCAATGTTTACTAATAACAAATTTAGAATATACTGATAATAAGAAGTGTGCGATTAATGATAAATCTTATTTGCACAAATAATGTCAAATTTAGAATGTGGTAATAATCGGTACTTTTGATCAATTTATTGTGTTGTAATAATGTCAAGATTAGACTATAATAGTAATAATAACTTTAATGTATACTGACAAGATTAAGATTCTCTTAGCAATATCTTTAACGAGTACTATTAAAGAAAGTTTAGAATATACTAATAATGACAAGTTTAATGTGTCATAATGTCATATTTAAAAGGTACAATTAATTTAGAATGTGGTAATAATCGGTACTTTGGTCAATTTATTGTGTTGTAATAATGTCAAGATTAGACTATAATAGTAATAATAACTTTAATGTATACTGACAAGATTAAGATTCTCATAGCAATATCTTTAACGAGTACTATTAAAGAAAGTTTAGAATATACTAATAATGACAAGTTTAATGTGTCATAATGTCATATTTAAAAGGTACAATTAATTGAAACTTTAATGTGTACTAATAAGGAAAAGTTAAGAGTTTTTGAGTAATGACTAATAATAACAAGTTTAGAATACACTAATAATGATTACTAATTAATGTTTGAATTATACTAATAATGACAAGTTGAAAAGGAATTATCAATGATAACTTTAATATGTCCTAGTAATGACAAGTTTAGAATATACGATTAATGACACTTTTAGGTACTTCTAATAAAAAACTTTAATGTGTACTAATAATGACAAATTAAGATTATGGTATTAATGATAATTTTAACGAGTGAAAGTTTAGGATATACCAATAACGACAAAATCAGAAGATTCTTTTGATAATAACTTAAATATGTACTAAGAATTACAACTTTAGAATATACAAAGTCATACAAGTTTGGAAGCTATTTTTAATGATAACATTGATGTGTACTAATTATAAAATTGTAATTGTAATTTTTCTCCTCCTCCACCTTTTTCTCCAATCCGAGAAGCTGTACATTACAGCATTACATTATGTCGAAACGGAGTTGGCTAATCGCTTACATCAACATTATTACAAACAGTCACCTGTGTATCAACATTCACAATCTCGTTGGTTGTCGGCGTTTTTTACCTAGACAGGAAGGCGACTAAACAAATCCGCGACTCAGCACTTCAGAGTCGGCCGGTGTTTCATAACAACTGATATTGAATTTGCATTCGTTCACCATCTACCTATCCATCTACCTAATTTTCTACCTCCATCTACCGGCCTCTTACACACACACACACACACACACACACACACACACACACACACACACACACACACAAATATATATATATATATATATATATATAAACACACACACACACACACACACACACACACACACACACACACACACACACACACACACACACACACAAAAACACACACACACACACACACACACACACACACACACACACACACACACAAACACGCTCGCACGCACACACACATACAACCACACACGCACACACACACACACACACGGACGTCAACAGGTAGTGAGGTACCAGGGAACGACATCCTCCCTCCACCCTCTAACCTGTGGGGTCCCTCAAGGGACCAAGATGGGACCACTGTGCTTCCTCATCCTCATAAATGACGCATTAATGGACACCCAACATAGATGGAAATACGTCGATGACTGTACAGTTGGCATTCCCATCAACACCAGGCAGCCTGACTTTTCTTCACTACAAAACATCCTAGACAACCTCAAAACGTGGACTGAGAGCAGGAATGTGACAGTTAACCACAACAAGACCGTGGTCATGCATGTTTGTACATCCAAACAGGCGGTGGCACCACCTCAACTGTCATTAGGAACCCATTCCCTTCAGGTGGTCCAGTCCGCCAAGCTACTAGGCATCACAATAGACGACCACCTTAACTGGAACCAGCACATCAACAACATCATCAGGACAGCCTCTTACAAACTCTTCATGCTGCGCAGATTGAAGTCCCTTGGTACCCCATCACCAGATCTAAAGGGAGTCTACACCACCTTCGTACTCCCCACCCTCATGTACGCCTCCCCAGCCTGGTCATCATCACTTAACATCACACAGAGGAGCAAATTAGAGAAAGTACAAAAAAGAGCGTGCAGAATTATCTTGGGTAATCAGTATGAGGGATACGAACACGCCCTCACCACCCTCAGCTTGCCAAGATTGTCCGACAAACACAGTGAGGCACTGAATAAGTTTGGACAGGACCTAATGCTACACCCACGTCACCGTCACTTCCTCCCACCTAACACCACACCCACCCGCCATGCAACTCGGCATTCAAACAAAATCAAGCCCATCAGAGCGCCGAGAACTGACCGATACAAGAACAGTGCCATTCCATCCATTGTCCGCACAATAAACTCATTATAAATTTTAGACTAAGCATATCACTCTAATAATTACTATATTACTCATAAAAGTGCCCAATTGTATTATTGTCAGTGTATCACTGCTATCTCAATAAACCTATTATTATTATTATTTTTTTATTACACACACACACACACACACACACACACACACACACACACACACACACACACGCACGCACACACACACACACACACACACACACACACACACACACACACACACACACACACACACACACACACACACGACACACACACACACACACACACACACACACTGTTACGCCTCCCATTAAAGCCCAATCTTAATTGGAGAAACAATTCTACCTCCAATCATTGACGAACCAGATTGAGACTAAATGGCAGGGTAACAATATACTGCATATCAATTATAAATCTGTGCAGTACTTTCAAGCACGTATGTCAATAGTTTTAGGTGACCGGTGGTATGAGGCCTTCGGGGGACTCGGCCGGGCGGAGGTTGGCTGGGGGTCCGAGGCTCGTTTCCGACTGCCAGGGACTCCTCACGCCAGGAGCCGCCGCATGGAGAATCCGACCCAACTCGACCCGGAGACTCGGGTTCGGAACCTGATGATTCGAGTTCAGGTTTGCGAGTGAGGTCGAATCTCTCTCGGAATTGACGGGATCCCGGGTCCTCGATCGGGTCTTTGGGAGTCGGGGTCGGTTTCGGATGACCTCGGGGTCATGAACCCGGTCCGGGTCTTGAGCTCGCGGAGCTCGGCACTAACTCTTCCATCGTGTCGACGAGACACACTCGAGTGTGTGTGTGTGTGTGTGTGTGTGTGTGTGTGTGTGTGTGTGTGTGTGTGTGTGTGTGTGTGTGTGTGTGTGTGTGTGTGTGTGTGTGTGTGTGTGTGTGTGTGTGTGTGTGTGTGTGTGTGTGTGTGTGTGTGTGTGTGTGTGTGTGTGTGTGTGTGTGTGTTACAATGCCAAGTTGTGTGTAAGTGAAAGAGAGAGAGCGTAGCACAA